>NC_142528.1:19406500-19761500 GCF_964205215.1 Stylophora pistillata | reverse complement strand
GAACATGGGTTACATAGGGTAGATGAGGGTGAGCGTGGTGGAACATGGCTAAACAAGGGTAGATAGGGGTAAACCAGGTAGAACACGTGTTACCTAGGATAGATGAGGGTGAACGGGGTAGAACATGGCTAAACAGGGATAGATGGGGGTAAACGGGGTAGAACATGGGTTATCTAGGGTAGATGAGGGTGAACGTGGTAGAACATGGCGAAACAAGGGTTGATGGGGTTAAACGGGGTAGAAGATGTGTTACCTAGGGTAGATGAGGGTGAGCGTGGTAGAACATGGCTAAAGAAGTGTAGATGGGCGTAATCGGGGTAGAACATGGGTTACATAGGGTAGATGAGGGTGAGCGTGGTGGAACATGGCTAAACAAGGGTAGATAGGGGTAAACCAGGTAGAACACGTGTTACCTAGGATAGATGAGGGTGAACGGGGTAGAACATGGCTAAACAGGGGTAGATGGGGGTAAACGGGGTAGAACATTGGTTATCTAGGGTAGATTAGGGTGAACGTTGTAGAACATGGCTAAACAAGGGTAGATGAGGGTAAACGTGGTAGAACATGGGTTACCTAGTGTAGATGGGGGTAAACGAGGTAGAACATGGGCTACCTAGGGTAGATGAGGGTGAACGTGGTAGAACATAGGTTACTTAGGGTAGATGGGGGTAAACGAGGTAGAACATGGGTTACTTAGGGTAGATGTGGGTGAAGGTGGTGGAACATGGCTAACCAAGGGTAGATGAGAGTGAATGTGGTAGAACAGGGGTTACCTCGGGTAGATGAGGGTGAACGTGGTAGAACATGGCTTACCTAGGGTAGATGAGGGTGAACGTTATAGGACATGGGTTACCTAGGGTAGATGGGGGTTAGTGAGGTAGAATAAAGGTAACTGATAGGACAAGGTTACATATGACATATCGTGCAACATAAATGAACGTAATAATACTTAGTATTAATATGCATTAGTTATTGGGACATGATATGGACCTAACATGAACGCTT
Organism: Stylophora pistillata; assembly: GCF_964205215.1. Lineage (NCBI taxonomy): Eukaryota > Metazoa > Cnidaria > Anthozoa > Scleractinia > Pocilloporidae > Stylophora > Stylophora pistillata. The sequence continues at coordinate 19,760,495 of NC_142528.1, read as the reverse complement.
TACCGGATTCTAAGCAATTTGGGTTTGAGTGATATTAAAAGTTACTGGTGCCATAAGGGAATAGCAGGGGGTCTGTTAATTTAGAGGCATTAGGGATGCCATTATGTATAAAATAAACGATAATGAACCTAAAATCGAATCTTGAGCCGTGATGGTTTTGATGGTTTACACTGGAGAGCAAGCTTGATTGAATTGGACAAATTGCTGGCGGCAAGAAAAGTAGCTTTTAAACCACTGCAGAGCCACGTCACGGATAGCATAGTACTCCAATTTGGCAAACAAGATTTGACGGTCGAGAGTGTCGAATGTTTTGGAAAGATCTAGGAAAACACTCACCGTTGTTTCGTGCTGGTCGAGTGCAGAAGCAATTTTATTTACCAAACGAATTAGTGCGAGCGATGTCGAGTGCGTTTTCCGAAATCCGAACTGACAGAGGTAAAGTCTATGGCGTTTTTCGGCAACTTCTACTAAACGATTTTATATAACTTTCGAAAAACTTGGAAAAATCAGACAACAAAGAAATAGGTTCGTACTTCACAAAAAAGCAAGGGACCTCTGCTTTGAAGATGGGAATATTTTTAGCGATTCTAAAATTGTCCGGGAAAATGCCTTTTTAGCAGAGATAGATGATAATATCTGAAGTGAATATTTAATGACATGCATTGAGATGCCCCATTTATTTGGGAAGTGTACTTTGCTTAACATTGAAGGCATGGAAAACTTTGTAGCACAATTTACAAATTTTCTCCTTGCAAATCGGTGGTGTACCTTTCGAGATTAAGGGTGTCTTTGTCAGTGATTGTCAAATTGAATTGCCAAGTGCTCACGAAAATCAGAAAAGTGGTGACATGCCTATTGAAGTTAACCCAAATGAGACTAATAAAAAGACTTATAAAGAGAAAGTGTTCTCTTGAAACACCAGAGGAAAAAGAAAAGGGACTGATTGCAAAACGTCAATATGAGAAAAACAAAAAGGCGAATGAAAGTGAAGAATGTAAACAAAAAAGACTTGCAGAACAGCGTTTAAGGAGTAAAAAGAAACGTGCAAAAGAATCTAGGGATGCTAAAAGAAAAGGCTAGCAAGCCAGTGTCACTATCAGAAAGAAAAAGCTGCAAATGAATCTGTAGAATGTAGAGAAAATAGGCTGCCAAAGAAGCAAGGCTACCTGAAAGAGAAGGCTGCAAATGAATCTGTAGAATGTAAAGAAACAGGCTGGCAAAGAAGCGAGAGTACAAGAAAGATAACATTGCAAATGAATCTGCAGAATGTGGAGAAAAAGACTGGGATATATGCAGAAGTATCAGAAAGACAAGATTGCATATGAGTTCACAAAATCCAGGCAAAAAAGGCCATTTAAAGCAAAAGATTCTAAATGTGACCGAGGCAGTTTCTGATGTTGTTATTTGAACAACGAGACAGACTTATAGCCACAATAAAATTTATTTATACAGGAAAGTACAAAAGAAATAATACTGATAAAAAGAAAGGGTGATTGCAAGTTAAAAGAAATAATAAATGACAAATAACAAATCAATAATTTAAAATAATGAAATAAAACAATACAATCGATTGTCATACAATAGCAAGGCACTAACAAGACAATTTTAAAGCATTGCATGACAGAACAGTAATCATTGTGTGATACTTAAACGACTTAATCCTATTAACCAAACATAGAACTATTGAATGGTGGGCTATTCTTAGAATTATACATGAAATGACTGAAAACAAGTCAATACTGATAAAACAATAGCTCAAAACAACATAACATTAGATAAGACTAACTTCAATCACAATTTCATATTTTCCTTTGACTTAAAACTAGGAAGACTGGCAAAATCTCATTCAGTGACAGGACAACATCTGTCATTACTGATGAACTAAACAATGAAGACTGTAGTGAAATATCTGATTTCACCAATGAGCTTTAAGTCAAGTATACAGATAAATGCAATGTTCTGAAAGCTGAATGCAATCTTGACACATTTTGAACATGAATCAACTAATATAAGGATTCAAGCAAAGACTAAACGATTGGATTGAGATAAGTACACATGAACGATATTATTCTTGAACTCAAACTGTAAGACATACAATAATAGGTCAAATGTGACATACCAAATCCTCAGTAAAATAGGTCACTAACTTGAGGTTACATGCACTGGAGTTACTTTTTCTGTGACCAAGAGGTTCTGTGCTTGTAAGTGCTGATCTTGACACTCTGAACTACTGAGTTAAACTAACTGTACTTCTTTTATAAGGAATCGAACAATAGCAGGAAATTCTCTAAAATTTTGGAAGTTAGGATTGGTTATTCTAAAGGAAGTTTATGATGCAAATCCTGTGTGTATGATAATTTGGTTATCATAGGAAATAGTTAGGTGTGATGGTGCGAAAGGAAATTTATGATGCAAATCCTGTGTGTGTGATAATTTGGTTATCATAGGAAATAGTTTCTGAAGATGTGTTACCCAAGCTTTGACTTGAGTGTGAAGTACGAATCACATAACACAACTGCTTCATCTTCGAAGCAGTATCACGCTGGTTTTTTTTATTTTCTGATCGACAAGACCGGCGATCACGTAGCGATCGCCATGTTTACCTCAAAAACGAGTTCATAGCTTTATAAACAAATCTTTACCGTGTAGATAAATGTGTTCATATAATCGAGGTAACCATCGAACCTCTTGTATCGTATCAGTAGTAAAGTTTATTGTCTTTGCTCAGCTCCGAGAGCGTGGAGTCAAGCTTCTCGCGGCTTCATCATTCTCACAGGATACGCGTAACCTCGCTATATTTAAGAAAAATAAGAAACTGCTTGCAGTCTGTATTCCGTTTAACCATTTCATAGGAGTGACGCGAGTATCTTCAATTGAGTGAAAAAGTCACAAACCTATTCTTTACCTCACGAGCGTAACCACAAACCACTCACGAATTGCTCCCTTGGCGCGGAAATTGAAATCGTATCGAGTATACAAAGTTAAAGTGGATTCCTTAAGATCTCCCCAACTCGTTTTGCGTTGGAAACAATTACAAGTACAGGAAGAAGTCTTAAAATCTGCTCCATAAATTTCTGCCATGCTCTCTGAGAAGTTAAAGAATTTCGGGAGCTTTCCTACAAAGAAATAAAAGTGGTAGGTCACCGACTTATTTTTCAGAGAATTTACAATAACTGAAAATTTGAGTGTCTGTTTGACGACCTTACGTCTTGCCATGGTAGCCGATATGACATCACAAGTACCCTTAAAGTATTGCCCAACAATATAGTTGCAAAGATGTTTATAGCTTGCACACACTATTAAAGCTCTTTTCTTGTAACTTTTCATTGTTTCACAAACACTACGGCAACGGAAAACCTTTCCGAGCCTCCCTAAACATCGTTGTTGTCCAACCACACCTGTATTGTTTTTAACAAAGAACGCTTGCGTCCCATGCATTTGCCAACTGCTTGTATTGATGAAATTCAAGCCACACCTCATAGACTTCGTGACCGTCGAGGACCCCAGGTCAGTGGTCAGCGGAGAAGGTTTGCTCCGAATCTCAGCACGAAAATTTCAAAATGTCCTACGAAACAATGGAGAAAATATCCCAAGGAAAATTCCAGCCACTGAAGGTCCCGTTTATGAAACGGTGGGAAGTTGGAACGCCTAATGAGAAAGAAAACTGTCTCAAAACAGCCGAGATATCTTGTCCGTTGGCATGCAGTGTAATCGCTCCAAATGATCCGGACAAGCTCTACGAGGGCCTGGTAACTGCAACAGAGCAACGGAGTTCACACGACATACTTACATTAACAACTGCATACAAAGAATGCACCGACAAAGAATCTAAAAATTCAAATTCTCGGCCTGTATGTTATGAGCCTGAAGAGCTAAGGAAACTTTAAGAGCCTTTCGAGAAGCTAAGGGATCGGCGAATAAAGAAAGCGAGACATCACTATTTTACTGTTTCCATGCTTAAGGAGATCTGTAATTTTTACAAGTTCCCATTTAACTCTACAGATTCCAAAGCTGTTCTAATGTCAAAAATTAAGGAAATGACCCATGAATGCCAGTGCTCAATGGAAGGATAGTTACACCATCAAGCAGTGATGTAATGGACCTTGTCGCTGTGTATAATAGCCACCATTTTGCTAGAACAAAGTATATGTATATATTTAGCGTGGTACACACACACACACACACAAAAAAGCAGTTTACTTGTAAAAAACCTTTTTTTTTATATCTTTACATACTTATAAAGAATTGTAGAGGGTAACTGAAATTAGAAAGAAAAGTGGTCCTGCATAGCAGTCTTTGAAGTCTCTTTTGAGGCAACAGGGAGTCGTGTAGAGGCATGGGGCGAAAGCAACCAAAGAATTAGGAGCCGGGGAAGGAGCTTATTTAGCCGGCCTTTTAATGTCTGTGTATTTACAAGCGTGATATACTAAAAAATCGGTTTACTTATAAAACTCTTTTACTGTCTTTGTCGTTATCGTATGAAAAAAAAAATGTACAGTAAAATTGAAAATGGAAAGAATAGAGTTTAGTGATAAAAGGTCAGATCCAATAAAGGTATGAGCTGAAACTAACATGGTTCACTTGACAATTTCATGTCAAGCTTATAAGTGGAAAACACTAAAAATTGTACATTGCTAGTTTTATTAACACGATACGTAAATGACATTGGTTACTGTGACGGAAAATCATATTTTAGAGTCAGCTTTGTATAAAGCAATGATTTTGCATACATTCTTGGGAACAGCAAAAATGACTTGGAACAAACATTCTAAGTACAGTGTTCTTTCCGTGCAAAGGGGCATAAATGAAAGGTTCTGGTAAAAAGACACCTTACTTTATACCACAAAAGACAAGCAAAAAGTAATATGTGTACCCCGGTTAAGAATACATCGATAACTGTCTTAATTACTACCAGTTCTAATTCAAAGGAAAAAGCTATGACAATAAAATCAAAGAAGTTTGTACCACGAGGCATGCCTTCACTGTTTAGACTGAGAGTCCTAAAGTTTTTTGAGCATGTATTCGAATAACTTCTGACGGTAAGCCCCCACCCACCCCACCCCACGCCGTTCTGTTTTCACGTAGAGGCTGGTCAGCGGTCCGTTTATAAGGTAAACATGGCGATCGCTTCCTGAACACCGTTCTTGTCGATCAGAAAATAAAAATAACAGCAAGATATTGCTTCGAAGATGAAGCAGTTGTGTTATTTCATTCGTACCTCACATTCGAGTCGAAGCTTGGGTGGCACAGGTTATTTCTTAAGGTGGAATGATGAGGGGAATTTGAACACTAGTTGTAGTGTTTGATTTGTTGGAAGAAATGGTTGCATGGGGATGTATGAATGGTTAGTTTAACGAATAATTTCAAATTTTGCTGCCTGAATTGAAAGAAAAGTTCATTTTAATTGCTTCCGCACGTATTTCTGACGGTTTTAGATCTACCTGCTCGATTTATATCTGCAACGCTTCGTCTTGATAAGTCCCTTAAAATGGCGGCCAAAGTTGGATATTGGCGAAAATCAGGTAAGTTCGCGGATTTATAAAGTTTTCGCAAGGGTCGGGCCGCAAAGTTTTTTTCTGTAGTGACCTTTTCTATGGCATCTACTTCCTGGCTATGTTAGTTGGATCAGTTAAGAACGCCTCACTTTTTCAAAAATTTACCTTGAATTTGATCGGTTTTCGCGTGTGTGACTTAAGCGAACCGATAAGGTGTCATTAAAGTCTTCCTGTTTCCTTGATTGAAATGTGATGTTCACGAAGGCCACCAGAATGGAAGATAGAGTTAATACACATGGCTGTGGTATATTTGTTTTGCTGAGTTCCGTATTTTTTTTTTTAAATTGTCCTCCAAAGTTGTCTCAAATTAAAGTCTTGAAAAGTGTCACGACAGGCCTTCGCTCGAGTGAAATTTAATTTCCGTAAAACTCTGAAAAATAGAGAGATCCGATCAAACGGATTGTGGTTTTAGTATAGGCACATGAATGTCTTACAACACACAAGAAATGAGGGAAATCTATGTCTCAAGCAAAATCGACCGGACCGCTTTTACAGAGACACTCTCTTAAGACTGTCAAACCCAATTGCAGAACAATATTTGCTAAAAAAAAAGAAGGATTGATAACCCAGAATGGATCTGTTCCTGTTGTTATGAACATTTGAAAAAAGGCAAAATGCTACCATGTGCTACCATGTTGTTTCCCGTGAAACCAGAAGTTTTCGATTTAAATGAGTCAGAATGCAGGCTTTTGGCACCAAGACTGGCCAAGATTCTTCAAGCCCTAAGAGGAAATCAGTCGAAGATAAAAGAAAGTGTTGTAATGTTCCAGCAAATGTTAGCTAAACTGTAAGCATATTACCACGACTACCCCAAGAAAGCGGGACAATCAAAATTCAGTTAAAAAGAAATTTAAGATACAAGAGCTCGGCATTATCTTTAAATGTGAGACCAAATAAAGTTTTGTAAGCTGCAACGTGGTTAGCTACAAACAGTACTCCTTATAAAGAAAAAGGAATATCTTTTAGGAAAAAAATAGCAGCTAACTATGGTTTTACAGGCTTTTCACAAAATCAAGGATAGACTGGGAATGTTTCACAGTCGGATGGACTGATAAGAGATAGATGTAATATTCAAATAGATGATGACAATTCTGAGCAAGTTGATGATGGGACTGAAGATGATGTGGAAATACCCGCAGGAGTTACTGATACTATGTTAGCAGCTAATGATTTCCTTGAGGACAGTGAACGGCCACAAATTGCACCTGGTGAAGGAAGTGTACCTTTGAGTATATTCTGAAAAACTGGCTAATCCAGGTATATTTTTTGGTCAAAAACATTCAAGCAATGAAGAAAGGGTAGTCCCTGTTCACCACAGTGATATTTGCAGTTCAGAATTAAGAAGGTCCTCTCGAAGGGCTGCTAAATGTGTTGAGAATATCTGTGTTTAAACCAAAACATTGCAAATGAAGATTCTTTTGGTAAATCGCAAATAGCTTTACGGAAATGCGAGGGAAATCAAAGCATTCTGACTGCTGGTCAATTAAAGCAAGATGGGGCATTGGAAAGGCTAATACGTCTGGATGAAGGCTACAAGTTCTTAAGGGCTCTGCGCGGTTCATCCCCTTATTTGGAGACATCGTCGCAATGATAAGACAGCTAGGTCCTGCAAATTTGTTTCGTAGTTTTTCATCAGCTGAAACACAATGGATACATCTCCTAAGAATACATAGAAAGCTTGTTGATGATAAAGATTATTCAGATCATGAATTAGAGAATTTAAACATAGTTACTAACTATGATTTAAACTAGGAGGAAACGTCAAGGTTGATTCAGAATGACCGAGTGACGTGTGCACGACATTTTGATTACCAATTCAATCAGTTTCTAAGGCGCTTTCAAAGGAGAAGTGCTGCTCCCTTAGGAGAAATTTCAGACTGGTTTTACAGAGTTGAATACCAGCAGAGAGGTTCACCTCGAATTCATATGTTAATTTGGCGTGAAGATGCACCAGTGTATGGATGTGGTGGTGATGATGACATTACATCATTTATTGATCAAATAATCACTTGTGAAAAACCAGTTAATGATCCAGAATTGGGACTTCTCGTCAACAGACATATTCATAAGCACTCTCAAACCTGCCGTAAAATATCAAAGACAGAATACAGTCTCAAATGAAATCAAGCAGCATTTTACATCCTACTGGCAGTGATAACAATTAGGAAATATAAAGAAAATTTGAAACATATCGATAAGCATTTAAGTGTTATGAAAGAGGGGGACAACACCACTTTTGAACAAATGCTAATTAATCCGGACATCACTGAACAAACGTATTATCTCCCACCACATTTCTGAAAAGAAATCCAAATAAACTACGGATGAACAACTACAACAGTGCCTGTCTAAGTGCGTGGAGAGCAAATATGGATATGCAGTTTGTTTGGATGTTTATTCTTGTACAACGTACATGTTTTACAACAAGCATGCGAGGAGGCAAAGAAAGGAAATTGCAGCATAAAGCAGCAAGTGAGAGATATTGGGAATAAAGTTTTAGATAGTGTGGAGATCAGCGCTCGAAGAGGCGGTTTACATAGTTTTTTAGGTACCAATGAGAAAATCTCTAGAAAGGTGATTTTTATCATTTTTGAAACCAATGAATGAAACAGAAGAAATGGAGGATGACTCTGAAGAAATTCACTCTACTGTTTTTATTAAGAGGTTCATAGAAAGACCAACTAGCTTAGAGAATGTTACTTTGGATGATTGGGCTGCAAAATATGCTTCACCCAAAACTCATTTAGGAAAAAATCTAAAAGTTTGGACACAGATAGTCTCTCTTGAAACAGGGAAAGATGATGATCCTGATGATGAATTCGCTGATTTTGAAAAGGAACGCGAGCACAATACAAAAACTGCAAAAAGAGTTGTGCAAGAAGACACAAACAAACCCATTTGATGCATCCCACCTATGTATACAAAATGCAAAGGTAGATGAATTTAATGGAAAAGTACATAATGTAGCTGTAGGGAACAAAGACAGAATCACAGAACTAGATAGTGTTATTGGAGCTAAATCTCCTTAGCTTCGAGAAAAAAATATTAAGACAAATTCCAAATGACGCAAAAAAAACAAGCAGTTGGTATTGAACCTCTGCCTCGCTTAAGGTGAAAGAACTGACCTTTAGTGTAATGGATATACGAAGTGAAGATGGCATGACAAATGGTGCTGGGAATATTGTCAAAACCAATAAAGCAGACCCTCGGGCGTAGTTTAGGTACAGTTTCATCGTTCAGATGTCGGTCAAAAACTATAAATGAGAACAGACATCTCTATAAAGGCTGATAGTTTCTAAAGAAACTGTTTGGGGCTGCGTCGGTGGAGTTAACACAATAATTTGGATATATCAACAAAGTTGAAATGGTAAATTGGCCACCGTAACGACTACAAAAGCTGACGTTTCAAGCGTTAGCCCTTAGTCGGAGCGAATAGAGGAATTGTGGGTTGTGTGTGCTTTTAAAGGCAGAAAATGGAGCTACGTTATCTAGACATCTCTATACCCAGGGAATTGGGCATGCATGGACCCCAGTAAAACTGGTTACCTTACATATTTTTGTTGATAAAAACAAAGCAGCTCAAGTTGTTTGAAAACAGTTTCCATTACGCCGTGCAGCAGCAAAAATAGTTCATAGATCACAGGGAGATACTGAAACTAAAACTGTTGTCGACTTAAGTGCTAAGAGATCCATTCCACATATACTCTATGTTGCACTTGTAGAGTTACCACCTTTGAAGGCTTATACGTTACTGATCTCTGTGAAGAAAAAATTGCTATCCATGCTACTGTTGAGAAAGCGATGGAGCGATTAAGAACAACTGCCAAACTTATGGCCTTACGACATAACAAGTTCAATGCTAAGAATTTGTTACCTGAACGCGAGGTCACTGCATAGACATACAAGACAAACGTAAAGTCACAAATTGAGAGAACTGTCCAGTCTTAGTTGTTTATCACTCTTCAAAAAAACTCCTATAGGACAGCTTTGTCAAGCAGTCTCGGAAGTGTTAGACACCATTTCGACAGAGAACAACATTATCATTGGAGACTTAAATGTCACTTTGCTTATAGAGGCAGACAAGGAACCTCTGTGGAATTTACTTGTTAGATGTTACAATCAGTTGATATCAACATACACAACTGAAAATAGAACGTTAATTGATCACGTCGTTACAAACATATCTCACTTGAATATACAAGCAGGTGTTTTAAAGACTTACTTCACAGATCACAAAGCAGTATGGGCTTCATTTCTTAGTGCTATTAACTGATTATTTTTTATAAATTTAGACAGAATTAAAGACAAAATATAGAAATTGATACTTTGTAGTGATACAAAGAATGCTAATAGACTCAGTCAGTCAGTCAATCTTCGTCACAATGCAAATCTATACCGTTTTTTCCACTGTCCATATTATGAAAATTAGTTAACATACACGAAAAAATTCATATTTGAAACGGGTGACACGAATGACAAGATTACTTTAATTTAATTAAAAATCAGCGGTAACAGTAATTATAGCAATAATTTTCATGACAATAACAAGATAAACGAATTGTCTTTCATTTTGATTGTAAGTCAAGAACTGGTTTCAACAGGTACGTATTCTATTTTCTTCTTAACATAACCCTCCAACCATTGCCCTCTCTGAGAAACTATCACCGGTTGTTGCTAATTCTTTTGCTAAATCCGTTTAGTTGACCTGTTTGTCATAGGACTATCATTGTAGTACTGTTTTGAGGCTCTGACTAAAAGTGGGACGGGGACGTAGGACGTGGAACTCGAGAACGTGGGACTTGGGGACGTAGGACTTGGGGACGTAGGACTTGGGGACGTAGGACTTGGGGACGTAGGACTTGGGGACGTAGGACTTGGGGACGTAGGACTTGGGGACGTAGGACTTGGGGACGCGGAACGCGAGGAAGTCGGGACTCGGTGACGCGCGGGGACTCAGGGACGTGATAAACAAACATCATCTGATTTTTGCGCTGAATCTGTAAAGTATAATTTTTGATGGCCTCGAGAAAAGTATTATACTACCGAAACAGGTAGACTGTTTCCCCGGAGACGTGCGTAATGTTAGCGAAAAAAAGTGATCGTTTCTGGTCACGTGACTAAAAAACGATGTCAACACAAAAGGGAAAACACTTGATAACATTCCTTCACGTTTCTTTGGCCACATTTCTTTGGCTCTGTTAAAGCTGGACGCGCCGCCTACTTTTGTCATCTGTTGTAGTTTATCCGCTTTCGTTTAGTAATACAGCATCATCCAGCTAAAAGTATTTTATAACATTTCTTTTCCGGAAATCGATGCGAACTAATCACAACAGAGGAAACTGAGGTGTCTACCTTCGATGATCTGATGCGAATCGTAAGGAATAAATGAGAGTGTTTACAATTTATTTCTGAGGAAGAATTGCTCATTTGGTACATTCCTGGCTAAGCTGAAAGATTGGCCTTGACCTCTAGCGTCGTAACAGCCGTTCAACGGATCGCATATTAACTTTTGTCATTTTTAGTCCGTACTCTATTAAAGCTGGACGCGCCGCCTATGGTGGCCAGGAAAGAAACTTTGAGAAATTAGACGAGAAGAATAAAACTTTAAGACGAAGTCTATCTACTGTTCAGCAGTTCGCAGTGCATTTTTGACAAAATAGCCCAAACTCTTTTAAACCTGGACGTGCCGGTTATGGCGGGCCAAGATAGAGAATTGGTGGTATCAAAGTACAAGGATAAGCTTAAAGATGATAAATATATATATATTTAGGATAATTTCAGAGCTGAGCAAAGAGTTTCCAGCAATCTGATTGGTCGAGCGGTTCCTTATATGACGCTATGTAAACCGCTCTACGCGGTTTATATAAAATGTTAAAGTAAAATGTTAATAAATGGCGGGCCAAGATAGAGAATTGGAGGAATCAAAGTACAAGGATAAGCTTAAAGATGATAAATATATATATATTTAGGATAATTTCAGAGCTGAGCAAAGAGTTTCCAGCAATCTGATTGGTCGAGTGGTTCCTTATATTACGCTATATAAACCGCTCCACGCGGTTTATATAAAATGTTAAAGTAAAATGTTAATAAATGTTAATAAATGTTATGATTTTAAGTTTCTCTATTGTTCAGCTCTGAAATTATACTAAAACAATTAATCGCCTCAGATTCGGTGAATATTGTCGAAAAATCCCATCGACTTCGTCTCGGGGATTATTCGACGATATTCACCTCGCCTTGGGCAAATAATTGTGAAATATTTATTTCAACGGGTCACTATTCAGACTTAAACGTAACAACATAACAAGAAAATGATATTTTCCAAGAGATGGAGGGACCATCTGCCACCACACAAAATTAAAAGCGAGATTACATCGCATCGTGGCGTGCAAAGTTGCCGAAGCTGCATAATTCTTCATTGCTTTAAGGGGGGACAACGCCCATTTAGACGTATTTTGATCTTTTCGATTTTTCGGGGAAAAAAAAAAGCTCGATAGAACTTTTTGTTCTAATTTTCGAAAAAAGGTTCATTAAAAGGGTCCCTGAGAAAAATAAAGTGAATTACGAAATTTTGCAACTGTCGGCGGATTCTCGATATTGATGGTCAGAGGCTCTTAAGTTATCTGAATAGCAGTATATAAGTGTTTAGTAATTGGGTTTTCGTCCTTCGGTCTGTGAGCGCTTCCGCACGGGCAGTTAATTTCTCTCATGGACGAACTTCAAGCATCTCGCTCCTAAGACGCAACAGAAGATAGCGCACCCGTATTAGTGTACCCGTATTGGATACAGAAAAGCTAATATAAGTGGTCGTATCCAGGCCAGTCAGTTCCGCCCAAAGGTTTTCAGAAAGTAACGGTGCTACGGTTGAGCAAGCTGTGAAGGCGCGTCGTGAGAACTACACATTGCTGTGAAACTTGTTAACTTCGCAGCGGGGATCTCATGCAGAGTTGAATGTAATAGTGGAATTACCTAGAAGAACCAATTAGCAGAACACAAAACAACAAGACCTATGGAAAAGAGATTAAGGAAAGGATCAAGAGTCAGAGTAAAGGCGAGACAGGCAAAGTAATAAATGATTCAAATAGGAGAAGAATACCAAGTATGTAGCTGGCAACAGAATGAAATAGATAGGGTGAACTAGACCTAAGGATAAATGTATGAGGAACGATGAGCCATTTGAAATCCCTGCTACAAACAAAGAGTCTTAGCTGAGTTAAGAACGTTCAGTTCCCAAATTGAGAGTTTTAGTTACAAAACTCACGGAAATTGGTTGGGCTGGAAACCGTTCGCAAATGGAAACAACTAAGAGAAAAAGATAATTCTTTTGATACTTCGGCTAATATTACTTTAGCTAATGTCATGCTGTAAAATCATTTCTGAGCACCTAAAGACTAAGACTAATCATTAGTCATTAGTCCATGGGCCAGAGAGGTTCTCGGTACCACCCAGGGGGACAACATGTGAATGTCATCTGATGAAAGGTTATATATGTGAAAGGCTTTACAAATTCACTTGATAGCAATCGTGAAAGGGCAGCTTTCCCAATTTTTACCTAATCATTTTGTAATAAATGCCACACAGGGAGATATAGACAATTCCTGAGTAGTTTAACTGTTTTAATCGAGTAGCCGAGTAACATACAGAACACATACAGCGAAAACTAATTCGTTCTTAAACCACGTGCTCTCGATCCGATCCTTACACTATGTATCATGCACAAAATGTCCCATTACAATTTATTTGAAAAATCAAACTTTAAACTTTAAACTTTGATAATAAATACTCACAAAAAAGGGTTTTTCAGTACCTATTTACAAATATGAATGCTAACTATATCTGACAAGCTATTGTTAAATTCTAAATTCTAACTGTCACTCGATCATTCGTTCATGGCAAGTTTCAGGACTTTCTTAAAGGCCTTTACAGATGTAACGTTTCTCAGGTCTTCGTCTAACATGTTCCACAGAGATACTGCTCTATAAGCAAAGGACCTTTGGCCGGTAGCTGATCTGAATAATGGAATGTCAATCTCCTCATTATTACGAGTTATGCGGTTATGTACAGAAGATCGTTTTTTAAACTTAGCACATAGATATTCAGGAGCTATTAAATTACCGCTTAACATGGAAACGAGGTTGACGACGAAACGGTTATTTTGAATGCCTTCTTTGTTTATTTTAGAAATAAAGAGCAACTTTGTGAATTGACCGAACGAAAATTGAAAACTAAGACTGGCTAACTGACTGGTGATTAACAGGTGATTAACTGGTTGACTGATTGGGTAACGACTGATTGACCGACCAAAGGGCACCTAAAGGGCTGACTGACTGAGTGACTGAGTTAATGGTGAATTAGTGGCAAATGACTGACTGCTTAACCGAGTCATTGGTAACTGAATGCCTCTCTGACTGGTTGACTGACTTGGTGACTCACTGATGACTGACTTGGTTACCGACTGGTGACTGACTGTCTAGCTGACTGGTTACCGACTGTCTAGCTGACTCGTGACTGACGGGCTTACTGACCAATTGACTGACTCACTTGTGCCTGACTGGCTGCTTGACTGGTTCAGTGACTGGGTGTCTGACTGCTTGATTAACTGGTTGACTGACTGGTTGACCAAGTGGTTGATTAACTGGTTGACTGACTTGCTGACAGACTGGTGACTTTCTGGCCTACTGACTGGCTGGCTGACTATTGACTTACTGTGTAACTGATTGACTGATTGATTTAGTCGTTGGTATCTGATTGGAAAACTGTTTTAGTTGACTGCCTTGGTGACCCACTTGTAAAGGACTGACTCACTGAATGGTTACTTACTCTCCTGACTGACTTGTTGATTGACTGACTGAGTGACTGCCTAACTGCCTTACTAGTAACTGACGGGCAGACAGGCTATCTGGTTCACTGCCTGGCTGTCCAACTGGTGATTGACTTGGTGACCAACTAGTGACTGACCGGCTAACTGACTTGTGACGGACTGGCTGTTTGACTGGTTGCCTTTTCGCTGGTACTTGACCTGCTGACTAACTAATTGACTGACTGACTGTTACCTGAGTGACTTTTACCCGACTGGCTATCTGATTTGTTAACTGACTGGCTGACCGATCCACTGGTACCTCACCGTCTGATTGACTCGTTGATTGTCTTGCTGATGGAATAGTGACTGACTGGCTAACTGACCAGTGAGTGACTGGCTAACTGACTAATTGGATAGTTGATCACTTGACTTACTGGTTGACTGATTCACTGGTACTTGACTGGCTAACCGACTGGTTGACTGACTTGCTGACCGAGTGGTGACTGACTAGTTAACTGACCGGTGAGTAACTAGATAATTGATTAGATGACTTACCGGTTGACGAACTCTCTGGTTCTTGACCAGCTTACTGACTGGTCTGACTTACTGGTGGACTGACCTAATGACCGACTGGTGACTGACTGGCTACCTGAATGGCTGACTGACATGTGACTGACTCGTTGACTTACTTACTGGCACTTGACTGGCCAACTGCCAAAATCTTTTTTGACTAACTGAATGGCTGACTGGATGGTAGACTGACAGGTTGACTGACTGGCTAATTGATGTGTTGACCGACTGGTGACAGACTGAGTAGCTGACTGACTGGTTGCTGACTGACTGATTGATTGGTTGGATGACTCACTGCTACCTGACTGGCTGAGTGACTGGTTCAGTGTCTTCATGACTGACTTCTGATTGATGGCTAACCGATTGAGTGACTGGTCGACTGATTGGTTGACTGAATTGCTGACGGACTGACTAGTGGACTGACCTACAAGGTACCTGACCTGGTGATGTACTGGACTGACCTATTGGTACTTGACCTAGTGACTAACTGTTTCACTGCTTTGTTGGTGACTGACTAGATTACTGAGTGGTGACTCTCTGAATGACTGGTTGACTGACTCAGTGGTACCATTAGCTGGACTCATTAGCTGGTACTCAGTGGTACCTGCCCAGCTGACTGACTTGTTGACTGACTCACTAGTGCCTGATTGGCCTATTGGATTGGCTTACTGACTGGTGTCTGACTGGCTTTCTGACCAGTAACTGACCTGTTGAAGGTCAGTTATTGGTCAGAAAGCCAGAACTGGCCACAGACTGGTGCCTGATTGGCCTATTTGATTGGCTTACTGACTGGTGCCTGACTGGCTTTCTGACCAGTAACTGACCTGCTGAAGGTCAGTTACTGGTTAGAAAGCCTGGACTGGCCACAGACTGTCTGACGGATTGGTTGACTGGGTCACTCGTACCGGACTGGCTATCTAACTGGTTAACTGACTTGCTGACCGACTGGTGACTGACTGACTGACCGAGTGACTGGTTGACTGACTCACTAGTACCTGACTGGCTATTTGATTGGTTGACTGACTTGCTGACCGACCTGTGAGTGACAGGCTAAAATGGTGTTTGACTAATTGATGACTGATCAGCTGACTCATTGTTTGACTGTCAAATGTTGATTGACTGGTGACTGACTGATCGACTGACTCACTGGTCCTCCACTGGCTAAATTTCCTGTGACTAAGTAAGTGGTGGCTGACTGAATGGTTGACTGCCAGGTTAACTGACATGTTAACTAGCTGGTTAACTGACAGTTTGAACGACTGGCGACTGACTTACTAAATGAGTGTTTGACTGACTGGTGACTTACTGAGTGACTGACTGACTGGCTGACTGACTCAACGGTACTTTGTGGGTTCACTGCCTTGCTGACTGACTGGTAAAGTGATTGGTGACTGACTCTCTGAGTGATTGATTGACTCACTGGCTGACTAACTGGTTGACTGACTTACTCGTACACGACTGGCTGACTGACTTGTTGACTGATTGGCTCACTAAGTCACTGACACCTGACTGGCTATATGACTGGTTAACTGACGCTGACGGATGGGTGTCTGATTGGCTAACTGACAAGTGACTGGCTGGGTGACTGACTGGTCGACTGACTCAGTGGTACCTGACTGGCTGAGTGGCTGCTTGGCCGACTGGTCAACTGACTGGCTCACTGATTTAGCAACTGGCTACTGACTGGTGCCTGACTGGCTGAATGACTGGTTGACTTAGTGAATGGTACCTGACTGGCCATCTGATTGGTTGACTAACTGGCTGACTGACTGGAGAACTGATCTGCTGACCGACTGGTGAGTGACTGGCTTATTTACTGGCTTACTGACTTGTGACAGACTGACTGACCGACTCACTGGTACCTGATCCGCTGCTTGACTCGTTGACCGCCTTACTGATGGAATAGCGACTGACTGGCTAACTGACAAGTGACTGACTAGCTAACTGACTGCCTAACTGACTTGTTGACTGACTGACTTACTAAGCGACTGTTAAACTGACTGGTGACTGAATGGCGGACCGACTAGTTGACTGACTCAGTGGTACCTGACTCCTGACTAACTGGTTGACTGACTGAGGGTCGACTGACTCATGGATATCAGACTGGCTATATCATTGGTTGAATGACCTGCTGGCTGAGGGGTGACTGACAGTAACTGACTGGTGACTGACTGGCTAAGTGGCAGCCTACATTACTCGCTGACTGACTGGTAGACTGACTCACTGGCACCTAACCTCCTAATCGACTATTTGATTGACGGGCTAACTGTTAAGCTGACTGAATGGGTGACTGACTGATTGACTAACTGGCTGACTGACTGTTGACTTACTGACTGAACACTGGACTCAGTGATTAACTGTCTGGCTGACTGCCTAACTGACTTGTGACTCACCGACTTACTGATGACTTACTGACTAACCGATATGTTCACTAAGTTGTTGCCTGATTGTTTTGCGGACTGACTGGTTGACTGACTAGTTGCCCGACTGTTTTGCTTATTGACTGGTTGACGGACTTGCTGATCGAACTGTTGACTGCCTGGTTGACTAACTGGTTGACTCACTGGCTGGCTGACTGACTGGTTGACTGACTTAGTGGTATCTGAGTGACTGACTAACTGGTTGACTGACTGACAGGTTGACTGATTCATAGGTATTGACTTGCTACATCACTGGTTGAATGACTTGCTGGCAGACGAGTGACTGACGGTAGCTGACTAGTGACTGGCTAACTGGCAGGTGACTGACTGGCTCACGGACTGCCTGACTGACTCATGGGTATCTCACTGGCTACATCACTGGCTCAATAACTTGCTAGCCGACGGGTGAATGATTATAACTGACTGGTGGCTGACTGGCTAAGTGGCAGGTGACTGACTGGCTGACTGATTTGTTGACTGACTAGTTGACTGACTGATTGACTGACAGGCTACTTGTTAAGCTGACTGAGCGGATGACTGACTGATTGACTGACTGGCTGACTGACTATTGACTTACTGGCTGAACAGTGGACTGACTGATTAACTGTGTGGCTGACTGATTGGCTGACTTCTTAACTGACTTGTGACTCACCGACTTACTGATGACTTCCTGACTGACTGACATGTTGACTAAGTGGTTGCGTGACTGTTTTACCTAATGACTGGTTGTCTGGCTGAATAGTTGACTGACCTGCTGATTGACTGGGTGACTGACAGGTTGACTGAGTGATTGACAGGTGTGGTGACTGAGTGCTTGACTGGTGTGGTGTCAGACTGGTGGACTGGTTGTCTGTCTGACTGACTGGTTGACTGACTGGGTAAGTGGCTTAGTGGCTGGTTGACTGACTAAATGCCTGACTCACTGACTGGGTGACTGTTTGGTTGTTTGTCTGACTGACCCCCTGCTTGACTGACTGACTGACTTACTGGTTGACAGGTGGGGCGACGACTGGTTGACTGGTCTGGTGTTTGACTGGTCGACTAATTGTCTTATTTATATGTTGACTGACTTGCTAACTGACTAGCTTACTGACTGGCTGACTGACTGACCTGCTGACTGATTGACGGATTGATTGAGTGGCTAACTGACCAGTTGACTGAGTAGCTGACTGACTGGTGACTCACAGACAAGTGGTGACTGACTCATGTTTTTTTGACCTTAGCATTTACGACAACTCTATGGATTATACTCCTGCGTTGAGACCACCTTTTACAATTCATCTTTAGATGCCAGACTGTTTTGAAGCCACCAATTTTGTTCTTTCACACGATTCCCTGGTTACCTGTAAAATAAAACGGATGGAAGATATGCTTCGGATCTTAACAGAGGTAACGATAGAAAGAAATACTATTATTATCGAAATTTATAAACATCCTCATTTCAACAGTTTTTTCATCGTTGTATAGATGGACCTTTACTGCGTCGTATACGTGAATTATTTTCAACACGTACGTTTCCTTTTGGAGATTTTTTATTAGGTTTTTTTGGTTGAAGAACTAAACGTAGATTATTTCCATTTTTTAGATTTGAACTGCGTTATCATGAATTCTATGAATTTATCTATTCACTTTACACATAGGTTTCGTCAACAAGTACAATAATTTAGGTACAACACAATTGGTGTATTGCGCAGTAATTTAGGCACAACACAATCCGGCGCTCTAACGAATCGTAGAATATTATGTATGGCTGACTACAAATTATGACCACAGCAATCATAAAATCATTCATTTCCTACTTATTGTAACATGTAAAACAGTAGAGAGTTTAATTTTGTTCCTTTATACAACGCGTATTGATGATACAGGGTGATTTACACATAATATATTTCATGGTATGCGAAAAAATCCCAACTGCTACTTCTTTATCCCATCTGTTATAGTAAATTCTTCTCTCGCTTTTATTGGGTGGTAAATAAATCGTAACGCGTCCAGAAATATCATATCGTGATGTCTCTTCCCCAACTTTAACTCTTGAATTTCTTTACGGTAATTCTCTACCTCTTGCGCATGTTAAACAGCTTGTTGACGAGTCTTGTATTTAAGGCAAGCACTTTTTTCTTCTGGGAAGTTCCTCAAACAGTACTTACACTACATGTGTGTCCAAACCCAACTCATTCATTCTGTTTTTAGTCAACAACTAATAATACAGGGAATTAAACATGCCTAGACAAATAGAGTCAAGCTTAGACAAGACTAAAAACCCCATAAAATTTCGTGACACTTACACCACATACAGAACTCTTATTGCTCCTATGCTAATTGTTATAGTTCTTATTCCTATCTAACACTAAAAAAACTCATAAGTATTGTTTTAGTCCCTGCTGTCGTCGAATAAACACGAATACATTAACACAAACGTATACAGTAGAACCTTGATTATCCGGACTCGTCAGAACCTAGGTAAATAGTCCGGATAATCGAGGGTCCGGATAATCGAAAATATGAATATTAATGAGATAGAAATGTAGACAAAAGGTATACAGCAAAGAAAACATCATTTTAATTGTTATTGTTATATCTACACAGCCTGTATCAATTTACAAATAACGGATCGGAAGATTTGTTTATCTTGTCGCACTTGCGACGAGAAAACACTCGCGCTTGAAACCATAATCAAGACGGCTTTGGATTCTGTTCTCTCCCTTAAATCCAAGACGATCATTGCGAACGAACCACCATGGATTAGAAGACAATTGAAATCTTGAAAATACGAGCGTAAAATAGCCCTCGCTCGTGGCGATAAAGATTGCTTCCGCCGCCTTCGGAACCGTGTTAATCGCTTGCGGAAGTCTTGTCGTGCTAAATACTGAGTCCAAAGTCGAACATCTGTGGGACTACGAACCGCGTAGGTGGTGGAAAGTTAAATCACTTGGCGGGATGCAATCAGCTACGCACACAGATCCTACCTCTGTCCTGAAGCATATTGATACAGGGCCTGACTCTAGTCATACGGCCCTTGCTAACGTCATTAACAATGCCTTTCTTGCTCCAATGAAGTCTTCTACTCCATTGGATTCTGGAGTCTCGTTTGCTGTGCAATACACCAACACGCCAGCGGTTACTGAGTTCAGTGTCTTGAAGAAGCTCATCGCTCTTAATCCTGCCAAAGCTTCTGGGCCTGACGGCATGCCCGCCTGGCTTTTAAAAGAGAACGCGGACCTATTGGCTCCTGTGGCTACTGATATTCTTAATAGCTCATACTTGGAGGCTCGTCTCCCCCAGTCCTGGAAGCTCGCCAACGTCGTCCCTATTCCTAAGCAGACCCCTTTTTATGACGTTAACAAACACCTGAGACCAATTTCACTTACACCTGTCCTTTCCAAGTTGGCTGAGGACTTTGTGGTTGATCGTTATGTTAAACCAGCTGTACTCGCTAAGGTCGACCCTCGGCAGTTTGGCACTGTTCCCGGTTCAAGCACCACCGAAGCCCTAATTAGTATGAATCATGCCTGGTACATTGGTTCTGACGGTAACGGGGCGTCAGTGAGGGTGATTCTCTTCGATTTTAAAAAAGCCTTTGACCTAATCGACCACCAGATTTTGGTCAAGAAGCAGGGTACATATAACATCCCCAATGCTGTCATCTCATGGATTATCGACTTTCTCACCTCGCGCAAACAGCGTGTTAAACTCGGCCACGAGTGCTTCTCAGAATGGGGCGCGGTCCCAGTGGGGGTTCCTCAAGGTACAAAACTGGGGCCGTGGCTGTTTATCATCATGATGAACGAGCTGGATGTTCCTGGCATCGATCTCTTGAAGTATGTTGATGCTACCGCTATTTCGGAGACGATAAGCAAGAACCAAGACAGTCACATTCAAGCTGCTGTTGACACCCTAGTAAGTCGTGCGACCGAGGATAAGTTTCAACTAAACGAGACGAAATGCAAAGATCTGCTCATAAACTTTAACACTAACAACCCTAATTCTTTCGATCCAGTTGTTGTTAATGGCAAGCCCATTAACCTAACTACTAGTGCCAAAATGCTAGGCCTTAACATCTCTAATGATTTGAAATGGAATTGTCACATTAACTCCATTGTTAAGAAAGCTAAAAAGCGCTTGTATTGCTCATCTCAGCTTAAACGCTCTGGTCTTGGTACCCGTGAGCTATTCCAGTTTATCCGCACTTGTATTCGTCCGATTACAGAGTATGCATGTCCCGTCTTCCATGATGGCCTCCCCGTGTTCCTCTCCAACGAACTTGAAGAAATACAAAAGCGGGCTACGCGCATTATTTTTCCTCTTTGTTCATATAATGAGGCCTTGGCTGAATCAGGCCTGACTAAACTTTCAGATCACCGCCAGAAACTAGTTGATAAACTATTTAAGAATGTTTTACAGAATGAACAGAACAAGCTTCATGAACTTCTTCCTACTCGCAACACATGTACCTTTAACCTAAGAAATATGCGGAAGTTTAAGCCAGTTTTTAAGACGAACACGTCTCGTAATAGTTTTATTACCTTCAATTCCCTTAAGGCCTGAACGGTTTTATACAACGGTTTTTTTTAGAACATATATTTAATGTCCTTGTTGCTGTTTTAATACATTTAGTCTATTTAATGTAATTATCAATGTTTGGAACTTGTAAATAATCGTATAATTAAACTTTTGGTTGCAAATCGATTATTAACAAACTATCTATCTATCTATAGTACCCTGTTTGAACAGTCTTTTGAAAGAATTATTAGGCTTTTTGCGACTTTAAGTTCATAAGATCACAACTAATTAATATTTATTAAAAAATTGGGACCAGAGGAAGAAGTCCGGATAATCGAATATTCCGGAGAATAGAGGTCAGGATAATTGAGGTTCAACCGTACCAAAAAGTTATGCATTCATTAACTAACCCTAACCCTAACCCTAACCGTAAACCTCACTCTGATCCGCCATCTTGAATATAGTACCTCACTCGGACCCAGTACTTCCCAGCTTCCAATACAGACCCCCCATACTACTCCTACACCAAACTACACCTACCACACTCAACTACACCTAGTACAGTAACCTACGCCAAACTACAGCTACTACACTTTACTACACCCATTACATCAAAGCACACCATACTACACCTACTACACTAAACTACACCTACTACACTGAACTACACCTACAACACCTACTACATGGAACTATACCTACTACACCAAACTAAACTCACTACAGTAAACTACGCGGAACTGCACCAAACAGTAAAATACGCGGAAAAGCAAGTCGAAAAGCAGTAAAATACGCGGAAATGCATTAAAATACAGTAAAATAAAAAAAAATACAGTGAAAATACGCGGAAATACAGTAAAATACGCGGAACTGCACCAAACTACAGGAAACTACAACTACTACACTACACTACACCAAACTACACCAAACTACACCTACTACACTTCACTACACGTACTACATGGAACTACACCTACTACACCCAACTAGAACTACTACAGGTCACATCTTCTACATCTATTTCATCTACAGGAACTAATACACCAAACTACACCTACTACACCACATAACACCAAAGTTGACCTGCTACACCTATTACACTTTGTTCTCGATTGTATTATGGAAGAAGCCTTTTTTTTCACTTAAATAGAGTATAACCTTGTTGTATTTTCGTGACGGTAATCATGGAAGCATTACCAAACAAGGTATAAGTTAGGATAAGGAGGCACCAAGCGTCATGGAAATCTTATACGAGACAGCATCCAGGAAATCAGCAGGCCAGCAATCCAACGGGGCAGGGGGGTGCTAACTGCTTTTCTGGGAGTTTTTGCGGAAAGATCCGACGAGTTCTTAACATTTTCTTGGAAAATGATATCTTTGATGATGTGACCTGCGCCCAACATACCAAACGAAAGACTGTTATCGCAATGAATGAGGTTTTCAATGGGGCTAACTATTAACTGTCAAATGGTCAAAATGTCGCGAACGCGATTTTCCTTTATTCTCAACTGAACACAACGATTTACACGGAGGACAAAGTCCTCCTTTTTGTACATGGTCAAAGGAGCGGTCGCTAATTCTCGTGGAGTGGTCGCTCGGCCCTCCACAACACTCCCCAGCCGAGAAGTTCTAACTGTCAATGTTCGGGATTAAAGGAAATCTTTTCAACAGAACGAAATGGAGTTATCATGGCCAAAAAAAATTTAAGAAACGGGACAACAATATGCGATCAGGATCAAATGTTCAACAGTCTGTTTAGGGCTTGTCTTGCTTTAATAGCTGCCTTCCGGATTGGGCGCTTAGTGGTAAGTTTTTGTTTGCTTCTCTCGTGGCTTGCATCATACTGGTCATCCCCACTTCGGCTGGGCTGGATTGGGCTTTCTCGTTGTTCAGCACATTCCAGGGGGTACAAGAAGTTGAGCGTACGGTTTAGCAACTTTCCTGCAGCTGTTCGGATTGTTGCGGCTCTGATTTTCTCGTCTGTACTTGAAATTAATTCCTCCACAAAGGCTAACTTCTAGGTACCTCATTGCGTGTTTTCCTTCAGAAGTACAACGTCTCCTTTGGTGGGTTGGGTTGAGGATTGTGTCCTGGGAGCTTTTAAGTGGTTCTGAGTCCGTTCACGCAAACTCAGAACATACTCGTTGAGCCATAGGTTCCAAAACGTGTCAAGGTGTTTCTGACCCTTACGCCACATGTCAAGGAGTTTTTGTGGAGAACTCAATTTGCTAAGGAAATATGGGTCTTGCTGTCGATCTTCTTCTGCTAGGGATGGTACGCCTGTTTTTGGGTTAAGGCTGAGGAAATCTCCTAGGGTGAGTGTGAATCCAGAGCTGAAGTCAGCTCCTACGTAGACTAATGGCCGGGAATTGATTACTGCTTCGACTTGCTTTTCAACAGTTTCCAGTTGAACTATAGTAAGACAAATCTTTCCAATACTCTTTCGAAGAGACTGTTTCACAAGACCGATAAGTCTTTCATAGAAACCACCCATCCAGGGGGCCAGTTCAATGGTGAAGCTCACTTTATGCCTTCGTTGGCCAGGTAACTTTGTGTGTCAGCACTTGTCATGGAGAGTTGCCATGCTTCTTCAACAGTCGACTTTACTACTTTGAACTGGGAAGCATTGTCGGAAATTATCTGTCTCGGCTTTCCACGTGTGGCAATGAATCTTCCTAGGCAGAACAAGAATTGTTCAGCGGTCATGTCATGAACGACTTCTAAGTGAATAGCCCTAACAGCTAAACAAGTAAACAGACACAACCAGACTTTTTGGGTTGCTGATGGCTGACTGACTTTCACATACAAGGGTCCAAGATAGTGAAGACCAGTGTATGTAAAGGGTGGAGATTCTTCTATTCGTGATCGTGGATAGGGAGCCATTGCGGGCATTCGGTATGGTCCTCCTTGATATCGTCTACATCTCAAGCATTTGAGTAGAACTCTTCCTACAGATGATCTTCCTTGTGGAATCCAGAACTCTCTTCTGGTAGCCGCTAAAGTGTGAGATACACTTGCATGCATCAGCTTTTCATGGAAGCTGTTCATGACTAAGCTCGTGAGGTCAT
The DNA here is from genome assembly GCF_964205215.1 of Stylophora pistillata. Lineage (NCBI taxonomy): Eukaryota > Metazoa > Cnidaria > Anthozoa > Scleractinia > Pocilloporidae > Stylophora > Stylophora pistillata. The sequence continues at coordinate 19,735,579 of NC_142528.1, read as the reverse complement.
GGTTCCTTGGAAGGAGTTTTGGGAACGCAGTATGTTCTGGGAGGTTTTCACTGAGTAATCTACCATGGCACCTTAGTACTCCGTGTTCATCCAACTGTAGGCCCAATTGGTTCGTCAGATTGTTTCTTGAATTAGTTTGACCGCATTGATTTCTGGTGTAAATGCACTCTTCTGGACATACTTCTCCCACATGACCTTTGCCTGACCTATTTCGTCTGATGTAAGCTTTTCTTTGGTTGTGCTCTTCTTCTGTAGTTTTCGGATAAACCGCAAGGCCCAAGCGCTCACTCTAAGTAGTTTGGTAAGCGAAGAGTAATTTCTTTCGCTGATCTCAAAGGGCGCAACTGGCTTGTCGAGTGATGTTTTGCTGGTCTCTCTCGGTATTCCAGCCAGTGTTGTGGTCTCATACATACCACGTGGGCCAGGAAATTGTTTGGTATTCTGTTCAGACACCTTGCTGTCAAATTGTGTTGAATTCCATGACGGCCATTGTGATGGATGATCACTTAACCACGATGGGCCATGCCACCACAAGTTATTCTGGATAAGTTCATCTGCTGAGACACCTCTGGTAGACAGATCGGCTGGATTTTGTGAAGTGGACACATAGTCGAACTTGATGTCCCTGTGTGAGGTAATCTCTCTAAGTCGGTTCTGAAGAAACACAGGTAATGGCTTACAGGTTGTTATCCAGTGAAGTACACACTGTGAGTCGGTCCACAGAAATCTATCTGCCTCGGACAACTGAAGTTGCTGAGTTGCATAGTTGAGGCATCTCGTTCCAATAAGACCACCTAGCAGCTCCAACCTTGGAATGCTGAGCTGTTTGGCTGGTGCGACGCGTGCTTTCGAAAATACCAGGTTGACAGTCGCTTTTCCGTTTACTGAAGAGTAGAGGTATAATGCTGCTGAATAGGCTTTGGCAGAGACATCTGTGAAGCAGAACAGTTTGTGTTCATCTCCACCAACATATCTTGGTAATGGCCGTGAGGACAATGGAGTTAGGCTCTCATATATCATGTTCCATTCTTGGTGACTTGACTGACTGAATGTCTCGTCCCAATGTTTTTCTTGTTTCCACAGCTCCTGAATGAACAGCTTTGCATTCAACTTGGCCGGGGAAAAGAGGCCCAATGGGTCGTAAATTCTGCTGACAGACTGCAATGCTTCTCTTTTTGTGTTCACGTTGGAGGAGAGATTATGACATCCATTGATAAAAATGGTATCTGTGGTCAAATTCCAGGAGGTTCCTAGGACTTTCACGGTTTCTGCACTGGTTCTGTCACATTCTGGGATGTTCTGGAGAAATTCAGAGGAGTTTGAAGCCCACTCACAAAGATTCATTGATGCAGATTGGAAGAGGGTTTTGGCTTCCTCGTACAGCTCATCTGCTTGTGTTGATGTTTCAACGTCTGTAATCATGTTGTCTACGTACATATTATCTGCTATCTGATGAGCGATGGGGGTACCAACCTTGGTTAGATGATTCTTGATCGTTGCAGCCAACAGAAATGGACTGGATATCATACCGAATGGGACTCTGGTGAATCTCAGTATTTGAACATTGTTCTCAACAGTAGGCCTTGAAGGGTCTTTTAACCTTAGGAACCTTGTTACATCTCTATGATCAGGTTGCAGACCCACTTGAAGGAATGCTTTCTCTACATCTGCAACTAGAGCCACTTTGTGAAGCCTGAACCTCAAGAGGAGGCCACATAAATCCTCCAATATGACAGGGCCACGGTGAAGGCTTTCGTTTAGGCTTTGATTTTTCTTCCTGGTCTTTGCGGAGGCGTCAAACACTATTCTAAGTTTTGTTGTTGTCTTCTTGGGTGTCAGTATTTCGTGATGTGGAATGTAATGTTTCAAGGTGTTTTTAAAATCTTCATCTCGGACGACTTCCACAATTCCCTTCTGCACTTGGTCCTGGATTACGGCATCATATTTCTGGAGATGTCATTTCGTGAGAGTCTATTGACTTGGGATCTCAACTGGACGTGTAGGTCAGCATTGAGATGGAGCTGTCTGGTTTGTTATCATGACATTTCACTCTGCCTGTTAGGATCCATCCCAACTTGGATTTCCATGAGGTTTAATCCTGGACTGACTGCTTTCATTGCAATGTCACCAGAGAAAATATCACGGTAATAATCATTTCCTAGCAACAGTTCTATTTTGGCAGTTTCTGTAGTTGAAGGTACTGAGTCGGCAAGGGGGATATCCTTCAGTTGGTGACTGAGTTTCTCTGGGTTGAAGTACGTTCGTTGTAGGTTACCGGTTATCGTGGGTACAACATTGACTCTTACATGCAGAGATGATCCACCCTTTGTTAAAAGCCGGAGTTCAGTGATAGGAGTGTGAAGCTGTCTGGGTTTTGATGCACTGAATGTATACACTGTTAGTGTTTCTGATCCTGTGATTGGGAACTGGAGTTTTTCTGCTAGCTCGTTGGTGATGTAGGTCCTTTAGCTGCCTGTGTCTAGAAGCAATCTAGTGGTCACTTTTCTTGATTTTTGCAAGTTTTCTACTTCCACGGTGGTAGTTTGCATCAGCACTTGTTCGTCAGAGGACAGCAAGGTATGTTCTGTAGCAACAGTAGCAGATAAGGGTTCAGTAACAGAATGTGCCATTTCTGAGGACTTCTCAACTGGAAACTTGTTAATGCAGAGACTTCTTTGTTTGCAATAAACACACGTGTTCTTCACTGTACAATTTTTCTGTTGGTGACCTTGTTTGACACAGATAAAACAGTGCCCCTTGATCTTTTCTTTCCTAGCTGTCACAGTGAGATTCTTCTTGTGAGATTCTGCGGTTGTTTGGTTTCAGACAGTAATGCACCTGTAGTAGTGTTAGAACCAAACTGGGTGACCTGTGATGTAGAACACATGTTTCCAACCGAGCCTTTGTAGTCAACTTTGTAAGAAGTTTGCCTATCTGCATTTTCTCTGTTACTGATGTACCTATGCAACTGATCTCTGAGTAGCTGCACTGTCCATTCATCACCATCATTTTTCTGGTCAGTCAGGTGGATGAGAACATCTTTGGGTAGTTTAGCCATTATCAGGGACACTATTATTTTACTCTCGATATTTTCTCTAAGAGCTTCTAGTGATCTAAGGTGTTTTTCAATGAGATCATAGTTCTTACGTAGGGCTGATGTTTGACTTGAGGAGGCAGGTAAATCCATAAGACTGGTATAATGAACACTGACGATGACCTCATTTTGTCCATAACGTTCCTTCAACAATTTTATGGACTGTTCGTAATTTGCATTAGTCAGGGGTAGATCTGAGATAACATCTGCAGCATCACCTTCTAGCTGAGCTCTGAGGTAATTCATTTTTTCTACTGGACTGAGAGATGGATTAGAATGTATAGCTGAGTTTAAGGAATCCCAGAATTCCTGCCAATTTAGGAGCCCTCTACTAAACTTCTTGAAGTCAAGCTTAGGTAATTTTACAGTGTTAGGTTTCGTACCTTGTTTAGTGTCAACTTCTAATTTCTTCCTCAGTTTTTCTTTCTCCAAGGTAAGTCGCTCTGCCTCAATTTGTAATTTTCGGTGTTCAATTTCGGCCTTCTGTTGTTCGATCTCTAACATCTCTTCGAGTTCAAAGTTCACCTTACTTGTCCCTCGTTGTAATTTGAATTCCATTCGGTCCTTTATCATGGCCATTTTTAAGCTCAATCCTACCACGGCGTCTTCTGCTTCTAAAACGAGATTAACAAATTCATCATAATCTTTCATGACTTTATCGTGTTCTGATTTACTAGCGAGTTTTGCAGCAGCGTCAAGTTGCATGCGAAGGCTTTGATAAACAGTTAAATGCTGCTGTAGGCGGTCTCGCTTGTCACGGGTTTCGTCCAAAAGTTGCTCTAAATCACCATCGATGGGACGTTCCTTCATTTCTGTCGCTGCTTCAATGTTGATAAGGATATGCCTTTTCCCTGGGCCAATAAGTCTTCTTATGTCGCCCAATCTGTCATCTTGTCGGCGGTTTCGGTTAAGAGGACAGTTCAATTCACGGCTGCTGTTGTTGATATCGTCGATCGAGCGAATTCGTAATTTTTGTCTTTTTCTTTGTTAAGATTCCTTTCCGGTTTAAATCGGGCTTTCCTCCTCGGAAGATTAACGTCAGAGTTTTGACAGTGGATGTAGTCGCTCTGCTACCATGTCGCGAACGCGATTTTTCTTTATTCTCAACTGAACACAACGATTTACACGTAGGACAAAATCCTCCTACTTTTCGCACATGGTCTGAAAGGAGCGGTCGCTAATTCTCGTGGAGTGGTCACTCGGCCCTCCGCGACACAAAATATTAACCGTCAGCTGTCAAAAACGCAATTGTTTTACCATCGACTGTCAAATAGGCAAGCCATTGTTAGGCGTCAAATGTCTTAGACATCCTTAATAAACAACTAAACGATTGCCTTAGTTGGGGTCAAGCTTTGGTGTTTATGAGTAAAAGTTCTGTTATATCTCGAAGATACATTTACTCTCCCATTGAGACCCTCATGGATGTGCTCTACGCCTTCAGACGCCAAGGCTGTACCCTGTATGGCTCTGGTGGCTAGAGAAGTAAAAAGACCTCAGAAAACTGATTCACGGCTCTTAACAAAAAGAGGCTGCAAATGTGTCGGGGTGCCTTTGTTTGTGAAAAGTCATTCAACCAGTCAGTGGACCAGTCAACTAGTAAATCAGTCCGTCAGTCAGCTGGTCAGTCAGTCAATCAAGCAGTCAGTCAGCCAGTGAGTGAACTAATCAGTCAGAAAAACAGTCAACATATCAGTCAGCCAGTCAGTCACCACTAGCCATGCATTACGAGTCATTCAGCTAGACAGTCAACCAGTCACTCAGTCAATCAGCCAGTCAGTTAGTCAGTCAGCACGTTACTTAGTCAGTCAACCAGTCAGCCAGACAGTTAGCCTGTCAGTCAACCAGTCAGTCACCCAATCAGTCGACCAGTCGGTCAACACCCGTCAACTAGCCAGCCAGCAAGTCACCTAATCAGTCAACTAGTCAGTCAGTCAATCAACCTGTCAGTCAGCCAAGTAGTGAACCAGGCAGTCAGAAAAAAAGTCAGTCAACCACTTTGTCAACATGTCAGCCAGCCAGTCAGTCACTAGTAGTCTTTAAGTCACCGGTTGGAAAATATGGAATGCCAGCATTCGGAACCGGAATACTCGGAATAAGTGGAATTCCTAGAATGATGGAGAAATTATAAATCAAAAACTAATAAAAAGTTATTTAATGATTACCGATAATAAATCATAATAAATAATTAATTAATTAATAGAGCAAAAATTCTAAGTAAATTAAAAATAAAAATCAAGGGGAAAATGGAAATCAGTTCTCTATAAAATAACGAAAAAAACGGATACATACTTGCTTGTCTTTTTCCTCCCACAATATATACTTCGCTCTACTTCTATGTATTGAGCACTGTTCTACGAAAATCAAGTCACACTTTATATATGCATATATATATATATATATATTTAACAATTATTCCACGAGCGCGCGTTGGATATGAGATGATAGATAGCCAACGAGGCGCGTAGCGCCGAGTTGGCTATAATCATCTCATATCCAACAAGCACGAGTGGAATAATTGTTTTATTAAAAACGTTAAATTAAATTATTAAATTTTATTAAATTTTTAGCTCCCTTTTAATTTTAAGCAGACACATACGCTTGCCATATTTGTAGATTATGGTATATTGGCTGATATACCATAATCGCTAAGCCAATAAAAAGTTTTGAATTGCATTATCCAATGATCTAGTTTTTAATAAATATATATATATATATATATATATATATATATATATATGGCCTCGAGCCAACAGTGACGCCGCGCTAGAAGGATCCGAAAAGATTCACAGTCCAAACCTCGATAAATAATAGGAAAAATATTGTAGTACACGAGGACAGACAACTTCGAGCTAAGAAAGACATATACTCAAATAAAAAGTCTGAGAAAGTTTAATAAAATACCTTTCGGTCCGTGACCTTCATCAGTTGTAATACAATGACTTACAAATTCCTTAAACAGGCAAGAGTTACAAGATACGATCGAAACTTTCCTGTGACTCTAAGAACGTAATTTATTTGGCTTCGTGCAAGAAATGTCGCATACAATACATGCTATGGTCACTAAGAAAAAGACCTGTGAAGTAGTGGTACATTTTAACAAAACCCCACACGATTTAAGCGATTTCTCATTCCAATGCATTGATCAAGTGCAGGCGACAGTAAACAATTCAGGTAACATCGAGAAACTTCTAATTACCAAAGAAGCGTATTGGATCGCACAGTTGTTCTCTCTGGCACCCTTCGACTTGAATAAGCGCCAGAAATCTCACTCCAAAAAAAGAATAAACTATAATTAATGCGGAGAATTTTTTCAAATTGGGCAGGCATCAAAGGTCCCAGTCTCAACGTTGATTAGGAATTTTAGTACAATTCTCGCCTTTCAAGTCAACGCTGGTTCCTTAAAATTTTCACTGGATTCGACAATTTTTCCATTTCTATTTATTGTGATAACTTTTCGCGTAGTAATTACTGTGTTTGTTTATATGTGTCATCACGCCCTCCATAAATCTATTTAAGGAATTTATAAGTCATTGTATTACAACTGATGAAGGTCTCGGACCGAAACGTATTTTATTAAACTTTCTTAGACTTTTTATCTGAGTATATGTCTTTCTAAGCTCGAAGTTGTCCGTCCTCGTGTACTAAAATATTTTTCTTATATATATATATATATATATAACTAACTGCAGACAGTACTGTTTCGGCCTTCTGGGCCTCATCAGTGCAGTGCTAATGCTAGGATGGAGGAGAACCAATATGGTCACCCCAAACGATCCAACCTTTGTGGTATCGTCTAAGCCATGCCAGAGTGCTCAAACTAGAGTACACTAGCGAGCATGCGCAATTGCAGAGCAATGACTCATCCTAGTTAGAGTGCTCAATTTGGACATGAAAGCAAAGCTTTGTATGCCAAAGAGCTATATCTAACTGCAGACAGTACTGTTTCGGCCTTCTGGGCCTCATCAGTGCAGTGCTAATGCTAGGATGGAGGAGAACCAATATGGTCACCCCAAACGATCCAACCTTTGTGGTATCGTCTAAGCCATGCCAGATATATATATATATATATATATATATATATATATAGCTCTTTGGCATACAAAGCTTTGCTTTCATGTCTAAATTGAGCACTCTATCTAGGATGAGTCATTGCTGCTGCAATTGCGCATGCTCGCTAGTTTACTGTAGTTTGAGCACTCTGGCATGGCTTAAACGATACCACAAAGGTTGGGTCGTTTGGGGTGACCGTCTCGGTTCTCCTCCATTCTAGCATCAGCACTGCACTGATGGTTGCGTCGTGCTCTATCGTCCTTGTATCTCTCTTCTTAATTCTTGGTCTGCTGATGGTCGCTATTTGCAATGTGAATTCTCTTTTCATGAAAAGGTCTTTAGGGTGGTTTGTCTCTATGCCCCCAATTGCAACCCTGCACGGGATCAGTTCTTTGATGGCTTGCATTCGAAGATTGACCCTTCAATACCAACGGTCCTGGCTGGCGATTTTAACTCCGTCTTTGACCGGGCTCGAGACCGACGTGGTCCAGTTCCTGCCACTGTATCTAGGGATAATTCCTCCTCGCTTAGTCATCTTTTTGATGCGTGTTGCGTCACTGACATCTGGCGTTACCTCCACCCCTCTTCTCCGGGGTTCACCTGGACCAGGTGGGACGGGAGTTTGGCGTCGCGTATTGACATGTTTGGGATTCCTTTTGCATGGGTCCCATCGGTGTCCTCTGTTTCTGTGTATGTCTGTCCATTCTCGGATCATCGTGGCTTGTGTTTGTCTGTGTCTGTTCCTGACGTCGTCCCACCTGGCCCTGGCTTCTGGAAGCTCAACACCTCAATTTTAGAAGATCACGATTATTGTGAACTTGTCCGAGAGGAATGGTCCGCCTGGCGTCTTGCTGTCCCTCGCTTCCCCTCTCCCGCTAAATGGTGGGATAGGGGGAAAAGCCGGATTAAGGGGCTCACCATACGTTTTTGTGCCAGTAGGGCCCGTAAGACATCTGCATGTAGAGACGCCTTGGTGCGCCTTGTTCAACATCTCCAGGAGAAAGTCGATTCGGGGATTACTTCTTGTGTGGATCCACTGCGTTCGGCTCTCTCTGAGCTTGCTCACCTAGATTCTGATGTGGCGAAGGGGGCCCAGGTCCGGGCGCGAGTCAAATGGGTTGAGGAAGGTGAGACTTCCTCGCGTTATTTTTTTCGTTTAGAGAAAAAACGTTCTGCCGAGCGTTGCATCTCTGCGCTGAGAGAGCCTGATGGCTCAATTGTTTCTTCTTCTGCTGCTCTCTGTGCGTCTCTTGGTTCCTTCTATTCTGGTCTATATACTGCTTCGCCTACACACTCTCATGTCCAATCTTCCCTTCTCGGTAATCTGTCCTCGTTTCTTCCTCAGGATCAGTCCAATAGTTGCGAGGGCCTACTCATACCATCTGAGGTCTTTGACGCTCTCAAGGGTATGGCACGCAACAAGACCCCAGGTCTAGATGGGCTCCCTATGGAGTTCTATCTCCGTGTCTGGGATGTGGTTGGTGCTGATCTTATGGCTGTCCTTAATGAGTGTTTTTCTTCTGGCTCTCTTTCTCTCTCTCAGCGTAGAGGTGTCATTACTCTGTCATTCAAGAAGGGGGATCGTCTCGATCCTAAGAGCTGGCGGCCCATATCTCTTTTAAATGTGGACTATAAGTTGGCGTCGCGGGCCATGGCCGGGAGTCTTCTCCGCGTGATACACCTTGTCGTCAATCGCGATCAGACGTGCGGGGTCCCTGGCCGCTTCATTGGCGAGAATGTCGCGTTACTGAGAGATGTTGTGAGCTATGCCGAGTCCTCTGGCACCCCTGTTGCGATCCTATCTCTTGACCAAGAAAAGGCCTTCGACCGGGTGGATTGGGGTTTTATGCGGTCCACTCTGGTCGCCATGGGTTTTGGTCCGTCCTTTGTAGCGTGGATTGACCTATTCTATACTCGTGTGCAAAGTGCTGTAAATGTTAATGGTTACTTGACTCCCTTCTTTAGTCTTTCTCGTGGTGTCCGGCAGGGGTGTCCATTATCTTCACTCTTGTATGTTCTTGTTTCGGAGGTCCTTGCGTGTAGCATTCGTGCAGACCCCCGTATTAAGGGTCTGTCTCTCCCAGGTTGTCCTCCGCTGTCTCCCATCTCTCAGTACGCGGATGACACATCTCTCATACTTACCTCGGATGAAGGCATCTCGGCTGCTCTTGACATATATAAGTGTTATGAATTAGCGTCTGGATCGAGGATTAACCTTTCCAAATCTAAGGGTCTCTGGTTGGGTGGATGGCGGGGTCGCACGGACCCCCCAGTTCCTTTTGACTGGTCTCCTGTCAAGCTCAAGGTGCTGGGGGTTTTCATTGGCCCCGGTAACCTTGAGGAAGACAACTGGCGCCCTCGCATCAATGCGGTGGACCATGTTCTCAAGTCTTGGCGTGCTCGTGTTCTGTCTTTTCGTAGCAAGGCCCTCGTTATTAACGCTCTCGCCCTCTCCCGGGTTTTGTATGTGGCCTCTCTTAACCACATGCCGGCCTGGGTGGAGGTTGCGCTCTCTCGTCTGGTTTTTTCTTTCTTTTGGTCTGGGAAGCGGGAGCTCGTCTCTCGTACTGCCGTTGTTCAATCCCCCCTTTTTGGGGGTTTCTCTGTGGTGGACGTTCAGTCTAAGGTGAGGGCCCTCCTGGGCCAATGGGTGAGGAGATTTGTCTCTTCTCCTTCCAGTTGGGTCACTCTCATGTCTTTTGGTTTAATTCCTTGTTTGGTGTCTCTCCTTTTGTTGTGTTTTTTCGTCCTTTTAGTTTTGATCCTAGGGTCTTGCCACCCTTCTATCAAGCTCTGGTACTGGCGTGGCGTAAGCTCGACGGGGCTTTCGCTACGTCCAAAAACTCTCTGGTTTATGGTTCTTCGTGTCCTCTTGTCTGTTCTCCTGTCTTAACCATGTCTGCCAAGTCTTGTTACCTGTACCTTCTCTCTGAGAACATGGTCCAGCCTCATTGTGTTCTAAAGTTTATATTCATCTACCCCAATCTCGACTGGCCTGCCACGTGGCGCGCCTTATCTTTCTTCCATCTTGATCGCCGTGTTATCGATCTGAATTGGAAGATAGCGCACGGCGTCCTGTACACCGCCCGGCGTCTTTCCTCGTTTGGTTTGTCTATTCCCCTCCCTCTCTTGTTTTTGTGGGCCCCGGGTCGAGTCGCTCGAGCATCTCTTCTTTTATTGTCCACTTGCTCAGTGTTCTCGCCTGGGTGCAGTCTTTGCTATTTTGTTTCTCTCCTATGTGTCCTGTCATCACTCTTCGTCATGTCCTTTTTGGCTTTAACTCTAGTGACCTTGTTTCTGTTCCGCGTGTTTTTGTCTATCTTCTCAATGTCTCTAAGTTTTGTATCTGGCTGTGGAGGAATGATTTCCGGTTTCGTGATATTCGTCCTAGCGCCGTGGCGGTGATTGCATCCATCAAGGCCCGCCTGAAGTCCTACCTACCAGTCTCCTTCAGGCGGTGCAAGTCTAACAGGCGTCGTCCCGTGTTTTATCGGCAGTGGTGTGCCCGTGGTGTCATTGCATCCATGCATGGTGACTCCCTCCGGTTTGCTTTCTAGCTGTTTTGGTTTTTGTTGTGCCTCCCCTTGGCTGGCTAGGGGCTATGATTATTGTTTTGGTTTTTTCTGGTGCCTCCCCTTGTCTGGCTAGGGGCTATGATTATCGTTTTGGTTTTTTCCAGTGCCACCCCTTGGCTGGCTAGGGGCTATTATTATCGTTTTGGTCTGCTATTATTATTGTGAGTGCGTTCTTCCTTGGAGTGAGTGTGTAATTTTTAGGTGAGGTGGGGTTCGATTCCCCAGCGAGTTTGGCGTCTGGTGACCCTCGTTTATGGTGGACCCCATCCCTAAGGCATTGCACGCCTGCCATGGGTTGGGTTTAGACATGTAGGTCGGCGGGCACTGCACCTCCCTTCATCGGGGGCCCGGCCGTCCACCTTAAACATAAAAAAAAACTGCACTGATGAGGCCCAGAAGGCCAAAACAGTTCTAAGCTTCTCGGCCTTTTAGCCTTTGAAAATCAGTATTCTCTTTTTTCTTTCAGTTTTGATGATGGAAAGCCAGGAGAGCCAAGTTAATGATCAGTTTACCAGTACCACTGACGGCGCAGAATCCGTCGGAACGTGGGCAACAGCGTCCGAGCTTCATGTCCCGGAGGCCTTAAAACTCCTTGAAAACAGTGGTGTGCGTTTTACAGGCGTACCATATATGGGTTCAGGGCAAACCAAGATCGTTAAAGACCGGTCAGTGTATTTCTCCGTGAACACCTTGGTTACCTCCCAGACTGTTTTGGAGAGCTTTGATGCCGCTGGCATTGACATTGATTCAATCGCCACAATCCAGAGAAAAAGTTCGAACAAGTCGTGGGTAGTCTCTTTTGTATCGCGAGCGGCGAAGGAGGCTGCCCTTGAAACCCCATACGTTGAGATCGAGGGGCTGAAGACCTTCCTTGGCGACTGCGAGGACCGTCTTGCAATTGTGAAAATATATGAGGCGCCAGCGGAGCTGCCGGATACGGCCTTAACTGGCCGCCTTAGCCACTATGGCCGTGTCCTCAGCTTCCGCTGTGATCTGATCGCGCAACATATAGAAAATGGAGTGCGAACGGCCAGAATGAAAATCGTCCACAAGATCCCAAATATTATCTGCGTGGCCGGTGAGACGATACGTATCTTTTACCCGAACCAGCCTAACCCTTGTAGAAACTGCGGTGATGAGAGCCATTTGGCCAGGGAATGCTCAACAGTTCGTTGCTTTAACTGTGAGCGCCCTGGTCACCGTTCCGAAGATTGCGACGAAGGGGCCAAATGTTCAGTTTGTTTGTCAGACGAACATCTCATTGACAGCTGCCCGTTCGTTCTCTTCAGCGCAAATATTGACGCCGGTGCGAAGGTAGAGAAAACGGAGGAACAGAAGAAAAAGGAGCGGGATGAACGACTGAAACGCATGAAGGAAAAACGCGAAAAGGAAGACAAACGTGAACAAGACGAAGAGCGAAAGAAGCAAACGAAGGAAGAAAGGAAACAACCCCCTGAGGGACGCGACGAGCGACAAAAGGACTCTGAAAGAAAAGACGAGCGAAGTGATGAACGGCGAGATGAGCGAAGGGATGAACGGCGAAGCGAGCGAGGGGATGAACGGCGAGATGACCGAAAGAACGATCGAAGAGATGAGCGGGAAGAGAGAAGAGGCGACCGTGACCGCTATCGCAAGCGCAATGACCGAAACAGATCTTCTCGCCGCGATTATTCAGATACTGATAGCGACGACGGATGGGAAAGAGTCAGGAGAAGGCTGTACAGATATTAATTTATCTATTAGTTTGCTTACTTATTTATTAACCAAACTCGATGAGTAAGCTTAAAATAGTTTCTTTACATGAGCGAGGACTCGGGTCTTGTAGAAAAAGTAGGAAAATTATTCAAGAATTAGATTATTCAAACTGTGACATACTCTTTTTACAAGAAACACATGTCTCATGTAAAAAACAAGCGGAGGAATTCGAAACACTCTGGCGCGGCAAATGTCTGTGCTCCTTCGGGACTGGCAGGTCTGCCGGTGTTGCCATCCTTTTTTCTTTGAACTTCCCAGGCAGAATTATCCGTTTCTTGACCGATTCTGACGGAAGAATATTGAGCTTACTCACTGACTACTATAATTCTAAACTAAATTTAGTAAATATTTACTCTCCCAATGCTATTTCAGATCGTAAAAGGTTTTTCTCTTGCCTTCACAATCACTTTCTCCCCCAAGGGGATCTAGTGATTGGGGGAGACTTTAATTGTGTAGAAAATGTCCTAGCTAAACTAAATTGTTCTGCTATCCCATTGTCTGATCAAAAACCTTCTCCGATCCCTTTGTGCTGATTTCTCACTTACGGATATTTGGCGCAAAAACAACCCGCGCAAAGTAACTTTCACCTGGTCTAACAAAGACCATACGCAGGCATCTAGAATTGACGGATTTCTCCAAAGGCTTAATCCCAGTAACGAGATGTAATATTCTTCCATGCGTATACGCACTATCCGATCATGACTTTGTAAAAATTGAACTAACGACTAACCCTTCTAATCACGGTCCTGGAATCTAGGTCGATGTTTCTTAGGACATAAGTTAACTATTCTAGATCCCTGTTTTTCTTTTCCCGCCAATTCTGGTCCCTCTTTCTTCGTTCCTTCCAATTACTACCGGCTTTGTTTAGATAATTTGCGTACCTTGCATCAGAAAAGTGGTGCCTCACCTGATTTACTGACCAGTGAGAATTTATATCTTTTGTTGCTTGACCCCGTCTGCGTTGCAGCCCAGTGCTCCGGTTTTTGGGCGTCTGCTATGGACCGCCCCATCAATCGTTGGGCCTGGGTGGGGCGCAAGTCTCGCCTAAAGCTAATTGAAAACAAGAAGAACGATCTAATTTGGCTATTGATCCATAGAATGATCCGCGTAAGATATCTCCTAAAGTCTTGGGGATACATCAATAATGACAAATGCGCGATCTGCGGCAAAACAGAAACTATTGAACACTGCTTCTTGGGATGTCCCAGAGTTGTGAAAGTCTGGGACCATTTCTCTCCCCTTTTCCGTGTTCTACTCGACTCCCCCTTCTCTATCTTCCTTACATCTATCTACTACCCCTTTTCCCTAGACCAATCTACCACCAGTATATCTTTATCTAATTTTCTCAAGGCAACCATCATATATTGGTGTTGGCTTGCCAGAATAAAGCTACCTTCGAAGGTTCTCTTTTGAGCTCCAACGCTATTATCGACTTAATTAAGAAAGATGTCCAACTCAGAATTCTTGGTAGAGACACTGATATCTTAAGGAATTTTTGGTCTTTTAAAAACGCATATTGTTTGGTCGACGCTGGTAAACCCGTCTTCTTCTCCTCTCTTGCTCCCCCCTGAACCTTTGTATATAATAAAACTTCTTAAACCTCGCCCATGTGGGGTGGTTACTCCGGGCTACAGGCTCGCGCGCTGTTTGCGCCCCACATAGTTGGGACAAAACTCTTTGTAAATTGAAAACTAATAAATAGAACTTTGTAAATAGAACTTTGTTACCTCTTAAAGGTGGGCGCTTACTCCGGGCTGTTATAGCCCGTGCGGTGTTCGTACCGCCTGTAAGAGAAAATATCATTAGTTAATTGAGACGTGTAATTACCTAAGTAACTCGTAATTTAATTGGAATACTTTAATCAAATTAGAATTGTAAATAGATATCATTGACGAAATAAAACCGCCTGGTCTCCAGGCTTTTATATTTTTTTTTAAAAAAAAGTAGACGATACCACAAAGGTTGGATCGTTTGGGGTGACCATATTGGTTCTCCTCCATCCTAGCATTAGCACTGCACTGATGAGGCCCAGAAGGGCCTTATATATATATTTATATAACTAACTGCAGACAGTACTGTTTCGGCCTTCTGGGCCTCATCAGTGCAGTGCTAATGCTAGGATGGGGGAGAACCGAGACGGTCACCCCAAACGACCCAACCTTTGTGGTATCGTCTAAGCCATGCCAGAGTGCTCAAACTAGAGTAAACCAGTGAGCATGCGCAATTGCAACGGCAATGACTCATCCTAGATAGAGTGCTCAATTTGGACATGAAAGCAAAGCTTTGAATGCCAAAGAGCTATATCTAACTGCAGACAGTACTGTTTCGGCCTTCTGGGCCTCATCAGTGCAGTGCTAATGCTAGGATGGGGGAGAACCGAGACGGTCACCCCAAACGACCCAACCTTTGTGGTATCGTCTAAGCCATATATATATATATATATATGTATCTATCCGTTCATCACTCGATAAGTTCTAACCTGCAGTCCTTCAACTCCATCAGTCTCGGTTCTCGCCTCACGTGGATCACTAACTCGCTGGATGTTTCAGTTCCCTTCCATCTCTCCCGTTTAATAATTTATTGTATAGTAGCTTTGCTCACTTCCATGCGTTGTAACTTCGTTACCTTCGGCAGGGGCTTATGATTATATTTTCTTTTTATTGAGGTGGGCGGGTCTCGTTTAATCATTGCCTGTCAATAAATAAACTGCCGGGCTGTCATGCCAACACTGCTTGTTGTTTTACTGTCTCGCACGTGTCTACCATTGTTTCCAAAGAAACTTTGGACCATGTCGTGTCCATCAACTTAATGAAGAGTATAAATCTCCACGCGCCAGTAGTTTTTAACAGCAACTCCTCTTTCAAAGCTATCTCTAAAACTCCTAAGACTGCTTAGTAATAAAAATGAGGCGTTGGCAGGATTTATTTATTTAATTATTTAATTAACTATCGATTGATTATTTATTATCATTATATTGTTATCTATTTATTAATTATTTTTATTCCTTCAAAATTTCTCATTCTCAGTCATTCCGGGAATTCGGAGTATTCTGGTTCTGGTTGTCAAGTCTCGACATTCCATGCTTTCTAAGCTGCCTTGAGTCACCAGTCACTCAGCTAGTCAGTCAACCCCTCTGTTAGCCAGTCCGTCAATCAGTCACTCAGTCAGCCGTTCAGTCAGTTAGTCAACCAGTCACCCAGCCAGTCAGTTAGCCAGTCGTCAAAAGGTCAGTCAGCCAATCAGTGGACCAGACAGCTACCGCGCCAGTCAAACAGTCATTCAATCAATCAGTCAGTCAGCGGTCAGTATTTCAGTCAGTCAACCAGTCAGTCAGCAAATGAGTCAGTCAGTCAACCAGCAGTCAGTCAGGGAAAGGGTCAGTCAACCACTTAGTCACCATGTCAGTCAGCGAGTCAGTCACCACTAGTCTGTGAGTCACCCATCAGTCAGCTACTTAGTCAACTGGTCAGTTAGCCAGTCGATCAATCTGTCAGTCAGTCAACAGGTCAGTCAGTTAGTCAACCAGTCAGTCAGAAAGTCAGTTAGCCAATCAGTCAACCAGTAAGCAAGACAGTCAGTCGACCAATCAGTCCCCAGACCCGTCAACAAGTCGTCACCCCACCTGTCAACCAGTCAGTCAGTCAGTAAACCAGCTGTTCAGTCAGTCAAACACCCAGTCACCGAGTCTGCGAGTCAGACATTCAGTCAGTCAGCTAGCCAGTAAGCAAGTCAGTTAGCCAATCAGTCAACCAGTCAGTCCGACAATCAGTCGACCAGTCTGTCCCCACACCGGTCAAGCAGTCAGCCACCCCACCTGTCAACCAGTCAGTCAACCTGGCAGTCAGCCAGTCAATCAATCAGTCAGTCAGCCAGTCAATCAGCAAGACAGTCAACCATTCAGCGAGCCAACCAGTCAGTCAGCAAAACGGTCACACTACCACTTAGTCAACATGTCAGTCAGTCAGCCAGTCAGCCAGTAAGTCATCAGTAAGTCGGTGAGTCACAAGTCAGTTAAGCAGTCAACCAACCAATCAGCCAGACAGTTAATCGGTCAGTCTACTGTCCAGCCAGTAAGTCAACAGTCAGTCAGCCAGTCGGTCAATCAGTCAGTCAGTCACCCACTCAGCTTAACAGTTAGCCTGTCAGTCAACCAGTTAGTCAACTAGTCAGTCAGGAGGTCAGGTATCAGTGAGTCAGTTAACCAGTCATTTAGCCAGTCAGTCACCTGTCACTTAGCCAGTCAGCCACCAGTCAGTTACCGTCAGTCACCCGTCGGCCAGCAAGCTATTCAACCAGTGATGTAGCCAGTCAGATACTCCGACTGACAAAGTGGCTTTTAATTGCTCAACTTCTACTTCTCTGTGCTGGAGATGTCTTTAAATCCCGGACCATCTGGCCTAAAGTTTTGCAATTAGAACGTCTAAAGATAAACTGACTCAAAGCCTGAGGAATTGAAACTCTTTGTCACTAGTTTGCGTTCTAATGTGGACGCCTTGATAATTGCTTAAACAATTTTTCAACCTAAAATACTAGACTCATATCATTCTATTCCTGGCTTTCATTTACGCCGCAAGGACAGAGTTGGAAAGAGCGGAGACTGCATCATAGCAGAGATCAGGGATTCTTTAGAACAAAAACGACGAACGGACTTGTAAAACGATAAAGTTGGCTTTATGGCTGGAGGTTTTTCCTTATCAATGAGAGCGCTCTATCCTAACTGTTGGTGTCTATCGCCCTCCGTCTAAGAACACGAAGACAAAATGATGGGAAGTAATATTGAGAATGCCCATTTACTCAACAAGGAGATGATCTTTCTGGGAAATTTTAATGTGAATTTTTCATCTTCCACTGATTTTAAAGAACACCACCTTTTGAAAATTGTACACAGTCTCAATCTTACCCAAGTTGTAAACAGCATCACAAGGCCATTGTCAAAGACTCCCCTGGACCATATTTGGTGCAGTCATACTAAACACCTAAACAATATTAGTGCAATCCCTTCTGGGATGTCCCACCACCTTCCTATTGTTGGTACGATAAAATATAATCGCACAAGATCTAACAATAGTAGGTTCAATACCATAAGCTACAGGGACATGAACAACCTAGACAAAGACGCGTTTGTCGAGTCCTTGAAAACGGCACCTTAAGATTGCGCTTTTCTTTTTGAGGACAATAATGACATTGTTTACGCTTGGTACAAGATTCTTAAAGCAGTAGTTAAGGAAAATATGGCACTCGAACAAAAACAAGGAAAACGCAGAAGTCAACCCAAGTGGTTGGATGCCAATATTTTGAAAGAAATCAGATCAAGAGCTAATTCACTAAAGAAAGCAAGAAAAATTAAATTGGAAAGAGACTGGTACCTGTTGAAACGAGCAAGAAACAGTGTCTCCAGTTTGATCAGGTGGACAAAGCGGGCTTATTTTAAGATTAAAATAAGCGAAAACAAAAACAACACCAAGAAATTATGGAATCTCATAAACAGTGTGCCACGTGACGATGATGTACCATTAATCAAGTTGAACATGCACTTGCGATCCTCAGTATAACTGTGAAACGAGTCTCTGAACCGCTTTTGTCCATTCCGAGTCACAAAACAACAGGTGATGATGCCATGAGCGCCAAGATTTTAAAGATTGTTGCTCCTGCCGTCCTACCATCCCTGAATAGACTGTCAAATCTATGTATATCAAATAAGGTCTTTCCATCTGTCTGGAAAGTAGCTAAGGTAACGCCTGTGTTTCAAGGAAATGGAAGCAGATCAGTCTGCAACAGCTACAGGCCAATCTTAGTCCTGCCAGTCTTGTCTAAGCTACTTGAAAGACACATTTTCGAGCATCCTTGTGACTTCTTGACATCAAACGAGACAATGTATAGACTCCAATCTGGGTTTAGAAAGTCGTTCTCCACTGAGACAGCTTGGATACGACTTATTCACAAGCTTTTATCCAGTCTGGACATGGAAAATGTTACTGGCCTGGTGATGATTGACTACAAAAAAGCTTTCAATCTTATCGATCATACGCTTCTTTTACGGAAGGTCCCGGCTACTGGTATCGATAATGATTATGTTTCACTCTTTGAAAGTTATCTTGGTGATCGTACGCACTATGTAAACATCGATGGGTGTCATCGACTGGCTGGCTGACTGACTGCTAACTGACTTGGTGGCTGAGTAGCTCACTGACTGGTTAACTAGCTTGGTGACTGACTTGTTACTGACCGACTTATCAGTGACTGACTGGCTGACTGACATGCGGACTAATTGATTGACTGACTAATTGATCCGCCTCCCGGTTAGCTCAATTAGTTAGAGCGCCGGATTATGTTGAGCGGGAGGTCGAGAGTTCGAGTCCCGGCCGGAACAATACTCATGGTCTTAAAATAAGTGAGGAAAATTTGCTACCTTTCTATAGTCAAGAAATGGATAGATATTCTAGCCTTCTCGGATAAGGACGATTAAAGCGTTGGCCCCGTCTCCAGCAGGGTTAAGGGTAGGAGACGTTAACTTCCCACGCACGAGATTACTGTGTGGTGGATGTCCTCCCCTGGGTGGGATGGGTGGGAATTGGCCCTGAAAAGCCCCTATGGGGAGTGGGCAATTAACCTATACCGGTATGTATGTATGTACTGTTTTGCTGACTGACAAGTCGATTGACTAACTGAGTACTTGACTGAGTGGTTGACTGACGTGCTGACTGACTGGTTCACTGTCGGACTGACTAGTGCTTTTTTTGTATGATGAAAAAAGTGTGTATTGGCTTGTTTCCAGAGACTTTTTGCCAAATCGTGGTTTTGAGTCCGATTTGAGCTAGAGAAAAGTAAGTGTTTTTCACTCTGGAGTCGCATTTCGTTGACAATATTGCTTTTGACGTAGACTTTTTTAAGAATAGATTTTAACACGTACTATTGGAAAAAAGGCGTTTTGGCTTGTATCTAGAAATCTTCGGAAAAACCGGCGCCACTGAGTTATTTGTCTCTCACTGTCTAATGGCTGACTGGCTGACTGACTGGTTTATTTACTCACTGGTACTTGACCAGCTCACTGACCGGTTTACTGCCTTGCTGACAAGCTGATGACTGACTGGCTAACTTACTGACTGACTGGTTGACTGACACACTGGTAACCGGCTGGCCATCTGACTTGCTGACTGACATGCTGACCGGCTTACGACGGGCTAATTGACTGGTGACTGACTGGTTAACTACCTGTTTGGTACCTAACCGACTGACTGACGGGTTGGTTGACTAACTTGTTAATTAACTAGTTACTAACTGGCTTACTGACTAGTTCACTGAGTTACTGGTGCCTGACCGGCTGACTGACTGGCTGATCGACTCACTGGTGCCTGATTGATTATCTGACTAGTTGACTGACTTGCTGACGTACTGTTGAATACCTGGCCAACTGACTGTCTGACTAACAGATGACTGACTGGGTGACTGAAGATTGACTGGCTGACTGACTGGTTTACTTACTCGATGGTACTCGATCCGCTAAGTGACTAGCTGACTGAGAGGCTGAATGACTGGTTGACAGACTCACTGGTACCTGATCGACTTAGTAGCTTAATATCCTTTCACACACTGAGTGGCTGATTGAGTGTTTGGTGGAAGGGTTGACTGACTAGTGACTGTTACCTGTCCAGCTGAAAACCTGGTTGACTGCCATGCTAACCGACTGGTAACTGACTGGCTGATTGATTGGTTAACTGAGTGGTTGACTGACTGACTGGTACCTCAACAGCTGACTGACTGGTTGAATGTCTGGTTGACTGATTGGTTTACTTACTGAGGTAATGGTTACTGACTGATTGACTGGTTGACTAAATCATTGGTACCTACCGACCTACTGACTGGTTGACTGACTCACTGGTACCTGACTAGCCATCTGACTTGTTGACTGACATGCTGACCGACTAACGACGGGCTAATTAAGTGGTTAACTAACTGGTTGACTGACTCACTGGTAACTGATCAGCTTACTGACGGGTTGCCTGACCGGTTGACTGACTGGTTGACTAACCTGGTGACCGACTGGTGACTCGCTAGCTAACTGGTGGCCTGTTGACCTGGTGACTGACTGGTTGACTGACTCACTGGTACCTGATCCGCCGACTGACTGGTCGTCTGACTCGTTAACTGACACAAGGGTTCCTGAACGGCTGACTAACTTGCTGATTAGCTGGTTGACTGACTGATTGAGTTAATGGTTACTGACTGGCGACTGGCTGACTCAGTGACTGGTTGACTGAGTCATTGGTACCTGAGTGCCTTTCTGACTGGTTAAATCATTTGTGACCGACTAGTGACTGACTGTCTAACTGACGGCTGAGTGAAAAGCTCACTGACTAGTTGACTGACTCAGTGCTACCTGACCGGCCGACTGACTGGTTGATTAACTGGTTGACTGACTGATGACTGACTCACTGGTATCTGACCGGCTGACTGACAGCTTGACTGACTCGCTGTTACCTGAATGGCCCTTTGAGTTCTTGACTGCCTTACTGACTGACTGGTGACTGACTGGCTGATACTTGACCAGCTAACTAACTAAGTTTCCTTCACTTACTCATGGGTTCACTGAATGGTTGATTGACAGACTGACTCACTGGCTAGCTGACGTGTTGGCCGACGGGTGACTGACTGGGTAACTGACTGACTAACTGACTGGTGACTGAGAAAATGACGGATTGGTTGACTGACTTACTGGTACCTGACTGGCAGACTGACTGGTTCAGTGCTTTGCTGACTGACTGCTGATGACTGCCTAACTTACTAGTGACTGCGTCTGACTAATTGGGTGACTGACTGGCTAACTAATTGGTTGATCTCGTGATTGACTGACTGGTTGACTGACTTGCTGACCATTTGATGAGTTACTGACTTACTATTTGGTGACCGCCTGCCTGCACGACTGATTGACTGGTTGACTGCTGACTTACTGGTACCTAACGCGGTGACTAACTGCGTGAGTGCCTTGCTAGGCGACTAGCAACCTGACTAGGCGACTTTCTAGCTGAATGACCGGTTGACTGACTTGTTGACGGACTTAATGTTACCTGACCACCTGACTGATTAGTTGACTGACTGGTTGACTGATTGACGGAAGTACTGGCTACTGACTGGCGAGTGACTATGTGACTGATTGGTTGACTGACTCATTGGTCCCTGATTGGCTATTTGACTTGTTTACTGACCTGTTGACCAACTGGTGACTGAGTGGCTAACTGAATGGTGACTGACTGGCCAACCCATTGGTTGGCTGACTCACTGGTAACTGACCGGCTTAGTGACTGAGTGACTGTTTGACTGGTTGACTGACTGGTTGACTCAGCGGTTGAGTGACTGAGTTAATGGCTACTGACCTAAGAGTGAGTCACTGGCTGACCGACTGGCTGACTGATCGACTGACTCCTTGACCGACTTATGACTAAGTGGCTATTTGACTGGTGACGGACTGACTCACTGACTGGCTGACTGGCTGGGTGATTGACTTGCGGACAGACTTATTACTGGCTGGCTAGTGTCTGACTGTCTGATTAGTTGATTGAATCACTGGAACCTGACCGCCTTACTGACTGGTTGACTGCGTTGCTGACCGACTGGTAATGAACTGACTGAGTGGTTACTCACTGGCTCACTGACTGGTTGATGAGTGGTTGAGTGACTGACCGACGGACAGGCTTGATGTTACTTGACCGGCTGACTATCTGGTATGCCGGCTGGCTGACCCCAGTAGCGATTGACTGGCCTAGTAATTATTTGCCTGAGTTGTTGAGTGAATTACTGGTATCTGACTGTGTGTCTGAATGGTAGACTGACTTCCTGACCGATTGGTGACTGACTGGCTAACTGAATGTTTGACTGACTGCCGAGTGACCAGCTGACTGCCTGGTTTACTACCTTGCTAACCAACTGGTGACTTACTTGATAATCGACTGTTGACTGACTGCCTGACTGACTTGTTGACCTCCTGGAGGTACCTGACCAGCTGAATGACTAGTTGACTGACTCACTGGTTCCTGACGGTTGACTATTGATTGGTTGACTCACTGCCGGGTTAAGTGACATGCTGACCGACAGGTGACTGACTGGCTTACTGATTAGCTAACTGATCGAGGACTCCCTGACTGAATGACTAGTTCACTGACTCCCTGGGTAGCTGAGCGGCTGACTGACTGGGTTACTGCCTTGCTCACGGATTGGCGAATGACTGGGTAGCTGACTAGATAATTGACCTGTTGACTTACTATTTAACTGACTCAGTTGTACCTGACTGGCTGGCAGACTGACTGTTCCATTGACTGGCTGCCTGACTGTTACAACCACTGGTTACTGACTAACGACTGACTGTCGACTAACTGGTTGACTGTGTGACTGCTACCTCACTGGCTATTTGACTGGCTAACTGACTAGGTGACCGACTTGTAACCAAGTGACCAACTAACTGGTGAGTGACTAGCTGATGGACAAACTGACTGACTGACTCTCTGGTACCTGACCGGCGGAGTGAATAGTTGACTGACGGACTTTTTAATTACTGACTTTGAAGGAGCTGACTGACTGGTTGACTGGTTGACTTAACGCATTTCACTCTATGGCAAAATTTCGCAGAAAACAGTGGGTATCAACTGGATTTTAGTTTTTTCTCATAGATTTCAACACAATTTACTGAAAAATTGTGGTTTTGGCTTGTTTGCAAATACTGTTTGAAAAACCGTATTTTCCATCTAAGTTGAGCAAGACTTAGCGCATTTTACTCTGAGGGAAAATTTAGCAGGGAACATTTTGGATTTTATTGTTTTCTGACAGATTTCAACACGATTTAATAAAAAATAGGTTTTGGCCCGCTTGCAGCTGCTTTTTGCAAAACGGTATTTTCATTACGAGTTGAGCAAGACTTGGCACATCTCACTCTGGCGTAATTTTGCAGAAAACATCGGGTCTCACGTAAATTTTGACGTTTTCTCACAGAGTTCGAAAAAATCTAGTCAAAAAATCGGTTTTGGCTCCTTTGCTGATACTTTTACCAAAACCGTATTTTCTGCCTAAGCTGTGGAAGACTTGACGCATTTTACTCTATGGCCAAATTTCGCAGGAAACATCGGGTCTTTAGTAAATTTTAATGCTTTCTCTCATAGTTATTAAAACAATCTAGTCAAAAATATTGATTTTGGCTCGTTTGCAGATACTTTTTGCAAAACAATATTTTGAGCTTGGGCTGAGAAGACTTTGCCAAACTTTGGAGGAAACTTCGGGGCTCAAGTAAGTTTTGGTATTTTCTCACAGATTTTGACACAATCTATTAAAAGCAATTGGTTTTGGCTCGGTTGCAGATCCTTTTTCCTAAACCGTATTTTCAGCCTGAGCTGAGCAAGACTTGGCGCATTTCACTCTCTGGCGAAATTTCGCAGGAAACATGAGGTTTTAAGTAAATTTTGGTGTTCTCTCACAGATTTCAACAGAATCTAATAAAAAAATTTGGTTTTGGCTCGTTTGCACATACATTTTTTCAAAACGGTATTTTCAGCGGTAGTTGAGCATGTCTTGGCCCATTACACTCTCTGGCCAAATTTTGCATGAAACATTGGGTCTGAAGTAAATTTTTGTGTTTTCTTACAAATTTCAACACAATCTAATTAAAAAAATCTGTTTTTGGTTCGTTTGCAGATACTTTTGCAGAACAGTATTTTGAGCGTGAGCTAAGGAAGACTTGGCGCATTGCAGTCTGTGGCAAAATTTTTCAGGAAA
The DNA here is from genome assembly GCF_964205215.1 of Stylophora pistillata. Classification (NCBI taxonomy): domain Eukaryota; kingdom Metazoa; phylum Cnidaria; class Anthozoa; order Scleractinia; family Pocilloporidae; genus Stylophora; species Stylophora pistillata. The sequence goes on along the minus strand of NC_142528.1, from coordinate 19,711,348 downwards.
CATCAAGTGACAACCAAATTTTAGGGTTTTATTACAGATTTCAACGGAATCTAGTGAAAAAAATTGGTTTTGGCTTGTTTGCAGATACTTTTTGTAAAACCGTATTTTCAGTCCGAGTTGAGGAAGACTTGGTGTATTTCACGCTCTGGCCAAATTTCGCGGGAAACATTTCCTTTCAGATAAATTTTAGTACTTCCTGACAGATTTCATCACAATGTAATGAAAAATGTGCCTCTAGTCCTGTTTGAAGATAGTTCTTGCAAAACCGTATTTTTCAGCCTGAGTTGAGTTGGACTTGTTACTGACTGGCTGGTGACTGGCAGGTGACTGCCTGAGTGACTGGTTGCCTGACTTGCTGATCGACAGGCGAGCGACTGGCTAAATGACTGGCTGACTAGTTGGTTGACTGACTGGCTGACTGATTGGTTGAACGACTCGCTGATACTTGACTGGCTATCTGACAGGCTAACTGAGTTGCTGACAGACTGGTGACTGAGTGGCTAAATGAGTGGTGACTGTCTCGTTGACTGGCTGGTTGACTGACTAGCTGACTGGCTGGTTGAGTGACTCACTGGTACTTGACTGGCTATCTGTCTAGAATGATCTCTGACATGCTCACTGATTGGTAAGTGATTGGCTAAGTGACTGTCTGACTGATTCACGACTTATTAGCCGACTGATTGGGTGACTGCCTTGCTGTCCGAATGGTGATTGAATGGCTAACTGACTAATGACTGACTAGCTGACTCTCTGACTCACTGGTAACTGACCGAGTAGCTGACTAAATTTGCTTTGAGTGACTGAGTGGCTGACTACCTGACTCACTGCTAGATGACCGAGTAGCTGATTAAATTTCTAGTTGCTGAATGAATGATTGACTTACAGGTTGACTTAGTGGCTAACTGACTTGTTGAGCGAGTAGCGGATGGCTTGGTAATTGGCTGGTGACTGACTCATACATACATACATACATACATACATACATACATACATACATACATACGTTTATTGCAACTCCCAAGCTGGGTTTTTCGGTTACAAAGCCTACATTAAATTATTGTAATATTATAGTAACATTTATTTAATAACATTATATATATATATATATATATATATAAGGAAATCTAAAGCTAATACAATATAAATACAAAAGGCGAGTACACGTTAAAAACACTAGTTAACTAATACAAAAATTACACAAAAATAGAAGATAGAAACGATTCATCTTTGCGCAACATTTCCATTAAGGAGCGCATTCAGTAAGCGGAACTTAAAGGCGTTTACATTCTTAGCTGCTTTTAAGTCCTTTGGGAGGTTATTCCACAATTTGCATCCACGATACGTGAATGCACGTTGCCCAGAGGACAGGCGGCATCGTGGGATGTGGAGCAGATTACGTGATCTTGTTATCCTACTGTGAATACGAGATCGTGGGACAAACGTGTTAGCCAGATATTCAGGAACTAAATTATTTATACATTTAAATACCATTACAGCATTGTTGAAATAATGTCTCTCCTTAACAGTGAGCCAATTAAGAGATTCTATGCCTTGGGAGATGTGGTCGAATTTCTTAAGACCTAATACAATACGGGCAGCGAAGTTTTGCACTAGCTGAAGCTTCTTTATATTTCTTTGACAAGTGTTGGCCCATACAGTTGAACAATAATACATCGTACTAAAAACAAAAGCGCTCATCAAAAGTAAGAGAGTTTTCCTGTCCAAAAGGTGTTTGTTCCTGCTGATCTGTACTAGTTTGAAAATACAATTAGAAGTATTTTTTAGTAATATGATCGTTGTATGTTAAGGACTGGTCGATGTAGACTCCAAGGTCCTTTGCTACAGGGACTGGTGTCATTTCCTTTCCCAAGAGTGAAATTGACGTTGGAGGCAATTTTCGCAGTAGTTGAGGAACACCAACTAGTAAGATTTTAGTTTTAGCTGGGTTTATTAGAAGGGAATTCTGACAGCACCATCGGCAGATTTCACTCAAGTCTTCGTTTAGATAGCCAAATACGCGAGCGATGTCAGTTGAGCGAAAGGATAGGTATAATTTACAGTCATCGACGTAGCACAGAGACTTGCAGTGGGTTGGAACGGACAAGAGATCATTTGCATAGATGGTAAATAACACGGGCCCCCAAGGATAGAACCCTGAGGAACTCCGTATTTAAGAGGGAGCGGGTCTGAGATAGCATCCCCGATGCGCACTCTCTGGCTACGACCAGACAGGTAATTATGAAACCACTCCAAGCTCGAAGAGGCAACACCTATACTCTGTAACTTCTGAAGGAGAATATCATGTCTGATACTATCGAATGCCTTAGACATATCTAGTAGCACGACAACGGACACTTCACCCTTATCAATAGCCATGAGAAAATCATCCGTTACGTGTAAAAGAGCAGTTTCCGTCGAGTGACATTTTCGATCACCGCTCTGATTTTTAGATAGCTTCTTGTTGGTAGTTATGTAGTCAACGAACTGACGGTCAGCTAATCTCTCAGACACCTTAGATAGTATTGGCAGTAATGAGATGGGCCGGTGATTACAGGGATCTTCGGGGTGGCCAGACTTTAACACAGGAGTAACTTCAGCCATTTCCATACTTTCGGGAAATAATTAGATCTAAATGAGTTATTCATAATGCTTGTGATATATGGTACTATGACTGGGAAACAGTCTTTGAGGACGCCGGTAGTAATCTTGTCACGACCTGGTGCTTTGTTGGAAGAGAAGCCCTTAATTACATCTTCAACATCCATCTCCAGTACGGGGTGAGATCGAAATAAGTCAGGGCTATCATCAGGAGTTCGCAAGGGGGTTGGCATAGTGGGATTGATATGATAGTTATGTACACAAGCAAGATCGTAAGCTTCCTGAGCTGCTGAACTTCCAACAGATGTAAAATATTCATTGAATCTTTTAGCCAAGGAAACTGGGTGGTTAGGAATAATAGGGCGGCTTTTGCACTTCTTTGGTAGGCAGTTGTTAATTATCTTCCATATTGCATTAGTGTTTCGTTTGTTTTGTAATAGCTAAGATCTCACATAAGCTTTTTCTGCAATTCGTAGTTCACGCTTGACTTCCTGTCTGAAGAAACGATATGCGTTGCATTGAAGACGGTCATTTGATTTAATGGCCCTCCGATGCCATTTATCCCGGGTCTTCATTAGCTGGCGAATTTCAGCTGAAACAAATGGGTTTGGTCTTGACTTGATTTTTACTCGCTTTAAAGGAGCGTGATCATCTAAAATATCCGTAAATAACGCATTGAACGTCTCCACTTGGTCATCAAAATCGTCAAACATGGATATGATATGAAAAGGTACAAGTGACAGATCCTCACTGAATTGTTTTGCATTGTAATTAGCGTAACTCCTGATGGTAACATAGGAGGGCTTGATTCGAGGGGTCTTCAACGTTAATACTAGGTAAACAAGATGGTGATCGCTCACTGAGCAGGCAAGCACGTCGCTGAGACTGACAATATCCGTGTTTGTCGTCAAAATTACGTCGATTAATGATGATGTGGTTTCTGTAATCCTTGTGGGTTTCTTAACCAGTTGGTGTAGATTAAACGTTGAAATAAAGGTCTGCAGAGAGGTGGCCTCAGGGCCAGGAGCTAAAAGATTGTAATTTAGGTCACCAAGAATGACAAAATTTAAGACCAGGAGTAATGCATCTGTGAAGCTATTCGCAAGAGATTCAAAGCACGTGGTTGGTGTTTGTGGAGGTCGATATGTGTTGCACACCAAAAACGATTTGTATTTTCTGCATTGAACTCTTAACCAAAGTTGTTGAAAGCCATCGTCGCAGGCAGACGATAAATTCTCCAGCACAGTAATCTTGAGGTTTGACTTGGCGTAGATGCACAAGCCACCTCCAGCTTTATGTTGCCCACGATCCTGTCTGAAAAGTTGGTAACCAGAGATCTCGAGGCTTGCGTCAGACACAGATAAATCCGCCCACGTTTCAGATACAGTGAAGATATGAAAGCCATATTGCAATATGGTGTCTTTGACGAGACAGAAATTCTCTTTTGATTTTAAGGACTGGACATTCAAGTGAGCGACTTTAACATTTTCCCTCAGTGCTTTTGGTATATCAAACTTAGCTGACTCCTTACACTGTCGGATAGGTCCTGGCTGAGGATGGATATCGCCACTTCTGAAAGTGAGACATCAGCCGGGTTAAAGGAGGCTGTGCAGTTCGAATAATACGCCACGCGTGACTTCTGAAACCTCTTGCAGCGAAAGATGACAAGATGGCCGCCAGCTCGCTTCAGATACGTCAAAGGATTAAGTTGGAATTCGACCAAATATGAGGCGTCCATGCTTGAAAAATTCCCCCATGTTTGCGTTTGGGCATTACTGAATCGGTTGAGATAATTTAAGTTCGAAATATACGAAGCTAAGACCAGAAAACTTGACAAAATTACGGACGAACGCAAGACACGTCTCTCCGCCATGACCACCGCTGACCACCCTTACTTACTGGCAGATTGGTGACTGACGTGGTTACCGACTGATGATTGACTGTCAAGATAACTGGTCACTGACTGTCTGGCTGACTGGTGACTGACGGGCTTACTGACTAATTGACTGACTCACTTGTGCCCGACTGGCTGCTTGACTTCTTAAGTGACTGGATATCTGACTGCTTTATTAACTGGTTGACTGACTGGTGACTGATTGGTTAACCGAGTGGTCAATTAACTTGTTGACTGACTGGTTGACTGACTTGCTGACAAACTGGTGACTTTGTGACCTACTCACTGGCTGGCTGACTAGGGACTGACTGTGGGCTGACTAGGGGCTGACTAGGGACTGACTGTGTAACTGATTGATTGATCTAGCCGTTGATACCTGACTGGCTAACTGACCGGCTGACTGCATTGGTGACCCACTGATAATGGACTGACTCACTGAGTGGCTACTGACTCTGCTGGCTTGTCGATTAGCTGGCTGAGTGACTTTGTGACTGCCCTACTGGTAGGTGACGGGCAGACAGGCTATCTGGTTCACTGCCTGGCTGACCGATTGGCGATTGACTTGGTGACCGACTAGTGACTGACTGGCTAACTGACTTGTGACGAGCTGGCTGTTTGATTGGTTGTCTTTTCGCTGGTACCTGATGGGCTGACTTACTAACTGACGACTGACTGGTACCTGACTGGCTATCTGATTGGTTTACTAACTGGCTGACTGGCTGGCTAACTCACCTGCGGACCGACTGGTGACTGACTGCCTTACTTACTGGCTAACTAACTGATGACCGACTGACTGACTGACTCACTGGTACGTCACCCGCTGATTGACTCGTTGACGGTCTTGTTGACGGAATAGAGACTGGCTGGCTTACTGACCAGTGAGTGACTGGCTAACTGACTGGTGACTAATTGGATAGTTGATCGCTTGACTTACTGGTTGACTGATTCACTGGTACTTGACTGGCTAACCGACTGGTTGAATGACTACCTGACCGAGGGGTGAGTAACTGGTTAACTGACCGGTGACTGACTAGATAATTGATCGGTTGACTTACTGGCTGACTTACTCACTGGTAGGTAACCAGCCTACTGACTGGTTTACTGATCGGTCAACTTACTGCTTGACTGACCTAGTGACCCACTGGTGACTGACTGGCCACCTGACCGGCTCACTGACATGTGACTGACTCGTTGACTTACTCACTAGCACTTGACCGGCCAGCTGCCAAAATCTTTTTTGACTCACTGAGTGGCAGACTGGATGGTAGACTGACAGGTTGACTGATTGGCTAAATGAAGTGTTGACCGACTGGTGACAGACTGAGTAGCTGATTGGCTGACTGACTGATTGCTGACTGACTGACGGATTGGTTGGATGACCCACTGCTACCTGACTGGCTGAGTGACTGGCTCAGTGTCTTGATGACTGACTTCTGATTGATTGCTAATTGATTGAGTGACTGGTCGACTGATTGGTTGAGTGACTTGCTGACGGACTGACTAGTGGACTGACTTAGAGGTACCTGACCTGGTGACGTACTGGAATCACATTTTTGTACTTGACCTAGCGACTAACTGTTTCACTACTTTACTGGTTACTGACTAGATTACTGAGTGGTGACTCTTTGAATGACTGGTTGAATGACTCAGTGGTACCTGCCCAGCTGACTGACTCACTGGTGCCTGATTGGCTATTTGATTGGCTTACTGACTTGCTGACTGACTGGTGACTGGCTGGCTTTCTGAGCAGTCATAGACCTGAAGGATCGGTTGACTGACTCACTGATACCTGACCAGCTGAGTAACTGGTTTATTGACTGGTTCATTGATTGGTAGAGTGACTAGTTGACTGACTCACTGGTACCTGGCCGGCTGACTGAAGGTCGACTGACTGGTTCATAGAATGATAGAGTTAATTACGGACTGGCTACAGACTGTCTGACTGATTGGTTGACTGGGTCACTTGTGCCTGACTAGCTATCTGACTGGTTAACTGACTTGCTGACCGACTGGTGACTGACCTCACAACTGACTGGAGACTGACTGACTGACCAAGACTGGTCGACTGACTCACTAGTACCTGACTGGCTATCTTATTGGTTGACTGACTTGCTGACCGACTTCTGAGTGGCTGGTTAAATTAGTGTCTAAAGGCTCGTGGTTTCTAAAGAAACTGTTTGGGGCTGTGTCTTATTGGGTATCGAAATAATTTGCATATATCGACAAAGTTGAAATGGTAAATTGTCCACCGTAACGATTACAAAAGCTGACGTTTCGAGCGTTAGCCCTTCGTCGGAGCGAATAGAAGAATTGTGGGTTGTGTGTTGTGTGTTGTTTTAAAGGCAGAAAATGGAGCTACGTTATTGGTGGCAACATGGCAACGAGAAAAACACAAATAAATTAGTGGAATGAAAAGCGTTTGTTGATCCCTGTGGGATTTAGACTGCCGGTTTGAAAGATGAGCCTTTGTTCAAGAGTTTTACGGCTTTCCGTTCTACTAAGTCTAAGGGAAGACCGCTTATTGCCATATGTTGCTTAGAATGACTAGGTAAATTAAAATGTCTAGCGACTGGTTTCGATGTCTACTTGTCATTCCTTTCCACGTCGCGAAGATGTTCTCGGAATCGGTCACCTAGTCTTCTGCCTGTCTCGCCGATGTATATCTTTTTGCAATAAGTGCAAGTTATGCAATAGATTACATTGGCGGAGGTGCACGTGAAGTGATCGGTGATCTTAATGGATCGTTTGGGTCACGAAATTTTATCAGTGTTCTGAATGAAACGACGCGTTTTGCATCGTGCACAAGCGCATTTAAAAGTGCCTGGTTGGTCATTAGTCTGAAAAGAACTTCTGACCAGAAAATGTTTGTCGCGTTTGAATGAAATGAGCGGAGGCTGCGAAAAGATAGTGCTTGTCTCTGGATTGTTTTGAAGTAATGTAAAGTTTTTAAGAATGATGAATTTAACTGAGTGGTTATGGGGGTGAAACGTGAGAGTGAATGGTATGCTTGAAGGCCTTTGCCATTAGGAATGACAGTGTAAAGAGACGTAATATCCATGGTGAAAAGAAGTTTGTTTTGGCCAAGGAAATTAAAGTCACGAAAAATGTGAAGAGCGTGTTGACTGTCTTCAATATATGATGGTAAAGTTTTGACGATGGGAGCCATAATTTTGTCTAGATAGCTGGAGATAAGTTCGGTAGGGCTTATCTCCAGCTGGCCCTTAAACATTTTTGTGATCAACGTACTGTTAAGGAACCTAAATCTGAAACGCTACTACGTGTAGCCGAACAAGTACTCACACTCAATTGTTTTTCATTCGGGGACAACTTCTTAAAACAAACCAAGGGTGTAGCCATGGGCACCAAAATGGGACCTAGCTATGCCAATCTTTTTCTAGGTTTTGTCAAACACCAATTTCTCAGCCAATACAACGGCTCCAAACCTGAACTCTACGGTCGCTACATCGACGACTGTATCGGCGCTACCTCCTCTACCAGAGAGGAGCTGACTAAATTCATAACCGCAGTCAATTCTTTTCACCCGGCTCTTAAATATACCTGGAAAATTTCTGACGATTCTTTATCCTTTTTAGAAATCAAAGTTTCAATTGAAGGCAACGGTTTATGCACTAGTGTGTATTACAAACCTACAGACTCGCATAATTACTTGTTATATTCATCTTCGCATCCACCCCTCGTTAAGAATTCCATTCCATTTTCTCAGTTTCTAAGACTTCGTCGTTTATGTAGTGATGACTCTGATTTCCACCACCAATCAGAGTCAATGTGCCAGTTTTTCGATAAACGTGGTTACCTTTTTCTGTCGTTCAAGAGGGTTACCACCGCACCTAACCTATTGATCGACATTCAGCACTACAAACGTCGCATAAGGAAGATTCCGACCGCATTCCATTCACTCTCAGGTTTCACCCTCATAACCACTCAGTTAAATCCATCATTCTTGAAAACTTTACATTACTTCAAAACGATCCAGAGACAAGCACTATCTTTTCGCAGCCTCTGCTTATTTCATTCAAACGTCACAAAAACATAGGCAATTTTCTGGTCAGAAGTTCTTTTCAGACTAATGACCAGCCAGGCACTTTTAAATGCGCTCGTGCACGATGCAAAATGTGTCCTTTCATTCACAGCACTGATAAATATCGGGATCCAAACGATCCATCAAGATCACCGATCACTTCACGTGCACCTCCGCCAATGTAATCTATTGCATAACTTGCACTTATTGCAAAAAGATATACATCGGCGAGACAGGCAGAAGACTAGGTGAGCGATTCCGAGAACATCTTCGCGACGTGGAAAGAAATGAGAAGGACACATCGAAACTAGTCGCTAGACATTTTAATTTACCTAGTCATGCTAAGCAACATATGGCAATAAGCGGTCTTCCCTTAGACTTAGGTAGCACGGAAAGCCGTAAAACTCTTGAACAAAAGCTCATCTTTCAAAACGGCAGTCTAAATCCCACAGGTATCAACGAACGCTTAACATTCGAATTCCACTAATGTATTCGTGTTTTTCTCATTGTCATGTTCCCACTAATAACGTAGCTCCTTTTTCTGCCTTTAAAAGCACACAGAGCCCACAATTCTTCTATTCGCTCCGACCAGGGGCTAACGCTCGAAACGTCAGCTTTTGTGATCGCTACGGTGGCCAATTTACCATTTCAACTCTCTTGATATATCTAAATTAGTGTCTGACTGATTGATGACTAACCAGCTGACTCATTGTTTGACTGCCAAATGGTGATTGAGTGGCTAACTAACTGGTGGCTGACTGGTGACTGACTGGTCGACTGACTCACTGGTACTTCATTGGCTAACTGACTAAATTTCCGCTGACTAACAAGTGGTGGCTGACTGAATTGTTGACTGCGAGGTTAACTGACTTGTTAACTGGGTGGTTAACTGATATTTTGACCTACTGGCGACTGACTTAGTAAATGAGCACGATCCTCGCAGTAGATAGCGCTATTGAAGCAATAGCGAAAATCAGACCTGAAAAAAATCAGGCCTGTACGGGATTCGAACCACTGACCTCTGCGATACTAGTGCAGCGCTCTACCAATTGAGCTAACAAGCCAACTGGGAGCAGGCCGTTAAGTTAATTCGTAATAAACCCGTGAAAGTGCTAACTCCGATAAAATGAAATATATGAAGTTCATATATTTTGAACTGTGGTATCAGATACATAAGATGCACGATCCTCGCAGTAGATAGCGCTATTTAAGCAATAGCGAAAATCAGACCTGAAAAAAATCAGGCCTGTACGGGATTCGAACCACTGACCTCTGCGATACTAGTGCAGCGCTCTACCAATTGAGCTAACAAGCCAACTGGGAGCAGGCCGTTAAGTTAATTCGTAATAAACCCGTGAAAGTGCTAACTCCGATAAAATGAAATATATGAAGTTCATATATTTTGAACTGTGGTATCAGATACATAAGATGCACGATCCTCGCAGTAGATAGCGCTATTTAAGCAATAGCGAAAATCAGACCTGAAAAAAATCAGGCCTGTACGGGACTCGAACCACTGACCTCTGCGATACTAGTGCAGCGCTCTACCAATTGAGCTAACAAGCCAACTGGGAGCAGGCCGTTAAGTTAATTCGTAATAAACCCGTGAAAGTGCTAACTCCGATAAAATGAAATATATGAAGTTCATATATTTTGAACTGTGGTATCAGATACATAAGATGCACGATCCTCGCAGTAGATAGCGCTATTTAAGCAATAGCGAAAATCAGACCTGAAAAAAATCAGGCCTGTACGGGATTCGAACCCCGTACAGGCCTGATTTTTTTCAGGTCTGGTTTTCGCTGTTGCTTAAATAGCGCTATCTACTGCGAGGATCGTGCATCATATGTATCTAATACCGCAGTTCAAAATATATGAACTTCATATATTTCATTGTATCTTAGTAAATGAGTGTTTGACTGACTGGTGACTTACTGACTGACTGACTGACTTGGTGACTGACGGTACTTTGTGGGTTCACTGCCTTGCTGACTGACTGGTAAACTGATTGGTGACTGATTGTCTGAGCGATATATTGACTGACTGGCTGACTGACTGGTTGACTGACTTACTTGTATACGACTGGCTGACCGACTTGTTGACTGATTGGTTGACTAAGTCACTGACACCTGACTGGCTATATGACTGGTTAACTGACGCTGACGGATGGGTGTCTGCTTGGCTAACTGACAAGTGACTGGCTGGGTGAGCGACTGGTCAACTGACTCACTAGTACTTGACTGGCTCAGTAGCTGCTTGTCTGACTGGTCAACTGACTGGCTCACTGACTTAGCAACTGGTTATTGACTGGTGCCTGACTGGCTGAATGACTGGTTGACTAAGTGAGTGGTACCTGACTGGCCATCTGATTGGTTGACTGACTGCCTGACTGAGTGAGGAACTGACCTGCTGACCGAGTGATGACTGACTGGCTTATTGACTGGCTTATTGACTGGCTTACTGACTGGTGACAGACTGACTGACCGACTCACTGGTACCTGACCCGCTGCTTGACTCGTTGACTGCCTTACTGACAGAATAGTGACTGACTGGCTAACTGATAAGTGACCGACTGGCTAACTGACTGCCTAACTAAACTTAATTAGCGACTGTTAAATTGACCGGTGACTGAATGGCTGACCGACTAGTGGACTGGCTCAGTGGTACCTGACTCCTGACTAACTGGTTGACTGACTGAGGGTCGACTGACCCATGGATATCTGACTGGGTACATCATTGGTTTAATGACTTGCTGGCTGACGAGTGACTGACAGTAACTGACTGGTGACTGACTGGCTAAGTTGCAGGCGACTGACTAACTGACTGACTGGTTTGGTACCTGACTGGCTGACTAACTAGTTGCCTGACTGACTGGTTGACTGACTCGTGGGTTTCTGACCGGCTACATCACTGGTTTAATAACTTGCTAGCCAACGGGTGAGTAAAGGGAATTGGTAACTGACCGGCTAAGTGGCAGCTTACATTACTCGCTGACTGACTGGTCTACTGACTCACTGGCGCCTAACCTCCTAATTGACTCTGACTGACAGGGTAACTGTTAAGCTGACTGAGTGGGTGACTGACTGATTGACTAACTGGCTGACTGACTAAACACTGGAGTCAGTGATTAACTGTCTGGCCTACTGCCTAACTGACTTGTGACTCACCGACTGACCGCTACGTTGACTAAGTTGATGCCTGATTGTTTTGCGGACTGACTGGTTGACTGACCGGTTTCCCGACTGTTTTGCTGACTGACGGGTTGACTACCTGGTTGACTAACTCGTTGACTCAGTGGCAGGCTGGCTGACCGGTCGACTGACTCAGTGGTATCTGAATGGCTGACTAACTGGTTGACTGATTCTTTGGTACCTGACTGGCTACATCACTGGCTAAAGTAGTATACCAAGTCTACCATGCCCATTCCGCGCGGCCTGGGACCGAGTTATAATAAGAGATTAAAAAACGGCGCGGTCATGTGTCGAGTTTTGTTAGAGTAGAGCCGAGTAAGAGTGGAATATGAGCCGAGTGATTATGAATTTGAGCTGAAGTAGAGTTTGAAGTAGTAGTAGCCTTGGTTTGTGTGCGTTGTAGTGAGTTGTTATTATTGGTAAAAGATGGGTGACCTATATATGTAACCTTAAGGTGATTCCCATCCATGTGGGACATGTTACGTGAAATGTTTGCGCATGCTCATACAAATTACTCATGCGTAGTGTGTTAGAATCGTGACTGATACGTTTTGATCTCCCACATGAAAGCGGACGCGAATGAAGTTAATTTTTTGGAGATCGTTAAGAAGGTGTAGAAAATCTAGAAGCGAAACGTACATTACAACCTACATATGATACACGATCTTCGCAGTAGATAGCGCTATTTAAGCAATAGCGAAAATCAAACCTGAAAAAAATCAGGCCTGTACGGGATTCGAACCACTGACGTCTGCGATACTAGTGCAGCGCTCTACCAATTGAGCTAACAAGCCAACTGGGAGCAGGCTCGTTAGCTCAATTAGTAGAGCGCTGCACTACTAATTGCTGTAATAAACGCGTGAAAGTGATAAATGAGATACAATGAAATATATGAAGTTCATATACTTTGTACTGCGGTATTAGATACATATGATGCACGATCTTCGCAGTAGATCGTATCAAGAAATGGTCTATTGTTCCGGCTCAATTTCACACATAAGGTTTCACACAATAGTCCTTTTGTTCTCTGTAGTGCTGGGGGACTTTGGCCGAAGCGACGCGAAAAAGTTCGTGACTAATCGGAAAAAAATTTTTGGCATCACAATTAAGCTATTTTGGAAGAGTAGGTAGCGCATATTTGCACATGACAGGTAAATTGTCACCGGAGTACCCCAAGGGAAAATTAAACGCTGATTTAGCCGCTTCGGAGAAGTGGGTAGCGTAAATATGTCTCGTCGAGTCAACTCTCAACGGTCTACACCAGGAAAAAAATTGACCGCTAATGTGAAAATGCACACATAGAGAATTCAAAATACGTTGTGTCTCATTCAGACCACCTCTCTCCGTATAAATCTTTCTCCAGAAACTGTCATAATTCTAAACTAAAGTCGTCATAGTTCTAAAGTAAAGTCTAGTCTTTCCGAGCGTTTAAAATTCCCGCTCGTATGCTAATCGGAAACTTCGACAAATCCCTCGTGTGTTCTGAAGCTGTTGCGCCTTTGTTCAAAAATGGCCATATAGGGTCATTTTTCGCTTGTCTAACAAAGCCTATTGTTATCAAATTTGAGCCACTTTCCTTGATACGATAGCGCTATTTAAGCAATAGCGAAAATCAGACCTGAAAAAAATCAGGCCTGTATGGGATTCGAACCACTGACCTCTGCGATACTAGTGCAGCGCTCTACCAATTGAGCTAACAAGCCAGCTGGGAGCAGGCCGTTAAGTTGATTCGTAATAAACCCGTGAAAGTGATAAATGAGATACAATGAAATATATGAAGTTCATATATTTTGTACTGCGGTATCAGATACATATGATGCACGATCTTCGCAGTAGATAGCGCTATTTAAGCAATAGCGAAAATCAAACCTGAAAAAAATCAGGCCTCTACATTACAACCGTTGCGTTGTAATCGGAGTAGCTAATGTTTTAGGCACTGCTTGGGATCAGCCTAAGTTCCTCCCCTGATGATTTTCGTTGAAACAAAACTATAAAACGAGTGTGAATTTTTAGACGAAGAGAACTGAAAACATATATACATTGTAATGGACTCAAAAGATGTTGAATGGTCTGGTGCACATATTGCTGACATCTTAGATTTGGTGAACCGACGGAGAGAAAACACACTATCGCAAATCACTTTTATTGCCGAGAAGTTTATGCGTGACCCAGCAACGGATTACCGTGAATTTGGTTACACTGCTGACTTGATAAAGAAAAGGAACGCAGTCATAGAGGCATTTGTCGAATATACCAAGGAAATATTAGATCGTGAATCAGCTGTTGTGGAATATACAAAATTGGTATACGAGCGTGAATTTTCAGACAAAGAGAACTGAATGCCGAGAACTGGTCATACTTTGATGATAAATATGGCCGATAGACAACATTATATTGTCGGCAATCCTAAATTAGCCGTCTTGGAGATAGAAAGTATCTTAGATATTATTTCATACGCGGATGAGGATTCTTTAAGGAGAATGATGCGTCATACTCGAGCTTATATGAAAACTCATAATTTTCATAAGGTTATTAGAGATTCAAAGGAAACAACTCCAAACAGACAATTTATGAATGGTGAAACATTCCAATTACATAGGAATGAAATAATGAAGTCCATTTATAGTTATGTTGAACACATATTTGACAGTCATTATTGGGATAAAGAGGCTGAACTCTAAGACTAAATATCATTTTTCTTGCGGACACACGTACAGTCACACGATGGAGAAAGAACAGCAAAACAGATCGTGGTATGTAGTACATGAAGATGGAACGTATGAAATTCCTCCTCCATCGAAAACGAAAGAAGAATTAGTATACAATTGGGGGTTGAGAGTGCAAGCATATCAAGAGCATTTAAAGAAATTTCCTAAAGAAACTGAGTAGATGTGAGAGGAGTAACGCATACATATGTAAATCGCCCTATACACCTCGTGTCCTCCCAGAGCCGCGCCTGTAGAAGTCTGTACGTGTATTCGTCATGGATTGATGGCGTTCTCACGGAAAATCAAACCAGGGTGATTTATATTGACCTTGCATTTTAAAAAGGTCAAGTAGTAGCGTTATGTAAATGTGTACACGTAGCGTTGTATTTAGAAGAACAACCTGTCTTCCAAGAGCCACACCTATAGAAGTCTGTACGTGTATTCGTCACTGATTGATGCCGTTCTCGTGGGAAATCTGTTACGGTGGGTACCGTTGGAAGAAGTAGAGAAAGGCACGTATTACTTTCATCCAAGTCAAATTCAATATATCGAATTACGGAATTATGGAATTTGAAGTCGTGGAAAACGCAACTCAGTGAAACCCTGTCAATGGAATTAGCAGATATTTCAAAAGAAGGCGCGAGTGTATTGACCTTAAAAAGGTGTAAATGTCCACACGTAGCCCTGTATTTAGAAGAACAATGCTCACATTTGGTATTCAAGCAGTCGGATTTCTTTTGTCATCTCAAAAACAATACTAACGAACTCTATTAAAAAAATGGATACAAATTCAACCATCTAAAGATGAAACAAGTTTTAGTGTAACAAAATCCGAGCCCCAGATGGGACTTGAACCCACGACCCTCCATCGCACGGTTTTTTTTCGCAGTAGACAGAAATGGAGGTGGACAGAAATTATGCTGAGTTGCTAATGTTTTTTATGGAGTGGATGGGCTTGAGTAGCGATCCGGAAGTACAACAGATCGCATAGCAATTACATTTCATAGCCAATGTTACTCGGCTATACTACAGGTATAATGGCAGACCCTTAAGAGGGATTAGAAGAAGGAGACGTGGCAGATACCCAAGGGGATAAAGACTACTATATAGAAGAGTGTAAATCGTAAAAGCGTCGTCTTTCTCCTTGAGTCTCCATCGCTGTAAAAGTGACATTTAGGGATAAAAACAGAAGAAGAAGAGATGGCAGAAAACCTTACAATGTACGTGGGGGAGAATGCAGTGGGAATACAACCTAAATATTTGCCGTTCATCGCGGATGCGTTACTTGATAATTTAATGTTCGGACCAAACACAAATTTGAATTTCATCAAGAGAGGATTGGAAGTGGACCTGCCTTCACTTTGGCCCACAGATCAGTACAACGAGTGGAAGGAAATGAAAATGAACGTCCACAAGGAACTTGTAAAATGCATGAAATATATTATTGCAAAGCGGGAAAAAAGCAAGGGGGATAAAGCCCAGCAGGAAAAGGAGAAAGAGAACGCTTAAAGAACACTTTTGTTTTGTCTTGTTTTCGATGGAAAAACACGCGTAAGCAGTTTTTTTTGGTTACAATAAAACGTTTTATTTGACTCGTTTAAAAGTGAGTGTCACAATAGTAGTACCCATGTTCGTAAATCGCGCTAACATATTTTCGGCACTTTCCCCTTGTTCTATTTCGATGACAGAAATGGTATTATTTCGTAACGGTACATATTGAAGCAGAGGAGGTTCGTAATACCGTAATGCCCGTTTTTGTAGCATGCATGTTTGGTGGTCATGAAAATGCAATTGACTTCATGGGAGTAAAAAAGAATCCCTTTGGCCGGTGAGGCCATATCCTGACCCTTTACATCTTTAGAATAGGTATGCTCTGCCATTTGATAAAAACGATACTGATAATTGGCGGTAGTCCGCGTTTCGTGATATTTTATGCCGCGTTTTGGGACTTTTAAGTTAGGACCGTTTTTGATTTTATCCGTAGAAGAATCGTAAGGTGTATATTTAGTATCTTCGACAAATTTAAAGAGTCTACAAAAATCGTCTCGTAACCAAAAGTTAATAAATCGTACCATACTAAAATCAATATTCGACGAAATGGCACTGGTATTCACGGTCACAGTTTCGTTCACGCTATCAAATTCTATTTTGCATTGTCTCGGGTCTGTTTCATCGTAGTATAAATTTTGTTCCTGCGTAAGATTGGAAAGAAATTTATCGTATTCTATGTTAAAACATATTTCGAAAAAATCATTCTACCATTCTTTGTTGTATACCCTACGTTGATGCTTGACAACCGTTTCTTGAGTGCGCCGTTCACGCGCCACTGCTTCTTTTAAAATGCAGGATTATACGAATTACAAGTGAAGTTTAGAGCATCCTTTTATCGAATTCGGTGAAAATGAGGTAAGAGATAACAGTGTCCGCCTCCTTCAAACTGTTCAAACAATTCGTCTGGAAATTTGCGAAGATCCGTATAAATGGTTTCAATGTGATGATTTCTCAAGGGAATATAGTTTAAGTGCGATGGCGCATAATAATCGTATCCATTGAGTGTAGGAGTGTACGTGACGAGTTTTAAATAATTCGTGACTTTATCTCCTATATTTACGGGTTCGACTAAATCAGAATGCACGTAAATAAGTCTTGGTTTGCGTCCATTTTTGTATCACGTATCAATGGTGTGCATAAAAGTCCAATTCACTTCGCGCATATAAAATCTGCAAAACTCGACAGAGGAATGTTTATCGTTGTTTGCAGTGCTTCCATACTGGTAAAAATTAGTGGCTGCCTTTTCGATTTGATTCGCTCTACCACGAATATCTAGGGGTCGTCTATTTTCAGAATATTTCTTTCCACGTTTCTGCACCATTAAATAAGGTTCACATTGGAATATATCTTGTTTATACGGGTCTTTGTGAAAATAAACCCATCCCATAAAATTGACATCGTTTTTGAATTTCAGACTTAGTGATCCTCTGGGGAATGACATCGGTGTTAATCTTGACCGTTTGTTGATCTCGATCAAATTCAAATTGATATTGTAAAGTGTCATTGTTTGTTTTGTTAGCCGTAAGAAATTTATTGGTAAATTTAGCCAAAAATAAATCTTGTGACTCCTTTTCAATGCAACGAAAAATATTTTCGACCGTCTCAATAGTGTGTTTGAAAAGACGAAACATTTCAATGTCCATAGTGGTAGAGTAAGGTATTAGCGTCGAAGTTTTAGTGTCGTCCAAATAGACAATTCGCTGCACGCGCGCCACCAGATCGTAATCGTTCAATTTTCCCAGATAATTTGTCAATATATTTTCGTCTGGCATCGAAAGTCCCGCTAAGGCGACTCGATAGGTACCCGATAAATGAAGGGGTGGATGGAGTCTATTTGTCCAAGCGCTGCAGGTACTGTTAGGATAATACTTGAGACTTTTATCGTGAGAAGGTAAAGTGAGAAAAAAATCTCCCATCCTGTGTCATACACACTTGGTAGAAAATAAAACACATTTTTAAACACACGCTTCCTTTCATTAAGTGCTATGGACAAAATACACATTCCAAATGGCATATAAATCATCGTCTATACGATACGCGTCGTAGCCTACATGAAAAATAGGTGTATTTACGGAAAATAGCGTAAAAGGGCTTTGAGACACGCGGTACGCAGAAATATCCAAAAAATCGTCTAGTTCATCGAATAGAAGATGCTTTTCGTCTAGGAGAAAGAGAGAACAACATGACAAGATAGTCAGATGTAATTGAAGCAGGCGATGTAAAAAAAAATCGATAGGTACACGCCCTATAATGAAATATTTCGGGGGTCTAAAAAAGAAAAAAAAATTGGCATCAGACATGAGGAACCATTTAGGGTGATTCTCTTTCATAGATGGACAGAGTACCATGTTCTCCTAATCTATAATCCATCAGATGTCTATGCTCTTCGTAGTTTTTAGGATTAACCATTTGCACACGCAAATTAAAATAAAATTGATTTCTACCGAGATACACAGCCTGCAAGCATTCATAGACGTCTAAATGAGAAATGACAATAAGATAATTCGGCCTCCACAATTGTACATTGTAATATAAAAGATAAAGTGCAAGATCAACGGATTGGAACAATGTAGTTTCTTCAAAGTGTAAAGGTGTCGTATCAAAAACCTAGAGAAAAAAAAAGACCAATGGTCACATGACTTCGAGATGAAAACAAATAGTATCCTCAGTTTCTAATCTAGTGCGCGCTACAAGACGATAATGAAACTCTTCTCCAAACCAGTCATACCACTGAACCTCACACCGTGGAATCATAGTCAGTGGGTATAAAGCATGAATGGTCCAAAATAACTCGGGATTATTAATTACGATTAATTGTCGACCTAGTGGCAAAGACGATAAAAAGTGATACATCATAAATATTGCCGATCGAATCGCTTCTTGTGTCAGGTGAGAAAGGGTGTCTTGATATACCTATAAAAAAAGATGAGAAAAAAAATCAAGAAAAAAGAAGCAAGAAAATGCTGTTCATCCATGCATAATATGGTATGATTCCAGGTATGACAGATCGGTCGCGTGTAAACTCATATCGGATCCTACCTCTCATGGGACACTTAGTTGATAAAAAAACTTTCTATCATTAAAATGCACAGTACATTATCATGACGAGTTAAATACATTTTAAGTAAGACGAGAGCTATGCGATATTCGCAATAATGAAACTCATCCATTTCCGTTATCTGAAAACAGGATGAGAGGTCATTAAAAAAAGACAGGAGCATATTTAAAAATTTTCACCTCGTGATTACCCCTCACGCCAAAGCAACATAAACAGTTATAATAGCGTTGTTCTAATGGATTTCTAAAAAAATGAACAGTGTGAGACAATGGTGGAATAGCTTCTGCCATTTCAAAAAGACCCCACAAAGACACGTACACGCATATATAATAATCTAACTCCCACGAAAGGTCTAATTTAATATTCCAAAAAAAATTATGAAAGAAAAAAGTCTCTTGTAATTCTTCTGCAAGCGGACTGACTATCCCAATCTAAAGAAAAAGATTCGGAAATGGTCTTAGCAATACAGTACACGAAGCATTACTAAATTCGCCCTCTCCTATGACAAAAATATGTTGGTCATGCGATCTGGATGGAAATTCTCTATGCACGTGTAAAAATGAATGCATGGATGGAATCATCATAAAAAAATGCCCGTAAAAACACAAAAAACTCGTCATTAAAAGGAATGGTTTTAGAATACTCATACAAGGGTGTGTTGTTTTCACGCGAAAATTCATGACATAATTCAACTATGATTTGTGTCAAGACAAAATACAAATCAAAATAACGTTCATATCTAATTTCAACGGCATGCAGGAACCAACGACGTTGCCGTATTTATATAAAAAAACAGACAAGGGGTCACTCACTTATCGTTAATTCGCGAAAATACATATGATAATGAAAACGCGTGAGTGCGTGCATCGGGTAACGTGTTCGAATATTAAAAAAGTGTACTAGTGGATGATACACATTTGGAAATGTCTCTTAAGGTGGCTCAATAGGGTTTTTTGGCCGGGCGAAGAATGGGTACGAAAATGGCGCGAGCTTTTAAATGGCATCAAATATGTAAACAAACATGGCGGCTTAACGAGAGTGCACAATTTTATTCACATAATCGCCAAGTTTACTTGACGAGAGTGAATCGGCATCGATACTTTCCAGTAATGAGCACAATATTGACAGTGAAAGACCAGAAGTTTACACAACCCCTACACAACATCCGTAATGCGTCAAGTCGCTTTCGGAAAGTGGAAGCGATCGAAACCCGAAAAGAAACAAAAATAAAAAGGTTACACGGAGGGTTCAAAACGTGGAATGCCAAAAGGAAGCTCCAGTATGATAACATATCCAAGGAAAACGAACCCCCAGCAAAACTAATGACACGAGCATGTGAGGTCAGTACGTTTTTCTTTCTTCGGAAGTCTTAATTTTTGGTAAGATTTTCCTGTCAAGCCTGTCCTAATTATCGGCCTACCTGTTCTGTTGACTCCAACCCTGATTCCCATCAGCAGAATAAAGCTAAGAGGAAGGCGAACCTGCCACAAGGATCCAGACTGCTGGACTTAGAAACCCTTACAGATGGTCTGAAGGAATGCTTATTTTGTCATTACGGAAAATTCTCACTATTTTTAACTGCACTATAGCATATTTTACACCATTATCATATAAAAGAACATAAATATTGTGGAGTGCTTTTTCCCTGTTAGTTTACACTGTATTTTACAATATTTCTAGGCCCTTTGTCTCTTGGAAATGTTATTGAAGAACAGCACAGTGGCTTGGCAAGCACGTTTACTGTTATATGCAGACAATGCAATGCGGAAAACACCATTAAAACATCAAAAGAGCACAGATCTGGTGCACGCGGTCCATTGACCGTTGATGTGAACACGAGAGCTGCCCTTGGCTGTTTGCACACAGGAGTGGGCAACACCCATTTAAACAATTTACTTTCAATCCTCAATGTGCCTGCACTGAACTCATGAACTTTTAAAAATCGGGAAAGGGAAGCTGGAAAGGCAATAGAGCTAGTAGCAAAAAATAGTTGCCAGCAATTCCTAATCCTTGAACGAGAGAAGGCAATTGAAAATGGTAACGAGCCTGACCAGAACAATTTGGTACCTATTGCCTGTTCTTATGACATGGGGTGGCAGAAACGGGCGCGAGGTTTCAACTCTAAGACCGGACATGCTGCAGTCATGGGCCTTTCAACTGGTAAGGTCCTTGACTACACAACAAAAAATAAAATGTGCCGCTCCTGTGATGAAGCTAAAAAGGCAGGAAAACAACCAAATGACCATGACTGTAGAAAAAATCATTCAGGCTCTTCAAAGTCAATGGAGCCTTTAGCTGCAGTGGAACTTTTCAATAAGGTAACTAAATCAAATGTCAAATTTTCAATTTACACCAGGGATGATGATTCAATGACTAAATCTCTCCTAAAGCAAAAGGTACCCTATGGTGTGGAAAAATGGAGTGATACAGTTCACATAAAAAGATCCCTTACAACACGCCTATACAACTTGAGCCAACGAAGTAAGTTCCCCAACAGTTCAGTGTTGTCACAGAAAGTCATCAATTACCTTGTCAAATCCTTTACATACTGTATTGCACAAAATAAGGGGGATGCTACAAACATGAAATCTGCAATTCAAAGCATTCTGCCTCATGCATTTGGTGACCATACTGGTTGTAGAGAAACATGGTGTCGATACAAGAAAGACCCTTCTCATTATTGTCACAGAGATCTTCCCTATAGCAAAGAACTCCAAGGAGATAGCACTCAATCAGCCCTGAAATCTCTCTTTGATGAATATAGCACAGACATTGTTATAAACAAACTTGCACCTGCAGAAAATTCTCAACGTAACGAGTCTCTGAACAGTGTGGTGGGCTCGAAGAACCCCAAAATTCGCTTTTACGGGGGAAGTGAAAGCAATGATTATCGAGTGTCCTGCAGTGTCTCTCAAGTAAATTTAGGTTACAGGTACATTCCTCAAACTCTAGCGTCACTTAACATAGCGCCAGGTCTTTTCTGTGTAGACCATAATACGAAAATGGACAAGAAAAGTTCGAAGGACAAACAAAGGAAATCAACAGTTGCATTCAAGCGACGTCGATCACAATTACACAAACACCAGATTTCAGAAACCTCGAAAGAAGGTACCATGTATGAAAGTGGCATTGGCCTGAACCTAAACTCTTCTGCGACAACATTGGAGTTGAACAATTCTGAACTTTCAATCACTGATCTTTATGATATAACCGCTGCTGTCACAAAACAACAACAAGAACAGTACGAAAATGCAGTTCCGAAATACACTTCGAGACCCACAGTTCAAAAGGAAAAATTTGATGAGAGTAAATGTAATCACTTTGTTTTATTTGACATCGAGACAAATTCAACGGGAAAATCAGCAGAAGTATGTCAGCTCGCTGCCGTGGATGGGTCAGGTAAACAATTCTCATGCTATATTCTACCAACCAGAGACAGATTCTCACGCGTCAAAGGTCAACAAACTTACAGTTAAAAGTGTCAATGGAATCCGCAGACTTTTCAAAGATAATCGACTAGTAGAAGCCTTTGAGTTATCGCAAGTACTTAGGCAGTTCTTAACTTTTTTGAGGGCCAGCATAGATTCAGCTTCAACACGATCCACAAAGCCTGTTTGCACAATCTTGGCTGGACACAACGCCGCCACATTTGATATTCCAATACTTCTTCGAAACGGTGGCGAAAATTTTATCGCGGAGCTCAGTTCCATCAGTTCCATCCGGTTTGCAGACACTCTGACACTGATGAAATCACTCATGAAAAGCAAGCACTCTTCCATCCAAAACGCAGAAGGCAAATTTCCAAAGCCTGGGCAGAGTTCTGTTTACGCACATTTATTTCAAACCACCTTTGATGCCCACGACGCCCTAGAGGACGTGAGCGCTCTTCGAAGAATCTTGCTTTCGCCTAGGTTGGCTTTGTCTGATGAAATGCTGGTGAACAGAAGTTCTGTAATCTCTGTCAAGGACGCCGCCGAAGACCTGAAATATCTTGACAACCGTCATCAGAGACTCTTGTCTTTTCGAGGAAAGCTGTACAACCCAGGTCATGCGGATAGCCCAATAAAGCAAAGCATTGCCGAAATAATTGCTGGCAGTGGCTTAAGATATGAGGATTTAAATAATTTGTACCAACGATTTGGACGGAAAGGTCTTTTGTGTATTTTGACGAGACCGCCATTGTCCAGTCGCTCATCGCTTCCAAGGGTCACAAACACGACGAGAATATTCTCCGCAATTTTGAAACACTTCAAAGAGATTTCCAAGGATTCTGCGGCATAGTAAATTAAGGTATGTTCTCAACTGACTTTCAGGTCAAAAGCAGTTTGTACAAAAACGTCAAAGATAATGACCGCCCGTGTTTACACATTCGTTCTCGACAAAACCGCGTGGTTCGAAAGTTCGCGCATGCTCAAATAGCGATCTTGGCGAATTCCTATTCTGATCACGTGATTGTCATTGAGGTGAGAAAATAGAAAGTTCCCCCTCAGATTTCTCGTATTTCCTTCGGTGAAATTCCTTAAAATTTGGCAGAGATGTTATACCCTTTTAGCTTTCCTTGCTGTGAATTTATCAGAAAACTTTGTAAGACAAGTTTTTCGCTCAGCCAAAAAACAACAAAAATGTTAAAAGCGAAAAAACTACCTTGACAACCCCTATTTTTTTCGATTTTAAAAGTTTCGTCTTGTCAGACTCTACCCGGTCGGAGAATAATAGAAAATTTTACCGAAGGAAATTGAAGAAAATTGAAATCAAAGTCAAACAGACGTCAAAAAATGGCGATATTTGAGAAGTTTTAATTTGGGACTAAAAGCCTTGACTTCAGAGGTGACTGTTGTACAGCAAATTTAGGCCCTTGTTTTTTATGTTTCAGTAGCTTTGATTTGAAAAATAGCAAAAACAACGAGAAAAATTAACTTTCGATTGATGTCACTGGCGCGCGCTTCGTGATCTTGCATGACCCTATTGAGCCACCTTAAAAAACACTAAAAATCTAATACCATAAAAGGTCTACGAAATAAATAGTGATACTCTTCCTCTCCTTGAATTAAAAAATAATCTAAAAACAACCTGACGGAATTTTACGGCACATAAATTTCTATAAGAATATATCTGACATTTCTGAAAATCCACGGTCTATTTAATTTCTGTAACATGTGGCGTACAGTTACAGATGAAAATTGCGCATGCCACAGTCCTTGTAATAAGCAGTCTTGATGACTGGAATAAATCTAGAATAAAAAAAAAAGACCAGAAGTCACTGACACATTCCAGTCGGTGGAATAAGAAGGAATGACAAAATACGACCCAAAAGTCTTACCTCTCGAATCTGTGCTTCTAAGGCACCGGGTTCTGAAAGGGCGCGAAGATCTTGAATGGCCTGCTGTCTCATGGATTCGTGTGTAGGGGTTAACGGGGATGGAATCGGTCCTTTGTCTACCAAATTTACGTCTAGATCTTGTCCATCCGTAGCGTTCTCAGCATTCGGGTTAAGATCCATAGGTTCCTCCCGTCTTGCACGAGATGGAAACGGTTCGCGACAATGACCACAGTAATGTGAGGTGTTTCGATGGTCTGTAAGACATCTCCTGTGGATTCTCTGTTGGCAGCATGGAGTCACGGTGGCTTGTACCAAGTTTACAGAAATGGGGACGAGACAGATGAAACACGAATACACATCTCCATCCTTTTCTGGTACTTCATCTCGCAATCTTCGTGAATATCGCCTTGCAATGTTCCTAGGTTCCTAGGCAAATTTTGAAAGAAGTCAATACAGAACACAGTGAATACACAATTTTTTTTCAGAGACTTACCTTCTTGTCAGCCACACACACACACGAGATAACTTCTAAGTCTTTTAAGTGATCACTTTTTATAATAAAAAAAGGAATAGAGTGAATGGGAACGTAAAAGAAGGGAATCACTGACAATGAGAAGTAATGTCAAAAGGATTAGTAAGGATTAGTAAGGATTAGTGGTCACACAATAGGAAATGTGTGTGGAATGTGTGGACACTCTATTGTCCCAGAACCGGCATATATTAACTACTACAATCCCTCACGTACGCAATTTCCTAAAAGGCTTATAACCTCAAGTGGCGGGAACCATAAATGGTCCGTTTGTACGAAAGAGAGCACGTGTAAGCATGGCGGGAAAAAAAAAGAGCGCGAATTAATGTGAATGACCCCATACGAATCGGAGAGCATCACGATACTGTCAGTGACGAAGACCTCATATGAATCGGAGAGTATTACGATAATGTCGTCAGTGACGAAGATTTCGTCAGTGGGAATGACGAAGTAGACCTTAGGAGAAGTCAGCGTAGCGCACAGCGCGGCGCACAGAGTGGCGCAGGTCCGCAGAGCCCACTATTTGAACAGCATCTCATTGGACAGCCATCGCGTTTTAGGAAGACGCTCTTAAAACAACGAGTGCGAACCAAAAAGAAACAGCTTCGAAATGCTACCAGACACGATGATTTGGGGAAAGAACTCCCCCAAGCAGTGGCCCGTGTATCGCAACGAATTTTAGAAGATACAGGACGGCGTTGGCGACGCGGGATTCGCGACGAGGATCAAGTGCTCTTTAATTTTTCCACTCCGCGTTTTCAACATCCACTTCAATCGTCTTATTTTCGAGTGAGTGAAGTGCGCGATGGCAGCGATCGATGAAATGGATATCTACAAGTGCTTGCGAATCAACTGAATTCCAACGAATCCTTTCAAGCAGACGATCCCTTTGATGTCGATGTCACGCCGGTAGCGCGCGGAAATGTACAACAAGAAAACAGCAATGTAGGGGGAAAAGGAAAACGATGGTTAGGTCGAAAGAAATTACAAGATGTGTTACACAATCGACGCAGTATTTTAAAGGTAAGCAATGAGGACCACTTGTGTTGCGCTCGAGCTATTTGGTTCGCGAAATCGGCGTGTGACACATTCGGTTACCCTACAGATCGAGAAGCGCAGCTTTATTATCAAAATATCCGAAAACGTCCACAAGCACTGATGAGATGCGCTCGCTATTTACATCGTGAAGCAAGAGTGCCCGAAAGACCGTGTGGAAATTTGGACTTAGAAGCGTCTCAAGCCTATTTAGCACCTACCTACCAATTGAAAGTCATCACTGCCTGTTACCCTTATGGTATATTGTTTGAAGGTCTCGTGCCCGAACCACCGAGGCATATCGTGCGTTTGCTCTATGTGCCTTCTACCACCGAAGAAGGAATGGGTCATTATCACGGATGCAAATCTTACCAGGCCTTTTTAGAAAAATCGTGTTTTTGCGATGTATGTAACAGAGGCTACGATCATGAAGATTTTCGTCGTCATCCGTGTGATGGGCGACGATGCAAAGCATGCAAACAAGTAGCGTGCGGTTCTAAATCCTACCATCCCAGCCTCTATTGCCGCGAGTGTCATCGTCACTTTTACGATGAAAGATGTGTCGCCTACCACATTTCTGAAGGCATTTGCGCTACCTGGGTGGGCTGTGAGCTGTGCTGCAAAAAATACACACCTTCCGACGACCCGCACGAATGTTATACGGGGCGATGTCGGGGTTGCCGAGAAGATGTGGATTTGACCACGCATCAGTGTTTTATCCAGCGCGCGGAAGAGGAAGAAGAAGAGCCTGTGAAAAAGCCAAGACCTTTACCAAAAACAGAAACGCCAAAATCCAGGTGTGCGCCCTTACGTAGACCCACCCATTCTTGTCTATGCTGATTTCGAAGCGTTGATCGAGTCTAATGAAACCCACGTTCCCATCTTAGTGCGCGCCGAAATGGGAGAATCGGACGAGTGCCACACCTTTTACAGTCCAGAATATACAGGCGATTTTTTGGCCTTTTTAGATGCCCTCATCTACGGAACGACCACACAACCCATCCCTAAAGAAGAGAGCCTTGACGTCATTTGCATCTTTCATAATCTAAAAGGTTATGATAGTGTTTTTTTACTAGCGCAACTCGTGAAAGAACACCGAAAATTTGAGTTTATTATCCCCAACGGCACCAAACAGTTGTCGGTATCCTACGGTCGAGTCTAGTTTAAAGATTCGTTCTGTTTTATCCCTTCGTCACTTTCCCAACTCTCCAGTACGTTTGGTATTGAAGAATTAAAGAAAGGATTTTTCCCGCATGGCTTTCACACTCCCGAGCACGCTTCCTACGTGGGTGTGTTGCCGGACTGCATCCATTTCGACCCCATGTCCATGTCCGAGAAAAAATTTGACCCGTTTGAAAAATGCGTGACCATCGCTCAAGCGTGCAATCGGTACTGGCGCAAGCAGGTAATGGAAGAAGAGAGCATTGCTTTGGAACCTTGTAGTGGTTGGCATGGGGCGTATACACCGCATTCTTTGAAATCCTTAGAGTGGTTGTTTTGGGAAGCGAGGTGTCGCGGGATTCGCATACGCCAAGAAAGAAATGGAGGTGAAGCAACCCTACGCCTGGCTGGTCACACCTATCACGTGGACGGGTACCACAACGAGTCATGCACCTGCTTTGAATTCCTAGGGTGTTTGTACTACGGGTGCCGCACCTGTTTTCCCAATAGAAAACAAGTCCCTCACTGTACCATGGATTAAACGTGGAAGCGTTTAGGCGGCAAACGGCTCAAAAAGTGAAGGTTATGCGCGACGCGGGGTACACCGTGGTGGAAATGTGGGAGTGCGAGTTTATCAACCTTAAAGCCCAAAATGCCGAGTGTCAAGCCTTTGTAACCGATTTAGATCTGGTGGCACCGCTACAACCGCGCAAGGCCTTTTTTGAATGGCGTACGGGTGCTGTATCACTGTATCACCGAGCATATGATGGAGTGCAGGAACAAATTCGTTACGTCGACGTCGCCAGCGAATACCCGTGGGTGAACAAAAATGGTGTGTACCCGGTAGGACATCCCCTAATCGAGATCGAACCAGAAGAGCAAGATCCCCTAACCTATTTTGGGTTGTTGAAAGTCGATATGTTACCCCCCACAGAATTATTTTACCCGGTGTTGCCGTACAGACACAAGATGGGCAGTTCTTACAAATTGAAGTTTCCTTTATGCGCTAAGTGCGTGGAAGACGAAAGCCCCAAACCACTGTTAGAAAAGTCTCACGTGTGTACCCATACGGATGCCGAGCGCACCTTGCGCGGTACTTGGTGTTCTCCGGAACTGGAAAAAGCCACCTCTCTCGGGTATCACGTGCTTCGCATTCACGAAGTGTGGCATTTTGAAGAGTCTCGACAAGGTTTGTTTGCGCCGTACGTGGTTTTTTAAGTGGCTTAAAATAAAGCAATAGAGTGCCGGATACCCTTCCTGGTGTCAAAACGAGGCAGACTATGCCCGCTATGTAGACGACTATGCCCGGAAAGGCGGAATTCGCTTAGATCCGGGTAGCATTGCTAAAAACCCAGGTCGTAAAGCGGTGGGAAAACTCGTGTTAAATTCCTTTTGGGGAGATTTGGACAGCAGACTAACAAATCTCAAACTTGCCAATTGACCGAAGCCAGTGAACTGTTGGAATTGTTAGACGATCCCCTGGAGCAAGTGCAAGAAGTGCGCATTTTATCGCCGGAACTCGTGGAAGTCGTACATCAGCGAGACGAGCGCGATAATATCAAGGGCATGACCACGAACATTTTCATCGCAGCGTTTACCACGGCCTTAGCGGGTCTCAAATTATACGAATCGTTAGAACGAGTGCAACAACAAGTGTTATATTACGACACGGACTCGGTCGTCTACCGCTGGAAACCCGGCGACCCCGAGATTCCATTAGGATATTATTTAGGCGACATGACGAACGAATGCGAGGAGGGAGATTGTATCGTGGAATTTGTTAGCGCCGGGGCCAAAAATTATGGGTATCGCACGCGACGGGGGCATATATGTACTAAAGTAAAAGGGCTTTCGCTCAATGTGCGCCGTCGGCAACAACTCAATTTTGAAGTGTTAAAGGACAATGTCTTACAAGAAATGTGTACGCAACACCATGCCGTGACCTATGTGCACAACCCGGTGCATTTTGTGCGCGATCCTGTTGAAAAAAAATCCGCACGGAACCTCAAGTAAAAACATATCAACTGGTATTTGACAAAAGGGTGTTGTCAGCGGGGAGTTTTACTTAGGTAAGTTTTCCTTACGGATACGAAAGAACATTGTAAAAAACAAAATTTCAACAAAAAAAAATTTATTTAAAACTTGCCTAGTTTGTGTTTTTTTACAATGACTTCCACAGACAATCTGACCGCAGCTAGGGTTTCCTCCACTTCTCGAATCTTGTCAATCAAAAACTTGACGATGCGCATTTTAGCTTCTTCTTCTTGAGCTCGTTGTTCGGCTGCTTCCTTCAACACGGAGTATAAATGCGCTTCCAATTCCTCTTCGGACATGTGTTGTAAGCGTTTTATTTGTTCTTCTCTTCTTTGCCTCTCCTTTTCGTCATCCGTGACATTGCGTTGCCGCTCCGATTCCTGTCCCGCCGCCTCCGGATCCGGACTTGGGGCGTCCGCCCCAAGCTCTTTGAGAGATTTTACGATGTCTTCCGTAACACTGGGGAAGTCTTCCGTAAATCTGCGGGTATCGGTGACGTCTGGGTCGACTTGGGTGTGTGTGGCCACGTGCGCATCCATGGCAGGGATATCTACCAATAGGTCTGATTTAGTAGCGCATTCAGCCATTTTGAGACAGCGTTTTCGTCTTCTTTTTCTGTATTTGGTGAGGTGAGGTATGCAGCTTTTACCAAAGGTAGCTCCGAATGAGTCTAGATGGCGGATGATTAGTGCATTTGTAGTTTTAGACTTCAAATTATGCTGACGTAAGGGTGATGACGTTGGAAAGGATGATTAGATATATTGGACACACCTTTTTTATAAACACACACCCATTTTTATTCAAAATTAAATGCCTATTGTTACTTTAGCAGACATGATTTTATCGATCACGCGTTCTGGTATGTTTTTTTACCGGGAAATCGACGAATGGCCGCAACCATTATACGATCAGCTGTATAGTTATCAGCGAGACTTTTTGCTTTACTATAATCGATATCGTGTTGTTTGGCCACTCGATCTAATCGATTGATTCCCGGATCCCCGCGTTTGAGTCGCATTGCTAATTTGGTTCCCGGTCCTAAATACTGATACCCCGGCCAATGAAATTCGACTCCTAATTTTGAAATCTATATTTGAAAATCGACTTTTCCCGCTCTCTGTCTAGGTGGCCCTCTTTGTACGCACCTTCTTCCTCCCACAACTGGCTTTCGGCGTCGCCGCCGTCGTCGTCGTCGCTTTTGTTGTTGGTGACCTTCCATAAGCTTCGTACAAATCTACCCCTCGTGGTTCCCAACTTCCAAAACTTTTTAAAGTTTCTACTTCCGTTTTCCGTTTTCTGTACTTACGTTTGGTACCTTTCTCATTCAGGAGGATTGGTTTTATAGGCCCCTGGGATGCCCCCTCGGTAGAACTAGGTCCGCGACTCGCAGGTGTGTGTTTTCCCTTCGACGGAGGAGTTTCCGTAATAGACGAAGGGGTGAGTGGTTTTTTCCAACTGGCAGGTGTACCCACAATGGTCGATCCGACAGGAGTTGTCCACGTGGGATTAGACATGGTAATTTTTTACCCTTTCCTACACCGGGTGTGATGGTGACACTTTGTGAAGTACCTAGGGGAGTAACCAGTGGGGTACCCGATGGAGTACCCATTGGGGTAGCTTTTAGGGGAGTAGGCGGTAATTCTCTCTTTTTTTTGTTTGTCTGGGTGGGGGGAATGGTGACGGTTGATGTCGTTGATTTTGTACCGCTTCTTATCGAACCAATCCATTGTTTCATGAGTTGATCTTGAGTGAAATCTAACACGTTACCCGGATCGTTGTTTGAGGCGCTTCGGGTCCACTCCCTGCCGGAATAGCTCGCAATTGTTTCATCAAAGCGCGTTCTCGAGCCAACAATCTTTGAGCCACTGGTTCTTTAAGACCTGCAGGAATGTGTGGATCTTGCAAGACAAATTGCGCTTCTGCGGCCACGCGAGCTGCTTTGTGTAACAGAGTGTTCTCGGTGATTTTACCTTTGTAATAATCGACCAGGGCCTGAAATTCTTGCGGGTTCACCATTAGTCTCGTTTCCATTTTAAACACAGTTTTCCTAATATCCAACGCAACGCGCGCATTAAAAGACACTCTTTACCTTTCTCTTCTTCAAAATCGATGTGAATGTATATGCCTCCATCCACTTTGTCTACGACATGATGGTTCATGATCGGTGTCGTCGTTCATGCCACGCCAAAATCCACTTCCTTTTTGAGAGGTTAACAACTCGCGCCTCTTTTTTGAACTTAACGCCCGCTTTCCCAAATTCACAATCACATCTTTACACTTTCGTAAGTGTGCAATTGTGGCCTGGGACACGGGTGTGTTTCGTCTTAACAAATTTAATGCCATTTCGCTGACGCTGTTTATCTGATCTTTACTGGCACTCGAAATTTTAGCGCGACGCCATCGGGCATTTTTTTCTCGTAAAATTGATTTTAAAAAATCACAATTGCGTCGCATACGTTCCAATTTTTTAGCGCCTTCCTCGTCTTCGTCTTCTGGTAGCCGAATCCAACGCTTTTTTAGCTCCAAATCCTGCCGCTCCGCTCAATGCTCCTAATCCCAGAGCCTTTCCTCCTGCAATGAGCGCTGCTACGAGCGCTGCCAAAGGTAACAATCCTGCTCTTTGTCTTTTATGTCTCATTCGCTTGCGTTTTATGCGTTTGAGGCGACGACGACCCGGCATTTTTTATTTTTTGAACACTTTTAACAACCCCGACAACAATGCTGCACCTCCCAATAACAATCCCAAAGTGCCTCCTTTTTGTCCTCCACGTCTTCTCGGTCGCTTTAAATGTTTTAAACGTTTTTTCACACTTCTATTTATGCGCTTTTTCATGTCAAAAGTTTGGCGCTATCACGTCTCCTAACAATCCGATCAAATGAAGAATACCACCGTGTTGAACAGATTTTCTTTTGGTCCTGGGTTTCAGTTTTCTTTTCTTTCTTCTTCTTCTTTTTCTTCCTCTTCTTCTTCTAGCTAAGACACCGGCTCTCGGTAACATCGCATACACCCTTCTTTTTTAATAAATGACTCAGCAATCGCATGGAATCCCGACTCGCAGGATGAACGTCGAAACACAAGTATCCGTAAGGGCAGTCGGTGCACGCATTATATACATCCATGACTCGATTTCATTGTATAAATAAACATTCCATTGATAAACCTCGAATGATCTCTTCTAACATATCGGCTACTTTTACATCGTTTCCTACATAATCGCGACGCGAAAACGCATTTAAAAAATGTTGCGTGGGAACACCTTGAGCTTTACACATCAAATACACGATAGCGTAATGACCGCAACTAGCCGCACGAATCGATTGAAGAGATGGATTTTGCATGCGCGATTTAAAATGAGTCTCTAACCAGTACCGTAAGGGTCCCGCGTCACAATACGTGTTCAAATCGAGTCCGTAACTATCCAGGACTTCGCATCCTGTGCGATGCGTCGACAAGGCGATCCAATGTTCGCCCGGTTTCGAAATGGGTTGTGTATTGACCACGTACGCTTGAGGTTTGCGGTGTACCGGGTGTGCGGGTAATTCGTCCGCAGCGCACGCTTTTACAAAATATTTGTGTAACACCGGATCTAATTCACCCAAAGCGTTGAGTTGATGCGTCGAAAGTCATACAAATTCCATGATGGGTGGTGGGTGGGTAGAATTACTGTACTTCTAAGGCGGTACCTTCTTTAATACTTCGTATTTCTACCATGCCTTCGTATTCGGCATAAATGATGATGGTCTTTTGTTCCACTTGGGCTGCTGCTTTGATTTGAATGTTGATAAACGCTTCGTTTCTAGGTAACAAGGTAGCCTCGTCATGCCTCCCGTGAGCTACATTTGAAAACACAAACAAGGTATAATTTTTATCCTCTCCCCAGTCGTCAAACCTCACCATGTTTCCGTGATTTCGATACAGACATCCCGTGGCATCGCAAAAGCGTTGATATTGCGCCAAATTTCTCTCGCCGCTGTCCGATTTCAGTTCTATCGTTTCGTAAGGGTATTCTTCTCCGTTTACGATCTGTTTGATGTATTCTACGCCTGCTTTTTCAAACGCATAGGGATCGTGTTCGTAAGCACCGTTAAACGCTGCCGCTCTCACGACCCCTATCACGATTCTTTGAGGCACTTTCCCGTTGGCTTTTGTCTTGTTCAGACGCTTCATGAAATCCACACTGGTCGTAGGATTCAACGATACTAGACACAAATTCAGGGATAGTTTAAGGTCTTCTGTCTGAAACTCGCGCGGCACTTCGGTCGGCATGCCTTTTTCTCTGTCAAACACCAATTTAATGGGATTCAAATAAAATTCCAAGTCCAACGAAGTGCGAGGAATAATCCAACGTCCTTGGTTGAAAATGTCCACAAACGGTTTCATACGCATCAACGCCCGTTTGCCCGAGATGAAAAATTCACGGGCATCTTCTTTCATGTTTGTAATGGTTTCTTGTCTGCTTTTCGAGGCCCCTGTAAATGCAGCATCGTCCATTTTGACACTGGCTGCGGTAAACGTATCCGGCGGATTAATTCCGTTACGCCAGCCCTGCGCTCTTAGAATCGTATCTCCATCGTTTCGATCGTAATTGAACAATGCCTGAACGTAGGATTTGTAATGATACATGTCTACATTTTCCGTGAACAAGGTACCGTTGTATTTTACGTTGATGTGTTTAAACAACAAATGCGTCAAATTATTGATCGGACACAACATGATATTCATATCATCCGTCCAATTTGCGTTGCCATCTGTTTTAAATCCGGCATCGATTTCTACAAAACTACGACTAAAATCGATGCATTCCGATTGTCTTTCTACGCATATTTCTGTAGGAGTCAAACTCGACGTCTAAGGTGATACTTTGACGCATTTCTATTTGACCGCCGACAAATCTGTGTGAGGTAACGTAAACACATTAAGTGCCGGATTTACACCACCTCCTTGAACCATCGACATGTTTCTACACTCGCCTCGTTCTTCTCTGTGTTTTACCCCGTCGACGTCGACCTCGTTGATATAGCGCTACATATCCTCCTTTTTGAACGGTCCTTTTTTTCTTGTCTTATAGGGTTGGCCCCGTCCCACCCAGTGTTACCCATGGGGCTAGGAACAATAGGGTTTCACAAACCAATGCGTGCATCCCCAGGTTGCACTCGTCCTCTGTGTAATCTCATGTTTTAATCAAAAATAGTATCGAGTCGATTCTGGATGCGTCTTGACACTTCTTTCTTATGGCTTTCTTAGCACCTCTTTTAAAACCTCTTGAGACTTCGCGAAGAGACTTTTCTCGTAACGCTTTGCGCATACCGCGTTTCGTTTCTTTAAGTAATGTTTTGGCCATATTCATTTTCCACCCTTTCCCTTTTTGCGCGCGACGCCTTTTCCTGGACACGCGATATTTTCTTAACACGGTCATCACAGGATCTGCAGGAAACGAGGATCCTACTCCAATGTACCGATCTGCCTTGCGCACGTAACTCACGCGAACCATTTACCCAAAAATATCGTCTAATCCTTTACTTATGCGTTTTGATACTTCTCTCTTGACGGCTTTCTTAGCAACTCGTTTAATACCGCGTGGTATTTCGCCCAACGAACGTTGACTCAATGTTCGTTTGACTCCTCGACCCGTTTCTTTAAGTAGTGTCTTGGCCATCCCTGTCTTCCATCCTTTACCTTGTTGCGAGCTAATACCATACATGGGTTTGTTTGGTAACCCCCAAAAAACGGAGGGGTAATCCAATCGTTTTGCCATCGCAACACCAACCCTCCTCCTTGGTTGTCTGTAGCCACTGGGCCGCGATGACGGCTTGGTACGTAGATTTTAAATGGCCTCAAACCTCCTCCACGCATGTCTATTTCAAATCTTTTTTCAAAATCCAACTACTGTATTTACTCGGATATCCTTTCCATTTGACGTACAACCGATCTTTGGCGCGTTTAAATGCTTTTTCCACGCGAAAATAAGTCAGTTCGTCCACGTGTACTTTTTGTAAATCCCAAGCGTAAAAATGCCCTTTGAGTGGTGTCCTGTCTAGTTCTTGCACTCTACCGGGAACTACTTTATACACTTCAAACACTTCTTCTGTCCACCCCGGTAAATATCCTTTTTTAAACGGACGAAATTTCTTTTGCAAACGCACTTTGTCTCTCTTTTTAAACACCGCTTTCGACGGTGCTTGCGGGCCGTACAGACGCGACTACACTTCTGTCACATTGTCTTCAGTGACAGCCGACGGAGACATGCCAATACTTCTATGAGGTGAGTGCTTATATTGCTACACCAAATCCTGCAATACATCTACGTATTTCAATGTATTTTTAGCCGTAAAATAACGATAAATTTTGATTTAAAGGTGCAAATAAATCGTGCTTAATAATAAATACTCGCCTTCGAATCTCCTCTGGTGGCAAATAGTGAATCTTGTTCTTACGACACCACGTTTCAAAGGTCGAGTGAAAAAACTCTTTGCCTTGGTCTGTCTGTATTCGAAAAGGTGCGCTTTCGGCGCGTAACACAATTTTCTTAAAAGACTCGGTCACGTTTTTCCCGTCTTTTTCTTGATGGGTTCGACCCACGCCCATTTCGATAAGGCATCCACTACCTCCAAAATACAACGATACCCACGGTTTTGCGATTTTAATGTTTGCACATCTATCAGATCGGCTACCAATTGTTCGTCTATATTAAACACCACGACTGGTGCGAATTTTCCGCGTCGACGTGCGGGTCTGTGTAACGTATACGAAAGTTTTTTTCTAATAGTTTCTTTGCTTGTTCGACGGGAATTTTAGCAGCTCGCGCATAAGGTACCACACCTCCAAACTTCTTACGACGCCTGGGGTTTCGTAGTCGGGCAAAGGTCTTTTTCTTCTTTTTGGTTTGGACATCCTATCTTTCCAAAATATCGTAACAGTCCTAAGCGACACCACAATTTTATACAAGAGTAGAGTATCCAAGGCGACCCCAATCACCTTTCATACATTTCACGATATATCTTATAGGTATATCTTCCGCGATACGTTGTCATGAAACACATCAGATGAAAAATGCGTTGCGACACATCATAAGAGTCGGGGCGAACGACTGTTCGATAGCAACCAAAAAAAGTCTAGGTATCCAGCAGAGAATCCGTACTTTTAGTCCGCATTCACTGCTGGATACCAGTGGCTTGCTTGGGTAAAATTTTTGATGGTATTTCGCTCTTAGTCTGATAGAGGCGTCAACTTTTACACAATCATGTCATCATCCTATGGCGTGAAAAGGTAATTAAAGAAGCCGTATCCGAAAAAAGTGTACATGGCCGGCGCTTAAAAATAGTGACAAGACAAAGCGCTCGCCCGAAGTGTGTTGCGGCTAATGATACAGTCACGTCGAAGAAACATTTCTTAGTCAATGCTTGCGGATTACGTTGACTTCATTAATACTAACACAGGCTGCGACGCTTATTTACTACGACATTTAACTGGCGGCCTGAGTGTTCTGTTTTCTAATCAATTTTACCCGAATTTTGTTTTCGGATCGGAGACAAAGTAAATTCCTGAACCGAGGACTTTTTTTTCGCTGTGTTTGGAATCTTTGACAGCTGACGCTCGGTGCTGTAATTTTTGAGCATCCGGATACCAGTTATTGGGAATAAACTCGGCGTATTACAACCTATAATTTCTTTTGCTGTTTAACGCAGAGTCCACAATACATGGCGACTTTTTCTCACTGACATTTTATGTCGCATTTATAGTTTACACACCGTTCCAGTTTTTTAAACTATATTCATGCAGTACTCATAAGATTCTTTGTCACTGGCGTTCAGATGACCTATATTGGTGCCGGAATCCTCTAGATAATTGCGAGAGATTACAGACATTATAGGTACGAGGTGATTAAGGCACTGGTGTTGAAAATATTTTTGCGCCGGCTACCTTCTCCGCAACGATGATTAAAATCGTGAATAAACAGAGACCGGGGGTAGTAATAACTGTTTTCAAATCAAGATAGCTGTTGAACAAGCTGAGAAAGCTTACGAAGGCGTGCAATGTGTAGCTGAAGAATGCGAAAGAGGACGAAGTAGAAATTAATTTAAACAAAGACCAACTTTCGTTTAATGAGACGTTACGAGGAAGTTTAAACTCCCTTGAACTTTAACAGGGTTCGTACTGTCTTGCAAGTCCATGAATTTCATGGTAGGTCCCCCCCCAATGAATTCAACCAATCCTCGAGTTTTTATTTTCTAAAAGCTTCTTGAGAGGTGTGGGACGTTAACTTTTTCCGAAAAACCAACTTTAAATACTGAGTCAAGCGCTGTGCGCTAGGGTGGTTTGGAAATCAACATGGAGCGCGGTAGTAGATCCAGTAATGCGTTATTGACCAAGCAGGAGGACTCAAACCTGAGTCAAACGTTAAGAGCCAAGCGAGAGCTTGGCTGCAGGTTACACAAGGACAAAATGGCTACAATGCTGGCCACCGCAGAAAACGAAAAATAAGCAAGGGTTAATAGCCAATCAGCTCACAGAATTTGCTGCATCTTGCACCGCTTGCGAGGCCAGCCATATAAAAAGAAAAGGTAATACATCGGCGTAATATAACTCTTAAAGCAAGAATCTCTCCCAACATATTCATCTAATGTAGTAAAAGTTTAAAATGTTATGAAAGCTGAAAAAGAAAGGGTTCCGGTGTCGCGCTTATTCAGAGCTACAAGTTTGAATGGCCGAGGGGTGGGCACTTATTCAAGGAAATAAGGTATAACGATTACTTGAGGCTGTGCGCGTTATTTCGTGTTGTTTCATGCTTTATATTATCTCATATTACCCAGTTTGTCAGGAAATCAATCGTCGTCGTGTGTTTACGTCCAACAAAAACGTCGCATCAGAGATTTCACGATCTAGCTTCGCAAAGAAATGTACCAGCAGTATTTTGCCTTGTGTTATTTATTGAGTTTTTTTGGCAGCATTTTGTGTTTTGACGTTCTCTTCCCGTCGCGGTTTGCAGGGCGACTTTTAACATTAAATGAAGCTGTTTTTCAAATTGTTGTCTCAAACGACTATTTATTCCTGTCGCTCTGCTGTAGATATAGGTGAAGAGCTCAAATAGCAGAAAAGTTTGCGTCACAAGATTTTCTTTACATAATATATCCCAGAAAACCTTAGGCATTACTCTGAGTGCCAGAACTTCAGCCTGGGTGAACCAGAAAGGATAGACAATACTTCCCTATATTAACCATGAATGAAGAGCTAATTAAGTCAAATATCCCAGAAGCGCTCAGGCATTACACTGAATGCCAGGATTTCAGTCTAGGTGAACCAGTTAAGGCCGATAGAGAACACTTCCCTAGATTAACCTGTGAATATCAAAGAAAATAAGAATGTTAGGTGTCCCAGAAGCACTAAGGCATTACTGTGAAAAGCAGAACTTCCGTTCAGCCTGGGTGAACCACAAAAGATAAACAACACCTCCCTATACTGACCATGAATGAAAAAAAGAAGTATGTTATATATCCCAGAAGCACTCAGGCATTAAACTGAATGCCAGGACTTCAGCTTCGGTGAACCAGAAACGATAGACAACACTTCCCTATATTGACGATGAATGAAAAGCTAAGTATGTTGCATATATCCCAGAAGCGCTCAGGCATTACTTTGAATGCCAGGACTTCAGTCTGGGTGAACCAGAAAGATAGACAACACTTCCCTATATTGACCATGAATGAGAACCTATGTATGTCATATATCCCAGAAGCGCTCAGGCATTACATTGAATGCCAGGACTTTAGCCTGGGTGAACCAGAAAGGATAGACAACACTTCCCTATATTGACCATGAATGAGAACCTATGTATGTTACATATCCCACAAGCGCTCAGGCATTACACTGACTGCCAGGACTTCAGCCTGGGTGAACCAGAAAGGATAGACAACACTTCCCTACATTGACGATGAATGAAAAGCTAAGTATGTTGTTTATCCCAGAAGTGCTCAGGCATTACTCTGAATGCCAGGACTTCAGCCTGGGTGAACCAGAAAGGATAGACAACAATTCCCTATATTGACCATAAATGAGAACCTATGTATGTTATATATCCCAGAAGTGCTCAGGCATTACTCTGAATGCCAGGACTTCATCCTGAGTGAACCAGAAAGGATAGAGAACACTTCCCTATATTGACCATGAATGAGAACCTATGTATGTTAGATATCCCAGAAGCACTCAGGCATTACACTGAATGTCAGGACTTCAGCCTGGGTGAACCAGAAAGGATAGACAACACTTCCCTTTATTGACCATGAATGAAAAGCTATGTATGTTGTAAATCCCAGAGGTGCTCAGGCATTACACTGAATGCCAGGACTTCAGCCTGGGTGAACCAGAAAGGATAGACAACACTTCCCTATATTTACCATGCATGAAAAGCTAAGTACGTTGTATATCCCAGAAGCGTTCAGGCATTACTCTGAATGCCAGGACTTCAGCCTTGCAATTGGTGAACCAGAAAGGATAGACAACACCTCTAAATGATCATGAATAAAAAGTTCAGTATGTTATATATCACAGAAGTGCTTAGGCATTACACTGAATGCCAGGACTTCAGCCTGGGTTAACCAGAAAGGATAGAGAACACTTCCCTATATTGACCATGAATGAAAAGCTAAGTATGTTATATATCCCAGAAGTGCTCAGGCATTACCCTGAAAGAAGGACTTCAGCCTGGGTGAACCAGAAAGACATCATTTCCTCTATTAACAGTGAATGAAAAACTAAGTTTGCTATATATCCCAGAAGCTCTCAGGCATTACACTGAATGCCATATAAATCTTAGAAATATGAAAAATAAATATATTTCTCAGAAGTGATCAGGCAACATTAAACAAAATAATATTGTTAGAGGATAAGACTTTAAGAAAATAGATTTTTTAAAAATAAAACAATGTTGACTGTGCCTTACTACAATGGGTGCACGGAATTTAAAAATTAAAATGTTATACACTACAGGCAGAGCACATAAATTAACATCACATGGCTCCTCTTCAAGGAGAAAGAGCAAGTCATCTCTTAACCCCTTCCATCTGAAACAGAGAAAAAAAACAGTGAATTTAGTTTCCACCTTTATAATCCAAACCTACCATATTTTTGCTGGTAACTGGGTAAAAGTGAAGAACAGCTCCCCTAAAAGTCTGTCGGCCGACTGTCGGCCAACTATTGGCCAGCAGTATACCAACTGTCCGTCAAACTAAGTATCCCAAGTGAGATTTAAAGACATGTATTCCAATAGAAAGTGAAATACTATACTGCAAGCTGGAATTTTTTATGCATGTCAATGCAGAAGTGCAGAGTTGTACCTACCCCCCCCCAATATTTGCTTTGCTCTTTAGGAAACACTTGGCAAAGGCTTCCCCAAAAGGAAGATCAGGACAGGCACATTCATACAAATAAACTGCATGTATCACTCAATAATGAATTAACTGAGCTAAAGTCATAATGTTCACTACTATTTGTAGATATATAATCACTGTTCACAGATAAAATATGTTCTTTTTTATGGACACCTTTTGCCTGCCTTTCTGTAAAGTCAAGAAAGCCAAGAAAGTTCTCACTAATTGATTATAAATAAATTGCATAACAAATACCGGTAGGCTGAATATGTTTTGTGTTAAATATTGTATAATTCCGCTATGATGCATGTCATTTAGCATTGCAGGTATAACCTACCTTAATAACTTTGCAGAATACACAGCACTCTGTGTCCAATCCTTGCTTGCAAAGTTCATTGATATATTTTTTGGCATCACCAACTCTTTGCTTGAGCAGTGTTATCAGTGTTTTGTAATCAAGAGTAACTGTCATGAAAAAAAAGAAGAAGATAATAAGAAGTTGGAGTTTAAATAGCTACACCAAAGATCTCAAATGGTATACTTTCCCAGATATTTTCTAACACTGCCAAGCATAAAATGGATTCAATAATTACTATCATGTAGCTATACATGTAACATAACAATATTGCAAAAATAAAAAATAATAAGATAAAAAAAATATAAAGACTCAAGATTGGCACACACAAATAACCTGGAAATTTAACTTTGAAGCATCTTCCATTAACTACTATTCCAGTTTTCTCAATGGCATCCCTCCGGCGATTTAAAATCTTTTATCGTAGAAAAATAGAAATAGAATAAATTATTATACTGTCAAGACCCTATCAAGGAAACAAACCCGAAATTTCTCCTAAAGTAGCCATAAAAAGTGATCATAGCTAGAAGACTTAGAGGCTCAGTGTAACATCAAACCCAGCCAATTATGTGATTTTCCTGCCAAGCAGAGATGAGTTCTGATACACCGTAAAACCAGCATTCACAACAAAACATAAGACAGCAAACTCACTTTTTCCAATCTTAATAAAAATATAAATGTTATGACCTACCCCGGTTCGTCTTAGCTTGGAAATGCTAAGTAACGTTTGCCAAGCTTTTCTTGATCCAGGATCCTCGACTGCAGTTTGAAAAACAGCAGGGTCCAGTCTGGTACTATGAGAGATTGCAAAAACCGAGGGTTACTGTCCAGGCTCAGCCAGCTGCTGTCAATTCTAGTTTTCTCAAGGATGTCGTTGAGCATTCGCCCCACCTCTGGACTGTGGACCTGACCTACGATATACATTTGATCGGTGTCCACACATCCTCGCGGCGACCTCCACAATTTTAACTCTGATGCTGGTCTTACTTATCTAATTCTTCTATTTCTTCTAATAGGAATTCTAGCTGACTCCGCGCTTGATTGAGGTCGGCCTTCTGAGTCGATCGTTTTCAATTCGAATAGCTGCGGAGGAATCGCGAACAGCTTTCAGCTCCTCGCAAAAGCCATCGCTTGGTTGAGTCTTGCTAGTCTCCGTTTTGATTTTAGGCGAATTTATTTCATCGATCAACCAAAGATATCTCACCACTTCTCCTTCTTTGAATTTCTGCCGGAAGATGGTAGAAACAACTCCAAATAGAGAGGCGATGGCCACTTTGTTGTTCTGAACATATCGGCCATCCAAGCTTCCGCCATTTTTCAAAGCTAGACCGTACAAAACGCTTGGAAAATGTGCCACTAACAGGCTACTTCAAAAAAACTTGCTGACTCTTATGCCGCATTTCTTGAAATTTAAGATAAACCATTCCCTTGACTCCTCTGGAGGAGAATGCAGCAATTCAACCCTTCGAAGTTTGAAGGGATCCATAACTGCAGTCGACCGCGGGAAACTAAACATTCCCGCTTTTGCCAACGCATATTAATATGAAATCCAATCTCGAAAGGTCAATAGACCGATCCAGCCCCTAATAAAAAAAAGGCTTCATTGTACCCAGCAGGAACATAGATTGTACAAATTCAAGCAATTACTCAGATTACTGCGAGCAATTATCAAAAAAGGCTGTCATGGCGATGATGGAACTTAGCCGGTTTATGACGTCACTCCATAACAACCAGCCTTTTCGAATATTTGAACTTCCATTTACCTGTGGCTCGCGATGATTTCAATGGAAAGACTTTTACACTTGGGACCGCTCAATTGCGCTAACCAGAATGCAGTTTGGTTATCAGCTTCAATCTCCTCTCCAACTCCTTCATCTACGAGGTAACAAATTTAAAAACTTACAACCTTCCCATCCTACATTTTCTTTACGATCCATTAAAATTTCAATGGTTTTCTTTCTAGGATGAAATCTCCAAAATCTATACAAACCACACGTATTCTCTCTACGTTTTAAATACATTTTGTGAAAATTGTGCTCCGATTTCGACAGGCTTAACGAAGGGGTTACACTGCTTCGCATTTCATCACCTTAATCCTATCCAGCGTGTACCACCCATGCCCTTATTTTCTACACTGGTAATAATACAAACTACAATCATTTAGATTTGTAAATACAGGACAATTAAGCTCAGCACATCGTAAATACACGGCTGACGATGTAGGATCTTTAGCTTGTAACTCTTCGATCGGTGTATTATGAATAGGACACGGATACGTGATGGGTGCTTCGTCAAGAACATTACGCAAAAAAGCATCGAAGGTGAAATTACCTTCACTGCTGTCTACAATTTTTCCTGACTCTGGTTGTTCTTGTAACTCTACGGTTTCAATTTCCACAATTTCTGTGTCTTCTGGTTTACGCTCGTGTTGAGGTTCCACGACTTTGGGTGAATCTTCCTAAGGTTCATCGGGAACTAGCTTAGGTGCTGTAGGATTGAGTGGTTTTTTGACTGGTAATATCATTTTGGGTGGTTCTTTGACTGGTAAATCCGGTAGATAAATGGA
This sequence comes from Stylophora pistillata, assembly GCF_964205215.1. Lineage (NCBI taxonomy): Eukaryota > Metazoa > Cnidaria > Anthozoa > Scleractinia > Pocilloporidae > Stylophora > Stylophora pistillata. Next base: position 19,667,945 of record NC_142528.1, on the reverse strand, counting down.
TTTCTTCAATTTCTCTACGGCTGCTTTCTTGTTTTCTTTCTTCTTATTCGAATAAGGATGCGCGCGATCTTTCTGCATTCTCCTAGGTGACTTTCCACCGCTGCTCGTGCTGACCAAATTGCAGCTGCTTTTAGGAGTCTCCATCTCATCTGCTGCTACACTCACTATGCACTCACAGTCACTGATGTAACTGCTTTTACAGCTACCCAAGTCACGTCCCACCAATCAAAGTGTCTCTAGAGAGACTGACCACACCTTTCATTCTTTTCATCCTTTAATCCTTTAATCCTTTAATTACATCGCGTACGTGCTACTCATTACAATTCATCTCATGTTCCACGACTTAAGCACATCCATCTATCCCTTATTTATCAGCCAAAGTCATGCGAATCAAATGCTCCGGAAAGGGTTCCAACAGTGCCGGGGGTGGTGTCTTGGTTGTCTTGGGTGTTTTTGTAGGTGCTAGTCGAACTCGTTCTTCTTCTTCTTCTTTTTCTTGATACACACATTCGCGTTCACATTCTTGCACGTAGGCTAAAAATTTAAACATGAGTTCCACGTATCTCTTATCCAAAGTCGATGAATCTTCGATTAGATCCATCATACGAATGCAATCTTTTACGTGTCTTGTAATTCTTCTCAGATCGTCAGAGTCTGCATTTTCACGTACTATGTACAGCAATTCATCTAACGCCATCCCTGCCAAATGAGGATTGTGCTCTACATACGAGTTCACGGTTGCTGCTAAAAAAAATGGGTCGCGCGCGTGTAATTCACTCTTTAAGACATGTGTGCTCTGTGCCTCTTGGGACACATGGATTATGAAATACCTTGTCCCTGTCTTCCTCTTCTTCGGAGGAGGAATAGAATGGAGAATCGTAATTTCTAGGTAATGGGTTGCGTTTACAATATTGGACATATTGTAAAATGGCTTCTAGGACAGCATTGTACGCGTATCTAAATTTTTTATCGTCTGGTAAGGCAAAGGGCGATGGTTCGATAATGGAATGCGATGTTCTCGCGTCTAACTTTTCTAAATCGTCAGAGGTAGCCTATTGATCCACGATAGTTAACAGCTCTTCTAGCATGCCAAGTGCTTTGTCTGGTGCCTCTTCTAATTCGTTGATCATCGCTGATGGTTTTACGTCGGCTTTCAAAAGTTCCAAGTATTTTTGAAACGCTAATAAAACTTCTCTTTGAGCTTGAGTAGGTTCTAGCGGTGGGGCTTGACGTATCACCATCATTTCTTCCAGCGAATCTAAATCATACTCTAAATCTTCGCATTTGCTGTGAGACGAAGATCATACATCAAGCCAATTAAGCCCACGGACGCAGACCATGGACGAAATCGTAACGCTGTGGTCTTGTTCGCCATCGTGTACACGCTTTTAACCTTTACACAACTAATTTACTTACGCACACCGTCTTTCCTAGAGAATCAGGTACCGCTGACCTATCTGACGTCACCACATACGTCATAGATGACACATAACTCCATTGCGCATGCGTAAAGTCATATATACGTATGATGCACGATCCTCGCAGTAGATAGCGCTCTTTATGTAATAGCGAAAATCAGACCTGAAAAAAATCAGGCCTGTACGGGATTCGAACCACTGACCTCTGCGATACTAGTGCAGCGCTCTACCAACTGAGCTAACAAGCCAACTGGGAGCAGGCCGTTAAGTTGATTCGTAATAAACCCGTGAAAGTGATAAATCAGATACAATGAAGATATGAAAAAAATCAGGCCTGATTTTTTTCAGGTCTGATTTTCGCTATTGCATAAATAGCGCTATCTACTGCGAGGATCGTGCATCATACGTATCTAATACCGCAGTTCAAAATATATGAACTTCATATATTCATTGTATCTGATTTATCACTTTCACGGGTTTATTACGAATCAACTTAACGGCCTCCTCCCAGTTGGCTTGTTAGCTCAATTGGTAGAGTGCTGCACCAGTATCGCAGAGGTCAGTGGTTCGAGTCCCGTACAGGCCTGATTTTTTTCAGGTCTGATTTTCGCTATTGCATAAATAGCGCTATCTACTGCGAGGATCGTGCATCATACGTATCTAATACCGCCGTTCAAAATATATGAACTTCATATATTCATTGTATCTGAGTCATATGTAACTTTTATATAACTACATGCGTTTGAAAACCTTTTGGGACTCTTATAAATACATCTTCTGTTCACAGTCTTTGTCGGTTAGATTAGTATGTTTAACCCGCGATACCCAAACGCGTAATGTAGGGTCCATTCTCTTTTCATTTTTGTTTGAAAAGCGATGGGAATCTCCCATAAGGAAAGATGTTTTATTCTCTTTTCTTTCTAAAATGTAGCCAGACGATAGAAGCACCATCGTCGAACTGCTTCAGTGAGTTTGTATCCGTTTCACTTATTTGAATTTCAGTCACGTCGAAGATGTAATTCCGTAATGGAACGTAAAGAATCTTTGGTGGTGCGTAAAAAAAGCTTTCATGTAATTGAGGACGATACGGTACTTGTAGCAACAAATCGGTTCTTTGTGAACTTATAGTGACTGGATCTCCTAAAGAGGAATACACATAAAAGGTTCTCGATACCGGTGTTCCTTTTATAAGCAGGCCGCTTCGTGTTTGCAGATGTCCACACGAGCTCGTGAAGATAAAATTTAACCATCTCTCCATTTTCTTCCATACTCTAATATCTTTTCAATATATTTGAATCGGAGCTGGATTCAAACCATACGTTACGGCGTTTTCTAAATTCTAGATGCGCTGCATTTTTAAACATGGTGACATTAAATCTCGCTTTTGGTTGTATCCATCCCAATAAAAGGCAAAAATCTTTACGAAGCTCAAAATACACGTGATCACGGACGTCGTTGTTAGAAAGAGTATCCGGATTTATCTTCTCTGCGGATACCGTACAGGTTTCTAGAGCGTCGTCAAAAGAGACGTAAAATCGTAGGTTAGGAAATTTTCCAATAAGCATTACATTGGACCACACCCAAGATTCACCCAAGTTTAAAAGATACTTTTCACGTTCCACTTCGAATAAGGCTTTGAGAAGATCGTGCGGTGTGTCAAGGAGTTTGTCTTTGATATCGCTGTAATGCACGTAAGTGGTCGTGATATCAAGCTGTTGCGTGACTACCACGTACACTCGTCGTTTGGTGGTGAGTAGTCTAGTGGCATCTGGGAGGTTATCGAGGTATTTTTTCATTCGAGATTCGTGCGGGAGTGAAATACTCGACATACCCACCTCCCAGTCTTTATCTAATGCGACGAGGAATGAAAGACGATTTTCCCAGGAGTTGGGAGTATTTTCTGGGAAATACTTGATACTGTCATCGTTACTCGGAAGGGTCAAATAAAAGGATTCTATCGTCACTCCAGTAAAGACACACAAATGATTCCTTTTCAACACACTTTATTTCTTTTTATTACAATCCACCTTTTACTTTCGCTTGCATGATGTGTTTTGTTTGAAAAGGATAACAATCTCCCATAAGGAAGGGACATTATATTAGCAGGCATATATAACCCTTAGTAAAAACATAATTTAAGTAATTGGAAGGAAATTACCTTTAATTCTATCGGTGATTTCTTTCCAAACCTGGTTTTGACCGTGGATACAAACTGTGCATGCGTAATTTGTATGAGCATGCGCATACATTACTGTCTGTGAGTCCCACATGTATGGGACTCACCTTAAGGTTTCATATATATAGGTCACCCATCTCTTACCACTAATAACAACTCACTACAACGCACACAAACCAAGGCATCTTTCGCTCTACGAGCGACTCGTGATGACCTCACTTACACATACATTAACGTTCGTCTCTGATAAACTTCGGCTCAACAACTTCAAATTCTACTTCTGCTCTACTCTATCAAAACTCGACACAAACTCGGCTCTACTCTAACAAACTCCACTCATGACCGCGTGGTTTTTTACTCTCTTATTATCACTCGGTCCCAGGCCGCATGGAATGGGCTTGGTAGACTTGGTATACTACTGGCTAGATAACTTGTTAGCCGACGGGTGAATGGCGGTAACTGACAGGTGGCTGACTTGCTAAGTGGCAGGTGACTGACTGGATGACTGACAGGCTAGCTGTTAAGCTGACTGAGTGGGTGACTGGCTGGCTGACGACTGTTAACTTACTAGCTGAACAGCGAACTGACTAATTAACTGTCTGGCTTACTGATTGACAGACTGCTTAACTGACTTGTGACTTACCGACTTATTAATGACTTCCTGAGTGACGGACTGACATGCTGACTAAGTGGTTGCGTGACTGTTTTGCTGACTGACTAGTTGACTGGCTAAATGATTGACTGACTTACTCACTTACTGGCTGAATGATTGATTTACCAGCTGCTTGCCAGGTTGACTGACTGGTTGATAGGTGGGGGGACAGACTGGTCGACTGATTGTCGGACTGACTTGTTGACTGATTGGGTAACTGACTTGCTTACTGACTCGCTGACTAGGTGACTAATTAGTTGTTTGACTGACTGACCAGCTGCCTGACCGACTGACTGACTGACTGACTGGTTGACAGGTGGGGTGACGACTGTTTTGCTGGTCTGGGGAATGATTGGCTCGATTGATTGTCTTGCTTACTGTTTGACTGACTGGCTAACTGACTGGCTGACTGATTGCTTAACTGACTTGTGAATCACTGACTTACTGATGACTACCTGACTGACTGACTGACATGTTGACTAAGTGGTCGCGTGACTATTTTGCCTAATGACTGGTGTACTGGCTGAATAGTTGACTGACCTGCTGATTGACTGGGTGGCTGACTGTTGATTTACCTGGTGACTAACAGGTTTACTGAGTGGTTGACAGGTGTGGTGACTGAGTGCTTGCCTGGTGGGGTGACAGACTGGTCGACTGATTGTCTGACTGACTGGTTGATTGAGTGGGTAACTGACTAGCTTACTGGCTGGCTGACTGACTGGATGCCTGACTCACTGACTGGGTGAGTGTTTGTTTGCTTGACTGACTCGCCAGCTGCTTGACTGACTGACTGACTGACTGACCGATTGGTTGACAAGTGGGGTGACGACTGGTTGACTGGTCTGGTGACTGACTGGTCGACTGATTGTCTTACTTATTACTTCACTGACTGGCTAACTGACTAGCTGACTGACTGGTTGACTAACTGACCTGCTGACTGATTGACGGATTGATTGACTGGCTACCTGACCAGTTGACTGAGTAGCGGACTGACTGGTGACTCACAGACTAGTGGTGACTGACTCATATGTTTTTCTGACATTAGTATTTATGATAACTCTATTGACTATACTCGTGCGTTGAGATAACCTTTTACAATTCATCTTTAGATGCGAGACTGTTTTGAAGCCACCTATTTTGTTCTTTCACATGATTCCATGATTACCTATGTAATACAACGGATGGAAGATATGCTTCGGATCTTTTAAAGAAGGAATGATAGAAAGAAAGACTATTATAGTCGAAATTTATAAACATCCTCGTTTCAACAGTTTTTTTCATCGATGGATAGATTGATCTTTACCGCGTCATATACGTGAATTATTTTAAACACGTACGTTTCCTTTTGGAGATTTTTTTTGAGGTTTTTTTGGTCGAAGAACTAAACGTTGAATATTTCCATTTTTAGATTTGAACTGCGTTATCCTATGAAGTCTATGAATATATCTACTCACTTTACACATAAATTTGGTTTTTGGTTTTTTTAGAGATTTCCATATTGTGGTGCTATTTTGAATGTTTTACCGTATGATTTCATTAATTAATTTATTTATAAGCTTCGCCAAAAACAACGTTCCATTAACGAGACTCCTACACAATAGAAAAGACAATAACAGTTTACAATTACAAATTACAATCGAGTGGTAGGAATTATGTGATTAGAAATAGTTAATTAGCAAGAGAGTTTGGCTAGTAATGCTGTTAGTGGTCTGCTCATATGACATTTTATGCAGACACTTCTGAAAGTTTGTGGTTATGCAGGATCATACACAGTTGAAGCTAGATCTAAGTAATATTTCTTCAAATTAGTTTTAAAACCATTTCTAGATTGGGTATTGACCCTCAAGTATTCTGGAAGTGTATTAAATGTTCTTGAGGCTCTAGAGTAGAAACTATTCTGGAACGTAACAGTCTTAGCCTTAGGTATATCTGACAGAATACTCTTTGATGAAGCAGTACGTCTAGTTACTCTAAGAGGTTTAGATATCTTAAATTGGGTGTCAGTATTGTTGACAATTGATTTATATGGAAAACTCATTTACGAATTGTTTTCAATGTTTAAAAGATTTGAATTAAGACTAAAAAACCCTTTTTATAGATCTCTACATTATATGACTAGTTTTTTTTACTAGACATGTCCACGTTGTAATAATATTTTGGATGTAGTACCATTTGATCTCGATTAACTTGCTTTTATTGCTTGTTTTAATTGTGACTTTGAATTAATACTACAAAAGACCGTTTATTATAGATTTTAACATGGATGTCTCTATGTCTTTTTGAAGCGATGCAATTTGATTTAAGATTTAGTGAAATCACCGTGGGAAATTAATACGTTTTAAAAGTCGAATTTAATGACGGATTTAGATCTCGCTTTTTTTAAAAAATTTGAAAAATCTGTAAATATATTTTATTACAAGTTAGTTGTATCCATACAAAGTCGGAATTTTTTCTTATTGGAGAGACTAGGTATTCTTGTAGAAGGTCACGAGACGAGAGCAATGGAATTACGATATAGTCATAGTAATTTATTTATGAAAGTTTCTTGGATTATCCAAGATTCATCAAGAATCTATCTGTATACTTTTTGCTAGATTACTAGTTATAAGGAATGCTGCTTACTATTTACTTTGTAACTTTAAGAACCTATTTACAACAATTACCTATTCGCAGCTGTTTCTTTAATTTTCATGTGGATTTTACCGCATATCTTTTACATGTCTTACAACTATATTCTCAAGAGAGACATCGTCATTACACTGCAAGAAGAATTTAGACTCATTAGTTATTTGTGCATTTTTATCGCATTCTTCGTTCAAATACATCGTAATGACATGCCAATGCAATTATTACATAAATATATATTTGGTTTTGTATTTCGTCTTCAAGGCTATCGTGTTTCTTCTTTCTAGGAGCGTACAGATGTCTTTTATTGGTTTTTATTGAATTACGTTTGGAAAACCGTTTAGCCATATATTTTAGTGATATTAATTTTTTCGTCAAGTTTCATCCATCTATGATGTAAGTCAACTATTTCATTGTTTCCATAATTTAGAAGAGCGATGGTGCTATAATTTTGAATGCATATCTACCGTGTGGTCTAGCGAAAATCACCCTATTGAATTTTTTAATTTTTGATTTTTTCTTAGACTGATTACCGATTAGAAGACATTCTGGAGTTTTTCGAAACTTTTATATCGGTTTTACCTTTACATAATGTGGATGATGAAACTTGTGGGCTTGTTAGCCAATAATGTGGATGATGAAACTTGTGGGCTTGTTAGCCAATTTGGATTTTTTTTCACTGTAAGCAACATCTATAATCTAGTATCCCTTATAAGTTTCGGTTTTATGGATTATGAAGAGGAGGCTGTCCCACCGATCATAGAAGATTATGTATGGCTGACTACAAACTATGACCACAGCAATCATAAAATCATTCATTTGCTACTTTATTGTAACATGTAAAAATAGTAAAGATTTTTGTTGTTTTATACAGCGCGTATTGGTGCTACAGGGTGATTTACATATAATCTATTTCATGGTATGCGGAAAAAACCCATCTGCTACTTCTTTATCCCATCTGGTATAGTAAACTCATCTCTTGCTTTCACTGGGGTGGTAAATAAATCGTAATGCATCCAGAAATATGATATCGTGATGTCTCTTCTGCAACTTTAACTCTTGAATCTCTTTACGGTAATTCTCCACCTCTTGCACATGTTAAGCAGCTTGTTGAGGAGTCTTACGTTTAAGGCAAAGCACTCTTTTCCTCTAGAAATTTTCTAAAATCGTACCTACACTACATGTGTGTCCAAACCCAACTTATGCATTCTGTTTTTAGCCAACAACTAATAATACACGGAATTCAACAAGCTTAGACAAATACAGTCAAGCTTGGAAAAAACTAAAAACCCTAAGACATTTCATGACACTTACACCCCATACACAAAACTCTTATTGCTTGTAGGCTAATTTTTCATTATTTTTATTCCTATCTAACACTCAACAAACTTATTAGTATTCTTTTAGTCCCTGCTGTCGTCAAATAAACACGAATACATTAACTCAAACGTATACCTACAAGTTATGCAGACATTAACTAACTCTAGCCCTACTCCTAACTAGGTGAACACGCATACATTAACTCAAACAAATACCTTCGCGCTATGCATACATTAACTAACCCTAACCCTAACCCTAGCAGTAACCCTCACTCTGATCCGTCATATTGAATATATTATCTCACTTGGACCAGTACTCCCGAGCTTCCAATACAGACGTATGCATACATTAACTAGCCCTAACCCTAACAGTAACCCCCACTCTGATCCGCCATCTTGAATCTACTATCTGACTCGGACTCAGTACTCCCCAGCTTCCAATAAAGATGCCCCATTCTACTCCTACACCAAGCTACACCTACCACACTCAACTACACCTAGTACAGTAACTTACGCCAAACTACAGCTATTACACTCTACTACACCCATTAAATCAAAGCACGCCAAACTACACCTACTACACTAAACTACACCTATTACACCTACTACACGGAACTATACCTACTACACCAAACTAAACTCACCACAGTAAACTACACCTACTACACGAAATACACGGAACTGCACCAAACTACAGGAAACTACAACTACTACACCAAACTACTCCAAACTACACCTACTACACTTCACTATACGTATTACATGGAACTACACCTACTACACCAAACTAGAACTACTACAGGTCACATCTCTATATATTACATCTACAGCAACTACTACACCAAACTACACCTTCCACACCACATAACACCAAAGTTGACCTGCTACACCCATTATACTTTCTTCTCGATTGTATTATGGAACAAGTCTTATTTTTTTCACTTAAATAGTGCAGAACCTTGTTCTATATTCGTGACTGTAATCATGGAAGCATTACCAAAGAAGGTAAGGCTAGGAGAAGGAGGCACCAAGCGTCAGGGAAATCTTCTACGAGAAAACATCCAGGGAATCAGCAGGCCAGCAATCCGACGGGACAGGGGGGTGCTAACTGCTTCTCTGGGAATTTTTGCGAAAAAAACCAACGAGTTCTTATAAATGTTTTTGAAAAATTATCTCTGTGATGATGTGACCTGCGCCCAACATGCCAGACTAAAGACTCATCGCAATGGATGAGGCTTTCCATGGGGCTAACTATTAACTATCAAATGGTAAAAATATTAACCGCGAGCTTTGAAAAACGCAATAGTTTTACCATCGACTGTCAAATAGCCAAGCCATTGTTAGGGGTCAAATGTCTTAGATATCCTTAATAAACAACGAAACGATTGCCTTAACTGGGGTCAAGCTTGGGTGTTTATAAATAAAAGTTTTTTGATATCTCAAAAATACATTTACCCTCCCATTGAGACCCTCATGGATGTGCTGTACGCTTTCAGACGCCAAGGCTGTACCATTTATGGTTCTGGTGGCTAGAGAAGTAAAGAAACCTCAAAGGACTGATTCACGGCTTTTAACAAGAAGAGGCTGAAGATGTGTCGGGGTGCCTCTTTTTGAGAAAAGTCAGTCAACCAGCCAGTCAGCCAGTCACCCGACCAGTCAGTCGACCAGTAAAGTAGTAAATCAGTCCGTCAGTCAGCTGGTCAGTCAGTCAATCAAGCAGTCAGTCAGCCAGTCAGTGAGCTGGTCAGTCAGAAAAACAGTCAATGTATCAGTCAGCCAGTCAGTCACCAGTAGCCGTGCATCACGAGTCATTCAGCCAGACCGTCAACCAGTCATTCAGTCAATCAGCCAGTCAGTCAGTCAGTAGGTCACTTATTCAGTCAACCTGTCAGCCAGTCAGCTAGCCAAACAGTGAACCAGTCAGTCACCCAATCAGTCAACCAACCGGTCAACACGCCCGTCAACTACCCAGTTAGCAAGTCAGCTATTCAGTCAACTAATCAGTCAGTCAGTTAATCAACCTGTCAGTCAGCCCAGAAGTCTTCAAGTCACCGGCTGGAAAATATAGAATTCCGGCATTCGGAACCGGAATACTCGGAATACCCGGAGTTCCCGGACTGACCGAGAAATGATAAATCAAAAACTAATAACTAATTAGGTAATGATTACCGATAATAAATCATAATAAATACATAATTAATTGAGTAAAAATTCAAAGTAAAGTAAAAATAAAAATCTAGAGGAAAATTAAAATAAGTTCTCTATAAAATAACGAAAAATTGCAAGCTTTTCTGTCGTTAAAATGCAGGGGACCACGTGACGCAAGAAAAACAAACTACCTATGACACTGTTAACGGATATATATATATATATAGCGATTTATCTGGGTGTAGTTGACAGTCCAGTGACGCACTTGCGTTCATTGCTCGACATGTTCTAACCCACAGTCTTGCAACTCCATCAGTCTCGGTTCTCACCTCACGTGCATCACTAGCTCGCTCGATTTCTCAGTTCCCTTCCATCTCTCCCGTTGAATAATCTCTTGCATAGTAGCTTCGCTCATTTCCATCTGTTGTAACTTCGTTATCCTCGGCAGGGGCTTATGATAGTATTTTATCTTTTGGGGGGTGGGCGGGTCTCATTTAATCATTAACTGTCAATAAATAAACTTCCAGGCTGTCATGCCAACACTGCTTGTTGTTTTACTGTTCCGGACGTGTCTACCATTGTTTCCAAAGAAACTTTGGACCATGTCAACTTATTAAAGAGAGTAAATCTCCACGCGCCAGTAGCTTTTAAGAGCAGCTCCTCTTTTAAAGCTATCTCTAAAACTGCTAAGACTGCTTTGTTAGTAAAAATGAGGCATTAGCAGGATCTATTTATTTAATTATTTTATAAAATTATGAATTTGGCTCTAGTTGAAAATTAACAATCGATTGATTATTTATTATCATTACATTGCTATCCAGTTATTATTTATTTTTATTCCTTTAAAGTTTCCCGTTCTCGGTCATTCCAGGAATTCGGAGTATTATGACTCCGGATGCGAGTCTCGACATTCCATACTTTCCAAGCTGCCTTGAGTCACCAGTCACTCAGCTAGTCAGTCAACCACTCTGTTTGCCAGTCCGTCAATCAGTCAATCAGTCAGCCGTTCAGTCAGTTAGTCAACCAGTCACCCAGGCAGTCAGTTAGCCAGTCAGTTAAAAGGTCAGTCAGCCAATCAGTGGACTAGACAGTCACGGCGCCAGTCAAATAGTCATTCAATCAATCATGCAGTCAGTGGCCGGTAAACCAGTCAGTCAACCAGTCAGTCAGCAAATGAGTCAGTCAATCAACCAGTCAGTCAATCAACCAGTCTGCCAATTAGTCAGTGAAACGGTCAGGTAACCACTTAGTCACCGTGTCAGTGAGCGAGTCAGTCACCACTAGTCTGTGAGTCACTAGTCAGTCAACTACTCAGTCAACTGGTCCGTTGGCCAGTCAATCAATCCGTTCGTCAGTCAACAGGTCAGTCAGTTAGTCAACCAGTCAGTCAGCCAATCAGTTAGCCAGTCAGTCAACCAGTAAGCAAGACAATCAGTCGACCAATCAGTCCCCAGACCAGTCAACCAGTCATCACCCCACCTGTCAGCCAGTCAGTCAGTCAAGCAGCTGGTCAGTCAGTCAAACAACCAGTCACCCAGTCAACGAGTCAAGCATTCACTCAGTCAACCAGCCAGTAAGCAAGTCAGTTAGCCAATCAGTCAAACAGTCAGTCCGAGAATCAGTCGACCAGTCTGACCCCACACCGGTCAAGCAGTCAGTTACCCCACCTGTCAACCAGTCAGTCAACCTGGCAGTCAGCAGGTCAATGAGACAGTCAGTCAGCTGGTCAATCAGCAAGTCAGTCAACCATTCAGGAGTCGACCAGTCAGTCAGCAAAAAAGTCACGCAACCACTTAGTCAACATGTCAGGCAGTCAGTAAGTCATCAGTAAGTCGGTGGGTCACAAGTCAGTTAAGCAGTCAGCCAATCCGTCAGCCAAACAGTTAGCCAGTCAGTCTACTGTTGAGCCAGTTAGTCAACAATCAGTCAGCCAGTCAGTCAATCAGTCAGTCACCCACTCAGTCAGCATAACAGTTAGCCTGTCAGTCAACTAGTCAGTTAGAAGGTCAGGTGTCAGTGCGTCAGTCAACCAGTCAGTCAGCCAGTCAGTCACCTGCCACTTAGCCAGTCAGCCAATCAGTTATCGTCAGTCACCCGTCGGCCAGCAAGCTATTCAACCAGTGATGAAGCCAGTCAGATACTCCGACTGACAAATTGTTTTCTAAATGCTCAACTTCTACTTCTCTGTGCTGGAGTTGTCTTTAAACTACGGACCGTTTGCCATTGGAACGTCCAAAGATTAACTTACTCAAAACTTGAGGAATTGAAACTCTTTGTTACTAGTTTGCGTTCTGATGTGGACGGCTTGATAATTGCTGAAACATTTTTTGAACCTAAAATACCAGACTCATATTATTCTGTTTCTGGCTTTAAGTTACGCCGCGAGGACAGAGTTGGAAAGAGTGGAGGCGGCATCATGGCATGGATCAGGAATTCTTTAGAACAAAAGCGACGAACGGACTTGGAAAACGATAAAGTTGGCTTTATGGCTGGAGGTTTTTCTTTTATAAATGAGAGCGCTCTATCCTAACTGCTGGTGTCTATCGCCCTCCGTGTAGGATCACGGAGCAAGACAAAACGCTAGGAAGTAATATTGAGAATGCCCATTTACTCAACAAGGAGATGATCTTACTTGGAGATTTTCATGTGAATTTTTCATCTTCCACTGAATTTAAAAAACACCACCTTGTGAAAATTGTACACAGCTTCAATCATACCAAAGTTGTAAACATCATCACAAGGCTATTGTCAAAGACTTCCCTGGACCATTTTTAGTGTAGTCATTCTGAACACCGAATCAATATTAGCGCAATCCCTTCTGGGATGTCCCATCACCTTCCTGTTGTTGCTACGAGAAAATATAATCGCACAAGATCGAACAAGAGCAGGTTCAATACCATAAGCTACAGGGACATGAAAAACCTAGACAAAGACGTGTTTGTCGAGTCCTTGAAAACGGCTAGTTGGACGCTTTTGTTTTCAATCATGTGTTCAATTATTTAGTTCTCTTAAGTACGTGAATAAAAGCGATTTCATTTTAACTGCTGTGTACTACATTGGCGACGAGGATTTCTAGAGTTTGGAAGGTTTAGAGGACCTCAAGGATTTCGAGGTTTTGTCGACGGTTTCAGGAGTTTCGTCCGGAAATTCGTAAGTGATTTCGGCAGGGATTTATTTCAGAGATGCCGGGACACGGTGGATCAGACGAAACGACAAGCGGTGCTGTTGGCAGTTCTGTTAATGGTTCTGGAATGACTTTAGTTGCTTTAGATGTCAGTCGATTGGAACCATTTAATCCGAAGGGAGAGGCACAAAATTTAAGTCAGCGGTGGAAGAGATGGAAGCGAGCATTTGATTTGTACGTGACGGGAAAAGGTGTTTCGAACGACGCTTAGAAGCGAGCTCTTCTGTTACACGTTGCTGGTATGGACGTTCAAGAAATTTACGTCACATTAGCCGGTGATGGCGAGGATGTGAGTTCTCAGGCAACACTTCAGGTACTTGACAATTATTTTGTTCCCAAGTCAAACGTTCCTTATGAGAGACATTTGTTTAGACAAATTTCACAGGAGAGTGGAGAAACTGTGGACCAGTTTGTGTGCAGATTGCGTCAGCGAGCAGCGACTTGTGAGTTTGGCGTCAACGAGGACGACTACATTCGGGATCAACTCATAGACAAGTGTTACTCCAGCCACTTGCGTCGGAAGTTCCTGGAAAAGGAAGGGACTGTTACTTTGGGTGATTTGTTGCGGGTTGCGAGATCCCAAGAAGCAATTGATAGATAACTGAAACAATACAACACGGACCAGGTAGACCGGGTCAATGCAGTGAGAGGAAAAGTGGATGGAAACAAGAATCCCAGAAAGTTGAAGTCGTGCTTTAGTTGCGGACGGGAAGGACACTTTAGTCAGGATTGGAGGTGCCCGGCGCGAGGTCCTTTTCAGGCAAACAGTGTTGACTGAGGACGACCAGACGGCGGCGTTAGAGAAAAATACAAGGAGTTATTTAGTGGTGTTGGTCTTTTGAAAGGTCACGAGTTAAAACTGCATGTTGATGAGTCAGTGAAGCCTGTAGCGCAGCATGTACGTAGGATTCCTTTTGGGTTGCGAGAGAAGGTTGATGCAAAGCTTGATGAACTTTTGAGGCTGGATATCATAGAGGAGGTGTCGGAAGGGCCGTTGGGATGGATATCGCCATTGGTGGTTGTTCCCAAAGGTGACGGTGACGTGAGGGTCTGTGTTGACATGCGCCGAGCGAATGAAGCAATCGTCAGGGAGCGGCATCCAATTCCAACCGTCGAGGAGCTGTTACACGACTTTAATGGAAGTACTATGTTTAGCAAGATTGATCTCAAGTGGGGTTTTCACCAGATCCTGCTCAGCGAGGAAAGTCGTCACATCACTACTTTCGTCACGCACCGAGGGCTGTATCGGTACAAGTGGTTTATGTTTGGGGTAACATCGGCACCAAAAAAATATCAGCAAATCATCAGAGACGTGTTAAGGGGTTGTGCTGGGGTTGCCAACATTGCGGACGATCTTATTGTTCATGGAAGTGACGTGGAGGAACACGACAAGTGTCTTTTTGCTGTGTTGGATAGGCTGAGTGAAGTAGGGTTGACGGTGAACGGAGACAAGTGCCAGTTTAGGTTGTCGAAGCTTACGTTCTTTGGCCATGAGTTGACTAGTGACGGTATAAATCCATGCGAAGAGAAGATAGCCGCTATTAGTGATGCAAGACCTCCCAAAGACGCAAGCGAAGTACGATCGTTTATGGGTATTGTCCAGTATTCTTCGAAGTTCATGCCAGACGTAGCGTCCGTAGCGAAGCCTGTTCAAGAGTTGACCAGGATGGGCGTAGTGTTTCACTGGGGAAATGAGCAACAAGCAGCTTTTGAGGAACTAAAGCGTCTAATCACCCTGGCGGAGACACTGGCTTCTTTTAAGGTTGGCTGCAGAACGCGAATCATTGCTGATGCATCTCCAGTTGGCTTACGCATCAAGGAGCTTAACTGACGTCGAACGGCACTACAGCCAAATGGAGAGAGAAGCGCTGGCCTTGGTTTGGGCATGTGAACGGTTTAACATGTATGTTTCAGGACAGGACTTCGAGTTGGAGACCGACCACAAGCCTCTGGAGCGTATCTACTCCTGTACTTCGAGACCTTGCGCCAGGATAGAGAGATGAGTCTTAAGGCTACAAGGGTACGATTTTAAAGTAGTGTACCGCCCAGGAAAGACTAATATAGCAGACGCGTTGTCCCGCTTGAACTCGGATCACGTGGACCATGGAGAGGAGTATGACTATGTTAGAGCAATTGTTGAGAACTGTGTACCCGTTGCTCTATCACCTAGAGAGATTAAGGAAGCTTCCTACGATGACGAGGAATTGACCCAGGTGAAGAAATGTGTTAATACAGGGAACTGGGACCAGTGTATACTTCCTTCGCATGCACAGGTCAAGGACGAATTATGTCTGTATGGTGAACTCTTGCTTCGAGGCACAAGGATTGTGGTTCCCAGGCTCTTGCGCGACAGGATGGTGTGGTTAGCACACGAAGAGCACCAGGGTATAGTCAAAACGAAGTATCGTCTCCGCAGTAAAGTTTGGTGGCCAAGAATGGACAAAGACGTTGAGAAGTTCTGTAGAGTTTGTCATGGCTGCCAGGTCACTTCTGGATTTGACCCCCCAAAGCCGATGTCTCGCGTTTTTCCTCCAAGTGCCCCTTGGCAGGACTGTGGAGCAGATCTACTAGGACCCCTACCCACAGGAGAGAGTATTTTGGTGGTGGTCGATTACTATAATCGATTCCTTGAGGTTTCTATAATGAAGTCTATGACAAGTTCCAAGGTCATCGAAGCACTCGCGCCCATGTTTGCAAGATTTGGATTTCCATTCTCGCTAAGGACAGATAATGGCCCCCAATTCGTGTCTGAAGAGTTTGAAGCCTTTTTACGTACGAATGATATCGAACACCGGAAAACGGCTTCATTGTGGCCACAAGCCAATGGAGAGGTGGAACGCCAGAGTCGCTCGTTACTGATATGCATACAGATCGCACATTTGGAAGGAAGGAACTGGAGAACTGAGTTGCTGGTATGGTTGACGGCGTACAGATCCACTCCGCAAACGACGACAGGGACTACACCCTGTTATATGATGTTTGGTCGCGAAATGAGATTCAATCTGCCAGAGCTAAAGAGAGAGACAGTTGGTGTGCCAGGCGAGGAAGTGCAAGAGCAAGATTGGTCAAGTAAATTAAAGGGAAAAGCTTACGCTGACCTCAAGAGGGGTGCCACGCCCAAGAGCATAAGTGTTGGCGACACGGTTCTTGTGAAAGCAGAGAAAACCAACAAGCTGTCTACCAACTTTAACCCTGATCCCTTTAAGGGTGTTCATAAGACGGGGTCAGAGGTAACGCTCAGAAACGAGACTGGCATTGAATTAAAAAGAAACACTGTGTTTGTAAAGAGGTATAAGGAGCACGGAGATGTATCCAATGGCAACGAAGACCAGGTGGTACAGGCAGGTTCTGCAGTACAAGTGGATGACCCAGGGGCAAGCAAAATTTCAGAGACGACAGTCGTACCGATGCCAAAAGAGATTCCTGGAACGTCTGAAGATTCTCAAGAACAACCTAGGCATTTCCCAGACAATGAGAATACCGGAGTGGGGAGGCCTGTTCGGAGGTCGACCCGGACTGTAAGACCGCCCGATCGTTCTAAAGCCATATAAACTGAATATGAACTGAATATGATATGAACTGAATATCTTCAACTTCTTGTCCTTTTATCGAGCGACTGGTTTAGTTTAAAGACTTCCATTTGTATGTTGAACATTTAGGAAAGGAGGGAATGTAGTGTGCAGGATGCCAACGAGCATGAAATATGCGCGATGTAATGTAAGGCGTAATGGTGTGATGTAATACCCTCGAGACCTGCATATATACAGCATGTGTTTAATTATTTAGTTAGTTCTCTTGGGTACGTGAAAAAAACCGATTTCATTTTAACTGCTGTGTACTACACTATTGACGAGCTTTTATTCAGTCTGGACATGGAAAATGTTACTGGCCTGGTGATGATTGACTACACAAGGCTTTCGATCTTATCGATCATACGCTTCTTTTACGGAACGTCCGGGCTAGTGGTATCGATAATGATTACGTTTCACTCTTTGAAAGTTATCTTGGTGATCGTAGGCAATATGTAATCATTCATGGGTGTCATTCAACTGTTAAGGATGCAAACCTTGGAGTGCCTCAAGGGAGCATCCTGGGACCAGCCTTGTTTCCTATATTTATAAACGATCTACTAAAGATACAGGAACATTCAGCAGCAGACATATATTTGGGCGATATTACTATAAGTGCTAGTGTTGATTATAGATCAACACCTGACGCCATAAATCAAGCTGATGTTGGTAAAGTTGCACAGGGGACCACCGACAATAAAATGGTACTTAACGAGTCCAAAACTAAACCTATGTTAGTACCTAGGAAAAGTCTACATAAGAAGCTGGCAGCACCTCACTCACTATCTAAGTCAACTCAGTCGGACTCGAACACGTCCAGTCTCATGAACTGTTAGGGGTAATTATTGACGCAGCTTAATTTTGATGAGCATATTGATAATCTATATAAGAAGCTAACACAGCGTATTGCTGTTTTGAAAAAATCAGGCGTCAATTACCTTTAGATCGACGAATTATTTATTAGAATGGCACGATAAAACGAACCATGATGTATAGCTCTAGTGTGTGAGTATCTACCTCTGTTCATAATTTGAATAAGGCCTTCAGGCTACAGAAGCGTTCCGCACGCGTTATTCTCATTGCTGATACTAGAGAAAATAGTGTAGATGTGTTTGGAGAACTCAATTGGCTACCTTTTTCTTCATGAAACTAAGATTAATCACTGCACATTAGTTTAAAAACGTTTGAACGGGGTGTGTCCCGATTATACGTAAGAATTACTCAAACGAAACATTGAGATGCGTTCTACTGAAATACAAAGTAGGTGTGGGTCTTGGAATTTAATTTGTCCATAGTATAAAAGAGAATCAGGTGCTAGGACTTTTCAAGTGTCAACCACCAGGTTTTGGAATTCACTTCCGAATGAAATTAAGAGTAGCTCTAGTTTAGAAATTTTAAAGAAGCCTTTATATAAGTATGTTTTGGAGTCCTATAAAGGTGTTCATGACTTTACTATAGCTTAGGCTATTCTACCTTATTCTCATATATTTTATATTAATTCTAAGATAATTCAGTTCATATTTGAATTGTTTAATCCCCTAGATTTAATTAGCTCATTATTTATATGTATTTATGTATATTTTAATTTGTTTTTGAGGGCCACAAGTTTATGAGCAGTTTATACTGTCAAGTGCCACCCTCGAAAAAGTTGATTATTATTATCATTACTCAACTACGTGTGACGTTGCTAGATATAATAGAACGGCTGGAGAAATCTATAATATCCTTTATACTACATACCATCTCCCACTGTTGACAAGCCCACCCAAATCCCCTTACAAAATTTTACAAGCCCAGAAACTTCTAACCGCGATTCTACGGTAACACAAAATGTATTTGGGTGCATCTTTAGGGCAAAAGCAGCTGGATTATTTTTGGAAAGGAAATTTTGAGGGGAGAAGTGAAATATTTATACTGTAAATTGCCGGGGTGACAATCGCGCAAGTCATGCTCATAGTTGAGTGTCAGTTATGTTTGATTAACGCTGAATTCCGCTAACAGTCTGGTAATGTAAGTTCAATTTTTTATCGCGTTATTTGCTATGAAAAAGAAAATAAAATAAAAGGAAGACTGCTTACCTTTCAAAGCTATCACCTGTAGGTAATAATAATAGTTATAATAAATAAATGTTACAGCAATGAGGCTAATCCTAATAGTGATAGTAATAATAATAATTTACAATTTTTCGTAAAAACAATAAAGGTAAAATATGAATTAATAAAAGAACTAATAGAAAGCTAAATTAAAAAGATGTGTCTTTAGTAAAAATTTAAAAGTATCCTACGCTTGACACTGTCTAATTTCCAGAGGTAGTCGGTTCCATACTTTGTCGCAGCATGTTCGAACGCCCTATACCCGAGTGTCTTTTTTGTTTTGTGGGTGTTATTTATTAGGAGTATGCCTCGGTGTAATCTCAACTGATCCCGAAAACTCACTTTGATTTTTATCAAGTCTGACAGATATTGTGGTGCGACGCCGTAGATACATTTGTGAACTAACATTGCTATATTGAATTCTATTCTGTGGTTGACCGGAAGCCAGTGCAGGTTGATCAGGGACGGTGTGATATGATCATACCTGGATACAGTGCACACCAGTCGAGCTGCCGCGTTTTGTAGGCGTCGCAGCTTGCCAAGATGAACAGCGGGTGTACCATATAGGAGACCGTTGCAGTAGTCTAGTCGTGACATTATAATAGCCTGCACAATGGACTTTTTATTGTCATATGATAGATACTTTCTAATACGCCGGATGTTGTATAGATGGTAATAAATAGCCTGACATATGCTGTTAATATGTGTGGTCATATTCATGTTTGCATCAAGCCAAACACCAAGGTTTCTAACAGAACAGACAGCAGAAACCCTTACTTCACCTACTGCAAGTTATTTATCGTAACCTTATTTAATTTTGAGCGTTTACCTATAATAAGAAACTCGATCTTAGCAGCGTTCAGCTGAAGTTTGTCTTGGGCCATTCAGGTTCTTATATCCCTGATGCAAGCTTGTAAGGCATCAACAGCAGCCGTCTCGGTAGCAGAGCCATCTGGCTTAAATGAGATATTGAGCTGTGTATCATCAGCGTATGTGTGAACATTAGGGAGATGGGATTCAACAACATCGAAGAGCTTACTTGCGTATAGTGTGAAGAGCAAGGGACCTAAACATGACCCCTGAGGTACCCCTTGAGGCAGATCAAAGTCACTCGAATAGCTCCCGTTTGTCAGGATTCGCTGTTTCCTGTTCGATAGATACGAGTGAAACCATTTAAGAGTGGTACCTGTAATTCCATACGTTACGTACAGGCGATTCAACAACACTCGGTGGTCAATCGTGTCGAATGCTGCACTCAGATCTAACAATACCAAAAGAGTAACTCGTTGATTGTCCATTGCAGCTAGTATGTCGTTCTGTATCTTCCATAGAGCAGTCTCTGTACTGTGACCCAGTCGATAGGCTGACTAGATGGTGGGATACAAGCCCGACTGAGTAACATGATCAGTCATCTGATCCTAGACTGCCCTTTCGATTAATTTAGAGAGGCATTGCAGATTACTCACAGGTCTTAAATTGGATAGGTAAGTCTCTTGCGTAGTCTTCTTCGGTCTTGGATCCACGAGGGCCATTTTCCATTTTTCAGTCATCTGAGTAGAAAGCACGCTTAGCCCGTGTGCTTATATAAGTGACGTGGTTCTTAAATTTCTTGAATGCCAACAAATCTTCCTGTGATCATGTTCTCCTCCATCTCCGTTTTGCTTTCCGGCGTTCCCTTTTTTCTCAGCTATCTCACTGGTGTACCAAGGTACCTTGGGCCTAGCCCGCACTGTTTTGGTTTTTAAAGGTGCATGACGATCAAGAACTTGAGAGAGTGTGGTCGTGTAATCCTTTACAAGTAAGTCCAAGTGCAGTGGGGTGCTGGGATTGATAATACCTCGATCACACAGCCCTGTATGTACTACAACATTCGATAGGCTGTCAGCGTCCTGGGATTTAGTTTTCCTAAACTTTATTATCTTAGTCTGAAATGAAGGCTTACTGATGGTAACAACACAATGTACAGCTGCATGATCGGAGAAATAATGACAGGCGCGTGTTGGACTGGTACAAATATCCTCAATCTTTCTTGTTAGAAGAAGATCCAGGGTGTGGCCATGTATGTGCGTTGGCTCTGTCACATGTTGCTCCAAACCAAGTGACTCAAGCAGATCTAAAAACTTAAGTGCATCAGTATCAATAGGAACATCCACGTGTATGTTGAAGTCACCAACGACAATCAAAGGCTCTTTATACAGAATAATGGACTCCATCAGGTCAGAAAACTCCATCAGAAAGGTGTTAATAGGAATCCTGTGGTGGTTATCAGAATTCTGTGGACGGTAGACGATCACAAGCCGTATCCCTTGGGAAGTCGACGTTTGGACCAACAACTCCCCAAATTCAAACGACTCTTGAACTCCGTCTTGAGTTTTTTTAACACGAAGTGAATCCTTATACAGTAGTCCAATGCCTCCACCTATCCGTTTTTGTCGTGGAAAGTCAATAAACTTGTAACCAGGAGGACACAGTTCCGTTCTTAGCACATCACGGGGCTGAAGCCACGTCTCGGTAATCGCAACCAAATCATATTTACGTTCAGAGACATAATCTACAAAATCAGCCGTCTTATTGCGCACCAATCAAGCGTTCATGTGACAAAATGACAAAAACAAACCCCTTCACGAAGTTGGGAAACCAGCAGTGCACTTTACTGAAGCTCGAGACATTCCTAGTTGTTAATTTAGAAAATGAAAAACATGATTGAGGCTCTCATAAAGTTCCATTATTTTGATGACTTGATTTCACAATGGTTGATATACCGCATCCCTCAGGACCTGGATTAAGTTTGAAGACCAGATCGCGTAGTAACACTTGATGGAATGGGGCACATGAATTAGCATAATAGGCTAATGGACGCCTGTGCCTGCGTAGGCGTAGCCGGCAGGGGAAATCAAACCTATTCAAAATTCTCAGGAGCTTAAATGGAACGTAGCAGCTGATCCGTGGACGTCGTAAGAATGTAACATGAGCAGAGCCATTGAAGAGATTGTTGTGAAAAACACCATTAGAGAGCTCATTGTTCCATAAAGAGTGAAAGAATACGTCGACTCCGGCTAATAACGTGGCATTGTTCCATATGCAAATAGGGCTCTCTGTCCGGCTCTCAGTCCAACAGTTCACTGAAGGCAAGAAACAACCAAATA
This sequence comes from Stylophora pistillata, assembly GCF_964205215.1. Lineage (NCBI taxonomy): Eukaryota > Metazoa > Cnidaria > Anthozoa > Scleractinia > Pocilloporidae > Stylophora > Stylophora pistillata. Next base: position 19,645,615 of record NC_142528.1, on the reverse strand, counting down.
TCCCCATATTCCAGCCAGTAGAATACGTAAGCAACTCAAAACCCAACCAGTTGAAAACGTGCGGTCTTTCACATATACCTTCGTGCTCATATTTCAGAAGGAAGGCAGCAATAAGTAATAAAAAGACCACGAACACTCTGGTGGTTTTTGCGTGTCTACACCTCATTATGCAAAATTTACCATTTTAGGTAATCAGTAGACCATAATTAGTAATTAGTGGGCAGTAGAAAAGTTACCATTTTAGGTATCAGTAGATCGCTATAGCACACAGGAAGAATCTGGAAAAACAAATATAACTATTTCCAGACAGAAGACGGAAACCCCACGTGGTTGTTTTAAGAAAATTATCTCTGGCCTTATCGTTCCTTTCAGTTAAATCAGAAATGCATGACTCGGGTGATCAATGTAAAATAAGGCTGAACGATACCACGAAAAGTACAAAACAGTTTAAAACGACGAGCGGACAAAGTTCTAACGATTCAGAACTTTTTAACAACTCGAATTTGGACACTGACACGTATCAATGAAATCTGGCGCAGATGGAAGTTTGCGCAATCAAGGCACTCTCCACCGGTAGCCTGTGTATAAAAAGTACACGAGGAGGGTAGGGAGAAAGAGGCGCATACAGAATAGTTTTAAATATTTAAAGGACTGGATAAAAGATTGGGATTTTTAAACCTCAGCAGGATAAAACTAGTGCGTTCACATCTATACATTAATTGGAGCAGCTCGCTTTCTTAGCGCTGTTTTTTTCTGGTCCCGCAGCATTTCGCAGCCGTTTTAAGTCTCCACCCCACAAGTGGCTGCTTCGATCCGAACCGCATGCCTACCGATCAGGTAGCAGTAAATTAGCAATGACGCAGGTGTTAGCGCAAAAATGGCCGGGGTTTCCAGTCAATACGGTAGTTTCTGCTCTGGTTTCCGTTCGCATTTCCGTTTACGCAGCTTGATTGATCGTATGATACAGCCTATATTTTTGGAAAAAGTGTGCCAGTGTTGTTTTATGCCAGCCATGAACGTCAATTAAAAAAAAAAACAAAAGATGCAACCGGAAAAAATCGTCAAGAGTAAAACCGGAATACCACAAATGAACTTAGAGAAGTTATGAAGTGAGCTTAGAAACTATTTTTAGTTTAAAAAGCCTGCTAACGGCAGGTTGGCAGAAAGCGTACAATACTTTTGTTGAGGGGTTTTACCACTCGCTTGGCAAATTAACAAGAGGTACTGAGACTCTGTAATTTTCTTCTTTATTCTCTCTCTTGCTCCACTGCTTATTTCTACTACTTATTTCTACTACTTATTTCTACTACTTTCAGCAAGGAGTGCTCCAGTATTAAATACAAAAAAATCACAGACATGTTTGGGTTAGCTAACCGTGGGAACTTCCAAAACAGGATGTTCAGTGTGGGTAAAACTCAAGGTCAGTTTTACCAACTCAAACATGACCACCTAGCAAACTAGTTATCTTCAACCATAACAAGGGATTAAAATGTCTAGCACGGTAAGTGCTGAGCCAAGTTCAAGCACACACTAAAAATAAATCATCAAAACTATAGATTCATCAAAATAGCACGTAGGGGCGAAAAGGCGAGACTTAATAAAACAAAAGCTAAACCTAAAAATGCTTGAAATATCGAGCCTTGAAAACGCTCTACAACACTTTTAAAACAAACGATTTTGAAAACAATTTCATTATGCTCTTCGAGAAATCGACGAGGATTTCAGAGCCAGGGAGCCTCCAAGAGGGAAAAATTTAGAAAGTTAGTTGGGATATTGCTAGTGAATAAATGTATTTGCACGAGGAATGTGGTTCGCATCAAAGCAGCTGTTTGTGGGGAGAAACGTTGCATTTAGGAAAGTATATCTTCCTGGACCGCGACAATTTTCGGAACCCGCGATAACTTACCTACGACCCACGACCTGCGCCGTTTAGATTCCCATCGATCAAGATTGTAAAGATTTAATCGAATAATATTACACACACGGTAGGCTTCTCTTTAACGCAATGCATCCTGATTAAGCGTGGCCTCTTAAGATATTCACCCTTTAGAGAAGTTATTGCTTTTTTGAGCCCTCTGCCCTTTGCATTTGTCTGGCTTGCATTTTAGCCAAAACCTCAGGCCGCCGTTGTTGAGCTCTAATGGATTTCTTCCCTCTAAAGACGGACCGGGAATGTCCTCTTCCCTCAAATTAACTGGAAAGCTCGCCGCAATTTTTACAACAGAACATTCGACAAGATATATTCAAGCTACGTAAGATCAACCTATCCCTCTCAGTTTCGGGATGAAACGATCGATATTTCTACAATCCACAACCTTTCGAAGAAAACTTACAGTATCGTGCCTCTTCAGAGGAAATGTGGCCAAAAATCGAACATTTTCAAACTATGGTGGCAACAGTAAAAAAAATCGATTCGGCTCATATTCTCAAGTTAGGTAGGCCTTATGGTGAAACAAAGCACTGCATACTTCCTTTGGCTGAACATCGATCTATTTTCGAGAAAATCGATAAAAGCTGAATTTCGCCTAAATGCCGCTTTTGAAGCTCAAAATTTCAGATGAATCACGGAGCGTCGCGCCACGAATTGAAAACACTTGGACCGATAAAAACTACCAAATCTTGAAAAACAACATCAATACATAAGTTGACAGCAATTTCAGCAATTCTTGATCATTTATTTACTCAACACAATTGAATTTATCCGACCTTCTTCTAACAGGATTAAAAATAGGTCAAAGTAACCTGTTATTTAACCATGTGCTATACAAAACAATCGACTGAAAATCTGGCTTTCGGAAGGCAAAGTATGGTTGTTTTCGATCTCCAAAGGAGTTTTTGGGGAAATGATTCAGTGCGATTTAATCAAATTTTAAAGTTGGATAAAATGAGCTGATTTGACGATGCCGTCAGTTGTTCGAAAATGTACACATTCACACACAAACTCGATTGTTTCGCATTTTACATCCAATCTACAGCATATTTAATATAATATAATCTTACCGTCCATATTGCTGTACCAAAATTGGGGATTGCAGTCCTGAGATTGTTGCATTGGTCCCATAATAGCGATATAACTTGGCAGGATAGTCAACACCTCCTGATAATGATTGTTTACAAAGCGTATCTCAGGGTTTCTCTCTTTCCATTTCGTTGAAAAGGAGGCTGTAATTACTTCACGTAAGAGATCTTTGCTTAAATATAAGGTCTTTAACTAAAGCACGAACCAAATGTTGGCGAAATGTTGCTAGTTCAGAAACATGTTTCTCGTGTGCAGAATAACGCTAATTAATTCAAAATTATGGTCCACAGAATCGACAACTCTGCAAAAATCCAACTTTGGACTGTGAAGCACGTGGCTATAGGAACTAAGGTCGAGTGTTACGTAAAGGAAACAGGAGCAAACAATTATTTAACTCCGGTCCTTATTGAGTTCATATTTTTATTTTGTAAATTATTGTTTAGGTTGATAAAGCTCATTTTAGGGCAAAAAGAACGAAAGATAAACCTAGTTCGGTGATTAAAACCTCAGCTTGCTACAATACTACTGTATTTTACTGTTGATAAGTTTTCAACCTCCCTGCACTCGTACTAAATTTTCTGCTGTTGACGGTATGTAATATTCAAAATGAGTTACAGTCAAACCTACCAAAAGAAACTTAGAGGAATGCTTTTATCGCTAATCGCTGAAACCACACTAAGTATGTATTGAAACACTTGGTGCTTACTTTGTGTAAGAACGAACCGGTCGAGATGACAATTGCCTTGAGTAGAGGTAAGGATTTTAAATCATTTCCAAGTATTTTTTAAGACGCTGAAAAATTGAATCGTATTTGTTTCCTCTTCCTTACTATTTTAATCTCTATTGATTGTTTGATTAATTACAGAAATTACCTTGAAACTGGCAGTTTCGTTTACTAATAAAATGAATTGCAGAGAAAGATGTGAACTCTGCAACAGCATTGCGTGTCGTTCTCCTCATAAAGATATCTGCTGCTCGTTCAAAACTATAGTAAGAGTACAATGTGACTTCGACAGACAATCCAGAAAACGGGAAACAGTTATCATACCTCTTCTTGCCTGTTCAAAGCGGATTGAGAGCAATTCCGCTTGTTTCGGTTTTTCCGGGCCAGAAGGCGAGGTTGACCTAGTTCTTAGCCGAGTAGCCATGTTCTCTCCTCCTGCTGACATACATTCCATGACAATCTGTCCCTTGCTTAGTGCAAAGCTTGGTTTGGGGTGAACGAGAAGAGGCTATAGTTCGAGGCGCAGACTTCCTTCTGATATATCAAACCACGCTCAATAATATATCGCCATATGATACATTGATTGGCTTTGGACTTCTATAAGAAGTAGTCATTCACTTCTTAAATTTATTATCTTAGAGGAAGATTTAAGGAGATAGGCACAACATGGGTTTGTTTACTTTCTTTTTTCTAGTTAAATCTAGATGTGGATCTTTTCCCGATGGGCGTGAACATTCTGGTCTGACCAGACAACAGGCTTATGTTAAATTTGTCATTGCGCATCACCCACGCTCTATAATATTTCGCCATATAATGCATTGATGGCTTTGGGCCCGACCATATTTGAGGGGGATAGGTCACTACTTGGCTACCTTCTTGGGCAAGAATACTAAATAACTAATTAGTTGAGTTGATTTTTCAAAGCCACTGTTTCCAAAATGCAAGTGTTTGATGTAGGTATACCGACTCGCACTCGAGTCTGCTGTGTCAGCCTGTGCAATGGTTACTCGAGGCGTTTCTTGAATTCTGAGATACGCAGAAATAGTTTTATTTCCAGACGTGAGCTTTTTTGGGACCGCTGCCGGAAAAGGTGGGTGTGAAAAATGTGAACGTGGTACCGGGGTCGTAGTCTTACCACGGGCACGAGTAACTTAACAAGGCACAGTAGTCTCTGGAGAACAGCTAGTATAAATATAAAGCTGTGGAACTTTGGCTTTTACAAACATTTCAGCGAAAGTTGTGGTTTTCCAGGTTTGACCCTCATAAACTTCCTTTAAATAAACAAATATTCAAACACTGCACTTTTCTTTGTCGCACATCTGCAGTGATGTATGATGGGCTATGCCCTTTGCAGATCTTTCGCTCTTTTTTTGTCCTAAAATGAGCTTTATCCCCCGAAGTATCATGGAACATTCAATTATGATACATTAAATTATGACCGGAGTTAGGTAGTTGTTTGTTCCTGTTTCGTATATGTAATACATGATCTTAGTTCCTGTAGCCACGTGCTTCATAGTCCAATGCTTATTTTTGCGTTTTATTTCAGGAGACGTAATTTTGAATTAATTAGCCAGTTATTCTGCACGCGAGAAACATGTTTCTGAACTAGCAACACTCCGCTTACATTTGGTTCGCGGTTCGGTTGTAGACTTATATTTCAACAAAGATCACTTACTCGAAGTATTTCAACGAAATGGGAATAGAGAAACCCCAAGATACGCTTTGTAAACAATCATTATCAGGATGTATTGATCATCCTAACAAGTTCTCTTGCTATTGAGGGAGCAATGCAACAATTTTAGGACTGCAATCCCCTTTTGTGATACAGCAATACGGACGGTACGATGATATTATGTTAAATAAGCTGTGGATTGGATGTAAAATGCGAAAAAATTGAGTTTGTGTGTGAATGTGTACATTTTAGAACAACTGACGGCATCGTCAAATCAACTCATTTTAACCAACTTTAAAATTTGATTAAATCGCACTGAATCATTTCCCAAAAAAATCCTTTGTAGATCGAAAAGAACCACACTTTGCTTTCCAAAAGCCAGATTTTCAGTCGATTATTTTGTATAGCACATAGTTAAATAACGGGTTACTCTTGACCTATTTTTAATCTTGCTCGAGGAAGGTCGGTTAAATTCAATTAGATTGTGTAAATAAACGATCAAGAATTGCTCAAATTGCTGTGAACATATGTATTGATGTTGTTTTTCAAGATTTGGTAATTATTATCGGTCCAAGTGTTTTCAATTCGTGGCGGGATACTCCGAGATTAGTCTGAAATTTTGAGCTTCAAAAGCGGCATTTCGTCGAAATTCAGTTATTATCGATTTTCTCGAAAGTAAATCGATATTCAGCCGAACGAAGTATGCAGTTCTTTGTTTCACCATAAGGCCTACCTAACTTGAGAATATGAGCCGAATCGATCTTTTGGCTGTTGCCACCAAATGTTTTACCGTTGGTAACATTCGCTATTAAGCCTCGTTTTCGTGAACTCGGCTCAGGTCCCAATCGCGCGTCTGCCATTTTGAATAAGGCCTTTAACTGCCGTTTTCTTCCAACGTTGGGAGCTGAATAATCAGTCTTTGGAACTGATTTTCATTGTATTTTGCAAGAAGCGTCCGAGCTGTGATCGCGTATTGAAACGGAGCGAGTCCTTACAATGTGCTCACAAGCACGCTGGTTGACACCATGGTAAGCGTCATTAATAGTCGTTATTTACAGTTTCAAATTCAAGAGCACATCTTTCACATACTGTGTGTGCAGTACATGAATCTGTTTAGGTAATCTAACAGTTATTTTGTGTTAAATTTATTGAGTTACACCCACGGAATTTCATAGGTGAACATGAGCGATAAATTCGTATCAACACCACAAGTACATAAAGTTGAATTCCAGCAAAATGTTTCACATTACCAGTTTACAATTCAAGAACCATGTCCATAACCTGCTTGAATATTTTCCCTTGAATTCATTGAGTTTCACCCTTGCAATTTGAATAAGTGATTCGTATCTGCACCACAAATGAGGCACATTTCAATCATTTCGTACGATTCTAGGCATATAAATTTAGGTAATATGCTTCTGCTCTATTTTATTTTAATGGGTTTCTTTGATGTAAACTTTAAAATTTAATTTACTTCTTAAACTGCTTACAAATAATTACATTTTATGTCAATTTAAGTGTGTGAAGATAAAACTGAGGTGTTGGAGGGTTCTCTTTCCAAAGTAAACTCACGTGAACAAGTGTCATTCTTAATATAGGATGATTCTCCCTAGTCTGCAATATTATTACCCTGGCTTTTTACAAAGCCTCCTTTGTATATCCGTGTGCTAACCAATGATTAAAGTCTCATTAAAAAGATATGCCATATTTTAGCAGCTCTACTTTAATTAAATTCCATCGTTATGGTTTTTGGCATTTCCCATCTGAAAATTTTTAACTCATATGAACAAGTGTTATTCTTGATATAGTACGATTCTCCCAAATCTGCAATAGTATTGCCTTGGCTTTTGTACAAAGCCTCCTTTGTATAGCCAATGATTAAAGTCTCATTAAAAAGATATGCCATATCTTAGCAGCTCTATTTTAATGAAATTCCATCTCTAAGGTTTTTTGCATTTCCTATTTGAAAATTTTGAAATGGCATTGCTGCTTCATCCTTGTAAAGAGGTACTACACGTTTCTATTTTTAAAACCCGAATAACAAAGTCAACTTTATTTCAATGAGTTTGAAATTTTATACTATAGAAGAGCACTTTGACTGAAGTATGATACAGTTTTACTTATTTGCCATCTCTCTCATCCATAGGACTTTCTTAAACTTGGCAAATGATTTATATCATAATGATTAAAGTCTACCTATTCTTTCAAATACAGGTATGAAATAATGATGTGATGAATAGCTCATGTTATGAAACACTTACAATGGGAAATCCTGCTACTGGTAGCCTTGGCGTTTAATTTCTAAGCTGTCCGAGATAAGGAAGTGAACTATTTAAATCTTCTCATAATTCTTACTGCTGAAGTTTTTTTGAGATTGAGTTGAGACAATAAGGATGATAGTGGCAGGAAAACACAGTAAGGCTTTTCTCATTCAATAGCAAGTTTATTAGATCATGGATTCTACATTTAAACTTGATGAGATAAGCAGATTAAATTTATTCATATCTTATGTTTCAATGTGGTTTGCTTACATGGTTACAGAAGGTTTTGATTTTGAATGTAGGAAAATCACATATGTGCACTGTGGTTTCATGAAATGTATGGAAGTGTTCCTTGCAGCAATAACCCTACTTATCTAGTAGGTAAAAATAAGGCCTGGAAAACAACTCAGGCCCGTAGAGGATTTGAAACAGTGACCTCTGATTTGTATTGCTCTAACGGGTTTAATGCAAACCAACATAATGACTAGCTCCCAGTTGGCTCGTTAGTGTGGTTGGTAGAGCACTGCACTGGTGTCGCAATGAATTTTGAATATATGAAAATCATAAATGTGTACTGCAGTTTCATGAAATATGAACCAACATAGTGACCAGATCCCAGTTGGCTTGTTAGCTCAGTTGGTAGAGAACTGCGCTGGTATTGCAGAGGTCATGGGTTTCAATCCTGTGCGGGCCTGAATTCTTTTTTCAGGTCTTATTTATCTACGATTACAAGTGAAATTAATGGGCATCCCCCTCTTTTAATTCATGTTTTTACTGCCTTCTCCCCTTCAATGTTTAGGGGCATACATGAAGAAAATGGTTGGGTTGAAATATCTACTACAAAGATTTGCCAGCTTGTTACAGCATAACTGGAAAAAATGGAAAACATAGCTGTGCATTTAATGTATAACCTGAGTTGCTGCATGAGTCATCCAATCTCAACAAATATCCAAGCCTTTTCAAAAACTGTCATGTGAACATTTTGTCTTAGTGAACTGGTGAAAGTCAGTAGATGGTCAAATGAATACTTTTTTCAGATCATTCAATAAAGTTTATTGCTGTGTTTCATGTTAGAATGTTTCTTCAATTCCACCTTCCAGGAAATTCATCTCTAGGCTGACATGAGATACCATTTAAAACCCCTTTAAGGCCAATAACAACAACTTTAAAACTAACAAGAGAACTTGATTGATGTTTGTGATTAATTTATGTAACTTACACGTACAAATGAGATCCAGTTATTTGTTCTAGGTTTTGACAAACATCTTCATTATTGATTTCTAAGTCTCTCTTAATCATTAAGTTTCAAAACTACTCTTGTTTTAGCTTGTCTTCGTCTAAATCAAACTTTGGCAGCGAAAAAAAAACAGGTGTAACATAAATTTTGTAACTCAGTAGCTAGAGTTTCCAAGATTATGTATCAGACACTGACATTATGTGCACTTATAGCAGAGGTAGCCGAATTCGATTAGAGAAAACTCTCGAAAGGACGCCGTAAATCAATAGCGAAACGCGAATTGTCGAAAGGCAAGTAAGAAATAACAGAAGAAAGAAATAGAGAAATAACCTCGAGTTGAAAGTGACTTCTTTTCTACGCTTACCAGCGGAGGGTGACACGTTGCAGAAAGTTGTTGGAGCAGCCCCCCTGTCTCCTCTCCAACACAGACTGGTCTGTTAGTCCCCTGGATAACCTCTTCGACAGCCAGTGCTGATAAAGATAAATTGTTAAACTGATAAATTTAATAAAGTGAATGGCTAGAAATACATTTACTGGAGCTCTGCTAAATCTAGCTATTAAAAAATGCGTTTTGTCTTGTTTGCAGACACTTTTTGCAAAACCGTGTTTTCTGAACCCTATTTGAGCTTGTTTTAGAGTAAACTTAGCACTTTTTACTTTTTCGCAAAATTTTGCTAAAAACATTGCGTTTCCTCTAGATTTCGTGTTTTCTTACAGATTTCAACGCAATCCAATGAAAAAAGTACGTTTTCACTTGTTTCCAGATACCTCTTGCAAAAAGCGTGTTTTTGAGCCCGATTTGAGTTTGTTTTAGGGCAACCTTAGCGCTTTTCACTTTTTGGCCAAATTTTGCCGACAACATTGTATTTCACCTGGATTTCATGTCTTCTTACAGATATCAACGCAACTTAAAAATGTGCGTTTCAGCTTGTCTACACATACATTTTGCAAACCGTGTTTTGAGCCCAATTAGAGCGTGTTTTGACCAAAATGAGCGATTTTTGTACAGTTCCGGCTGAATTTCGTTGAAAACTTTGTGTTTCCGCCGGACGTCGGTGTTTTCTTACAGATTATATATTAATGTAACTGAAAACATTGCGTTTTGGCTTGTTTGCAGCATTTTTAGCTGGAAAACAGCTAAATTTGCTAAAGTACAAAACTAGCGCGTTTTAGGATAGACTTGGCACTTTTTACTTTTTGGCCAGATCTCACTGAAAAGATTGCGTTTAAGCTGGATTTTACTGCTCTCTTACAGATTTCAACGCAATGTGCAGCAGGAAATGTTTAACTATGGTGTTAAAAGATCCTCATTTTGATGATGATCTGCCGGCTAGGCTACGCCCAAATATTCTCCTTGTGAAAGAAGACGAAGAAGGATGCTCTCACTCTGCCAATTTTTACTTCCACCTAGGTAAGGAAACTTTTCATGTCGTTCAATTTCACGGTTAGCTCATTTCATTTCATTTTGAGCTCACGGAACGCTTTTAAAAATCACCAATATTTCAAAATCTAAATGTCGCATTTTGTAGGGAATTTTCAGTTATCATTTTCCCCATATAAAAATTAGATTGGGGCTTTTCATATCCACACGGAAAAACTAGGCTGAACTTTGTGAAAATCGCAATATCGTATTTACGTCACGACGTAATCTAATTAGGCACCTCGTGGTTAAATGCGGAATTACAAGCACATTTTAGAAGTTCGCACCGTGTTTGATCAGGAATTCAATACAGTAAGCTAACCTTGCATAGCTAACGACGGCAGATTGGTTTTTATCCCCGCTCTACTTTCCAGTCCTCCATTTCCCATGACGAAATTGTTTATAATAACACATTCCGTAAGTTAGCGAGGGCGTCTGTTTTTCTTTGCCGAAGACGTTGAGGACGGAAAGCAATCTGATACTAATGTAGATTTAACATACTCAAGCGTTTCCTGCGAAGTTTGGCCAGATAGAGATTTGGGTCAAGTCTTGCTCAACACGTACTGTAAACACGATTGTGTTAAAAGTATCTGGAAACACCCCCAAACCAATTGTTTTGAATAGATTGTGTTCAAATCTGTAAGAAAACACTAAAATTTCCTTCATACCCCATGTTTCCTGCGAATTTGGCCAGATAAAGATTTGTGTCAATTCTTTCTCAACTCGCGCTCAAAACACGGTTTTCTTAAAATTATCTGGAATCAGCCCCACACCAATTTTTTTGAATAGATTGTGTTGAAAACTGTAAGAAAGTACTAAAGTCTCCTTCATACCCGATGTTTCCTGCGAATTTGGTCAGATAGAGATTTGGGTCGTCTCGCTCAACTCGCCCTCAAAACACGGTTTTCTGAAAAGTATCTAGAAAAAACCCCACACTAATTTGTTTCAATAAATTGTGTTGGATTCTGTAGGAAAACACTAAAATTTCCTTTATCCCAATGTTTCCTGCGAATTTGGAAACATAGAGATTTGAGTCAAGTGTTCCTCAACTCGAGCTCAAAACACGGTTTTCTAGAAACTATCTGGAATCAACCTCACACCAATGGTTTTGAATAGATTGTGTAGAAATCTGTAAGAAAACACTTAAGTTTCCTTATTTACGCGATGTTTCCTGCGCATTTGGCCAGATAGAGATTTGGGTCAAGTCTTGCTCAACTCGCGCTCAAAAGACGGGTTTGTAAAAAGTATCTGGGAACAACCCCAGAACAAGTTTTTTGAATTGATTGTGTTAAAATCGGTAGGTAAACACTAAAATTTCCTTCATAGTTGATGTTTTCTGCGAAATTTGGCCAGATAGAGATTTGTGTGAAGTCTTGCTCAAATCGCGCTCAAAACACGGTTTTGTAAAAAGTATTTGGAAAATACACCAAACGACCTTTCTTTGAATAGATTCTGTTGAAATCTGTAAGAAAACACTAAAACTTCGTTGATACTCTATGTTTCCTGCGAAATTTGGCCAGATAGAGATTTGGGTCAAGTCTTGCTCAACACGCGCTCAAAACACGGTTTTTTTAAAAAGTATCTGGAAACAGCCCCAAAACATATTTTTTGAATAGATTGCGTTGAAATCTGTAAGGAAACATTAAAATTTCCTTCATACCCGAGCTTTCCTACGAATTTGGCCAGATACAGATGTCGATCAAGTCTTGCTCAACTCGCGCTCAAAACACGGTTTTTTAAAAAGTATCTGCAATCAACCTCACTCCAATGTTTTTGAATAGATTGTGTTGAAATCTAGAAGAAAACACTAAAATTTCCTTAATACCCGATGTTTACTGCGAATTTGGCCAGGTACAGATTTGGGTCAAGTCGTGCTCAACTCGCGCTCAAAACACGGTTTTGCAAAAAGTATCAGGAAACATGCGAAAACCAACTTTTTTGGACAGATTGTTTTGAAATGCGTAAGAAAACTCTACGTTTTGGTCGATGCGCGATGTTTCCTGCCAAATTTGGCTACATAGTAAAATGGGTCAAGTCTTGCTCGACTTTCGCTGAAAACACGCTTTTGTGAAAAGTATCTGGAAACAACCCCAAACCAAATTTTTTGAATAGATTGTGTTGAAATCTGTAAGAAAATACTAAAATCTCCTTGATACCCGATGTTTCCTGCGAAATTTGGCCAGATAGAGATTTGGATCAAGTCTTGCTCAACTCGCGCTCAAAACACGGTTTTCCAAACAGTATCTGGAATGAACCCCACACCCATGGTTTTGAATAGATTGTGTTGAAATCTGGAAGAAAACACTAAAAATTCCTTAATACCAGATGTTTCCTGCGAATTTGGCCAGATGGAGATTTGGGTCAAGTCTTTCTCAACTCGCGCTCAAAACACAGTTTTGTAAAAGGTATCTCGAATCAACCCCAAACCAATTTTTTTAATTCATTGTATTGAAACCTGTAAGAAAACACTAAAATTTCCTTGATACCCGATGTTTCCTACGAAATTTGACCAGATAGAGATTTGGGTCAAGTCCTGCTCAACTCATGCTAGAAACACGGTTTTGTAAAAAGTATCTAGAAACAACTCTAACCCAATTTTTTTGAATAGATTGTGTTGAAATCTGTAAGAAAACACTAAAATTTCGTTGATAATCCATATTTCCTGCGAAGTTTGGCCAGATACAGATTTGGGTCAAGTCTTGCTCAACTCGCGCTGAAAACACGCTTTTGTAAAAACTATCTGGAAACCACCCCAAACCAATTTTTTTGAATAGATTGTGTGAAAATCTGTAAAGATTATTAAAATTTCCTTGATACCAGTTGTCTCCTGCAAAATTTGGCCAGGGAGTAAAATAGGTCAAGTCTCGCGCAACTGGTGGTAAAAACACGATTTTGCAAAAAGCATCTGCAAAAAAACCCAAAACGAATTGTTTTCAATAGATTGTGTTGAAATCTGTAAGAAAACACTAAAAATTGAGATATACCTGCTGTTCACTTCCAAATTTGGCCACAGAGTGAAATGGGTCAAGTCTTGCTCAACTCTTGCTGGAGACACAGTTTTGGAAAAAGTATCTGCGAAGAACCCAAAACCAACTTTTTTCAATGGATTGTGTTGAAATTTGTATGAAAACACTAATGTTCGGTTGATACCCGATGTTTCCTGCAAAATTTGGCCAGAGCATGAAATGGGTTGTCTTGCTCAACTCGCGCAGAAAACATGGTTTTGAAGGAAGTATCTGCAAACAAGACAAAGGTGATTCTTTTGAATAGGTTGTCTTGAAAGCTGTGAGAAAACGCTAAAATCCAGATGATATCCGCTGTTTCCTGCGAAATTTGGCCAGAGTGACATGCGCCAAGTTAACTAGTCCACCAGTCACTCAGCCCCTTCAAAGGCCAGTCAGTTATTAATAAGTCACGTATGATGCACGATCCTCGCAGTAGATAGCGCTATTTAAGCAATAGCGAAAATCAGACCTGAAAAAAATCAGGCCTGTACGGGATTCGAACCACTGACCTCTGCGATACTAGTGCAGCGCTCTACTAATTGAGCTAACGAGCCTGCTCTCAGTTGGCTTGTTAGCTCAATTGGTAGAGCGCTGCACTAGTATCGCAGAGGTCAGTGGTTCGAATCCCGTACAGGCCTGATTTTTTTCAGGTCTGATTTTCGCTATTGCTTAAATAGCGCTATCTACTGCGAGGATCGTGCATCATACGTATCTAATACCGCAGTTCAAAATATATGAACTTCATATATTTCATTGTATCTTATTAATAAGTCAGTGGGTCAACCAGTCACTCAGTCGGTCAGGTAGCGGTGAGTTAGCCATCCGTCACCAAACCATGACTAAAGCAGTAACCCAGTCAGTCAACTGGTCATTCAGTCCAGCTGTTTTCTGTCAGTTAGCCAAGACAGTCCGTCACCAGTCGGTCAGCGAGTCAGTTAACCAGTCAGTCAACCCGTTAGTCAACCAATCAGATAGTCGTCAGGAGCTACTGAGTCAGTTAACTCGTCAATCAGCTGTTCAGGCACCACTGAGGAAATCGACCAGTCAGTCAGACAGTCAGTGGGTAAGGAAGTCGGCTGACCAGACAGATAGCCACTCAAGTACCATTGAGTCAATCACTCTTCAAGTCAGCCAGTGAGTCAACCAGTGACTTACTCACTAGTCAACCAGCCTCTCACTCACCAATCGGTCACCAAGTCAGTTAACCAGTCAGATACCCAGTCAAGTACCATTCAATCAGTCAACCCTTTCGTCATCCAGTCGGCCGACCATGCAGTCAGTCAGTCAGTCACCAATCATTAAGCCACTCAGTCTCCAGTCGTTCAGCCAGTCAGTTAACCAGTCATATAGCCAGTCACGTACCACTTGGTCAGTGAACCATTTAGTTAAGCGGACGGTAAACCCGCCACTCGGCCAGTCAATCACCAATTAATTAGTCACTCTTTCACCAGTCGGTCAGGAGCTCAGTTAACCAGTCAATCAAGTACGATTGAGTCAGTCAACACTTCAGTCAGCCAGCCAGTCACCAGTAAACTAGCCACTCAGTCACAATTCGGTCAGCCAGTCAGTTATCCAGTCACATAGCCAGTCAACTACCACTGCGTCAGTCAACCATTCAGTCAACCAGCCACTCAACCAGTCCGTCACTAGTTAACTAGTCACTCATTCACGAGGGGATCAGCAAGTCAGTTAACCGGTGATATAACCAATAAAGTACCACTGAGTTAGTCAACCACGCAGTCGCCCAGTGAGTCACAGGTCAATTAGCCTCTTAGTCACCAATCCGTCAGCAAGTCAGTTAACCTGTCTTGCTGAGTACATATCGGTCAGCCAGTCACATAGCCAGTCACATAGCCAGTCAAGTATCACTAGGTCAGTCATTCACTTAGTCAGGCAAACAGTCAACCAGTTACTCAGCGAAACAGTCACCAGTCAACTAGTGACTCATTCACCAGTCGTTCAGCAAGTCAGTTAACCAGTCAGATAGCCAATCAAGGACCATAGAGTTAGTCAACCTATCATTGAGCCAGTCAGTCAACCACGTAGTCAGCCACTGACTCACCAGTCAATTAACCACTCAGTCACCAGCCGGTCGCCCAGTCACTTAACCAGTCAGAGAGCCAGTCAATTACCACTTGAACGTCCGAACGATGCTGACCGGACTTACCACGGACATACGCGACATTGATGGGGTACGCAAAACAGCTGTCATCAGCAGAGAATTGGTTAGGCTCAAAGTTGATATCGCTGCTTTACAGGAAACGCGCATAGCTGGTTGCGAAGCCTAACGGAGAAGGAATACACATTTTTCTGGCAGGGTAGAGATGAAGATGAGCCTAGAGTACATGGAGTTGGTTTTGCTTTCAGCAACAAGCTAGTACAGATTGTGGAGCCGGGCTCAACCAAGTCTGAGCGCATCATGCACATAGATAGATAGATAGATAGATAGATAGATAGATAGATAGATAGATAGATAGATAATAATCTTTAGACAGGGTGCGTTCTCACAGAAGTGGTTTTCAGAACGGCCCTGTAACTACCCAACCAACCCACCCCAGGGAGGACATCCATCACACAGTAATCTCGTGCGTGGGAAGTTAACGTCTCCTACCCCAACCCTGCAGGAGACGGAACCTCCATTTATTCGTCCCTATCCGAGAAGACTAGAATATCTAACCATTTCTTGATGTTAAAGAAAAGAAGCATATTCTTCTCAGTTAATTTTAAGACCCTGAGTGTTGGTCCGGCCGGTATTGAACTCTCGACCTCCCGCACAGCAGTCCGGCGCTCTCCCAATTGAGCTAACCAGGCGGCGGTTCACATAAAACTCAATACCGATCTAGGTCCCACCAATTTGCTTTCTGTCTACGCTCCAACCCTGACTTCGAGTACCCATGCCAAGGATACCTTTTACAGCCACTTGGATGATGCTATCAAACATATCCCAAACAACAAAGTGCTGATTCTGCTCGGCGACTTCAACGCTAGAGTGGGCAACGATCAAGGTTCCTGGCCTGATTGTCTTGGTCACTTTGGTGTTAGCAAATGCAGTGAACATGGTCAACCCCTTCTGGAGCTTTACACTTATCATAACCTCTGTATTACAAACACATTCTTTGGCGTGAAGCTGCACCATAGGTTCTCGTGCATATACCCCAGATCTAAAAAGTGGCACCAACTCGACCTCATCATCTCAAGACGGGAACACCTTAATAACATTCGTACTACAAGGGCATACCACAGTGCTGATTGTGACAGTGATCACTCCCTTGTCTGCACGAAGATCCAGTTACGTCCAAAGAAGTTCCATCGTGTCAAACAATCTGCTACACTTCGTATTAATGCTTCTGCCACCGCCATCCCTGAAAATATCTCTATATTTAACGACATCCTGAGCTCGAAACTCGGAGACTGCCTGGAACTTAACACAGAGGATCACTGGAGCCATTATCAAGGACACCACCCTTGCTGCAGCATTAAAGGCCTTTGGCAAGAATGTACGCAAAAGCCAGGATTGGTTCAATGCAAACATCGCGACTCTCCAGTCGCTCATCGAGGCAAAGGGGAATGCCCTGCAGAACTACCAGCGTAATCCATCACCTAGCTCTTTGGAAGCACTTCGGGAGGCCAGGCGTCGTGCGAATGAAAAATGCAAGATCTGTGCTAACAACTTTTGGATGAATCTCTGTGCTGAAATCCAGTCAGCTGCTGACACTGGAAATTCCAGGGGCATGTTTGAGGGTATCAAGAGGGCGATTGGGACCTACACAGTCCAAGTCCTCACCACTCAAAATATCAACTGGTGAAATCATTACTGATAAATCAAGACTGATGGAGTGCTAAGTGGAAAACTATATAGAGCTCTATGGTAGATCGAGCTCTGTCTTACCCTCTGTCCTTGACTGCATTGAAAGGCTTCCCATCATGTTTGAACCAGATGAGCCCCTTCCAAGGAAGATCTCTCAAAAGCAATCAGTCACATATCGTCTGGAAAGGCCCCTGGGCTTGACGGTATTCCGGCTGAAGTCTTCAAATGCAGTGGAAACCAATTGTTCGACAATCTCCACCAGCTAATCTGCAAATGCTGGGAAGAGGGATACGTTCCCCAGGAGATGAGGGATTCTATTATCTCAACCCTATACAAGAACAAGGGAGACCGTAGTGATCGCAACAATTACCGTGGCATCTCACTTCTGTGCATTGCTGGAAAGCTGTTTGCCCGAGTGGCATTATACCGCTTTCAAAAGATCGCTGAAAGGGTGTACCCTGAATCCCAGTGTGTTTTCCGCTCTAATCGGTTTGATTGTGGACATGATTTTCTCTTTGAGACAACTCCAGGAGAAGTGCAAAGAGCAACAACAGCCACTGTACATTGCATTCATCGACTTGACAAAGGAGTTTGACTTTGTCAGTAGAGACGGCCTTTTCAAGATTCTGCCCTCACTTGGCTGGCCATCCTCCTAAACTCCTGAGCTTCTTCAAATCGTTCCATGATGGGTGTCGGGGTACAGTGCAGTATGACGAAAACAGGTCTGAGGCATTCGATATAAACAGCGGCGTAAAACAAGGATGTGTGCTAGCCCCAACTCTCTTCAACATCTTCGTTCCAGTTTTACTGAATCATGCTTTCAAGTCCTCTGAAGAAGGCATCCTGATACGATCTCGTTGTGATGGTAAACTCTTCAACCCTGCACGTCTTAGAGCCTAGACCAAAGTGCGCAAGGTAGCCATCCGTGACCTTCTCTTTGCCGATGATGTTGCCCTCGTTGCTCACAGCGCTGAAAAACTCCAACTCCTCCTCAATCAGTTTTCTGACGCATGCGAGGCCTTCAGACTTACAAGCAGCCTAAAGAAGACGAAAGTCATGTCCCAGGACAATGCAGCCACACCTGCCGTAACCATCAAAGATTACATCTTGGAAACCGTCACACAGTTTACCTATCTCGGCTCCACCACCTCAAACAAAAACTGCCTTGAAGTGGAGATTGGAAAGAGAATTGGCAAGGCTGCAACCAACATGGCTAAGCTGTCTGCCCGTGTCTGGGAGAACAAAAAGTTAACTACCCAAACTAAAGTTGCTGTGTATCGTGCTTGCATCGTGAGCACCTCATTGTTTGGTAGCGAGTCTTGGATTACCTACGCTAGTCAGGAGAAGCACTAAAACATCTTCCATATGAGATGTCTTCGTCGCATCCTCTCCATCTCATGGAGAGATAAGGTCTCTAACAATGAGGTACTTGCAAGAGCCAATATCCCCTCCATGTTCACCCTGATAAGACAGCGCAGATTGAGGTGGCTCGGTCATGTGTACCGGATGGAGGATGAGCGAGTCCCTAAGAATCTGCTGTATGGCGAGTTGGAATCCGGTTCGAGGCCTATTGGCAGACCTCAGGTGCGTTTTAAGGACGTATGCAAGAGAGATATGCTGGCCACTGGCCTGCCAACAGATAACTGAGAGCTACATGCTGCAGATCGGAGTGATTGGAGGTCTGTGTGCAGTCTGGCACTCCAGGCGGGAGAAGAAAGGGTGAAAGCTGAAGTCGATGATAGAAGAGCTAA
Source organism: Stylophora pistillata (assembly GCF_964205215.1). Lineage (NCBI taxonomy): Eukaryota > Metazoa > Cnidaria > Anthozoa > Scleractinia > Pocilloporidae > Stylophora > Stylophora pistillata. The sequence continues at coordinate 19,626,718 of NC_142528.1, read as the reverse complement.
GGGAGGAGCAGCAATGAACAAAGCAACGTGTGTTCCTGTGGCATGTGTCTTCGTGTGCAGTGGATGCGGCCGTGTCTGCCGCTCTAGAATTGGGCTTTTTAGCCACGAGAGAAAGTGTTTGTCGCAATTGCGCTAGTCATGGACATGGTCCGACGACTGCCTACTAGTCAACAACCATTCAGTCAACTAGCTAATCAACCAGTCAGTCATCAGTTAACTAGTCACTCATTCACCAGGCGATCAGCAAGTCAGTTAACCAGTCAGATAGCCAATCAGGGACCATTGAGTTAGTCAACCTATCATTCAGCCAGTCAGTCAACCGCGTAGTCAGCCACTGACTCACTAGTCAATTAACCATTCAGTCACCAGCTGGTCACCCAGTCAGTTAACCTGTCAGAGAACCAGTCAAGTACTACTGGGTCCGTTAACCTTTCAGTCAGCGGGTCAGTCAACCAGCCAGTCAGCCAGTCAGCCAGTCAGCCAGTCAGCCATTGAGTCACACAGCAAGTCAGCCAATTAGCCATTCAGTCCCCAGTCGGTCAGTAAGTCAAAGAATTACTCAGATAGCTAGTAAAGTACCACTGGGTCAGTCAGGCCTTTTAGTCAGCCGGTCAGTCAACCAGTTAGTCAGTCAGTAAGTCCCAGTCAGTTAGCCACTCAGTCACCAGTTGGTCAGCAATTGAGTTCATCAGAAAAAACATTTTGCTAAAACTATCTGCAAGCAAGCGAAAACCAAATATTTTTAGCACACTGTGTTTAGATCTGTAAGAAAGCGCTAAAATTTGGTTTAAACCCAATGTTTTCCGCGAAAGTTGGCCAGAGAGTAAAATGCGCCAAGTCTTTCTCAACTCGGGCTGAAAACAGCGTTTTCCTAAAAGTATCTGCAAACAAGCTAAAACCAATTTTTTGGAATAGCTGGTGTTGAAATCTGTAAGAAAACACTAAAATTTCCTTCATACCCGATGTTTCCTGCGAAATTTGGCCAGAGAGAGATTTGGGTCAAGTCTTGCTCAACTCGCGCTCAAAACACGGTTTTGCAAAAAGTATCATATAACAAGCGCAACCCAACTTTTTTGGATAGATTATATTGATATGTGTAAGAAAACACTAAGTTTTGGTTGATGCGCGATATTTCCTGCCAAATTTGGCCACATAGTAAAATGGGTCGTCCTGCTCAACTCGCACTGAAAACACGGTTTTGTAAAAAGTATCTGGAAAGAACCCCAAACCAAATTTTTTGAATAGATTGTGTTGATATCTGTAAGAAAACACTAAGGTTTCCTTGATACCCGATTTTTCCTGCAAAATTTGGCCAGATAGAGATTTGTGTCAAGTCCTGCTCAACAGGCGCTTTAAACACGATAGTGTTAAAAGTGTCTGGAAACAGCCACAAACCAACTTTCTTAAATAGAATGTGTTCAAATCTGTAAGAAAACACTAAAATTTCCTTCAAACCCCATGTTTCCTGCGAATTTGGCCAGATAGAGATTTGTGTCACGTCTCTCTCAACTCGCGCTCAAAACACGGTTTTCTAAAAATTATCTGGAATCAACCCCACACCAATTTTTTTGAATAGATTGTGTTGAAATCTGTAAGAAAACACTAAAGTTTCCTTCATCCCCTATGTTTCCTGCGAATTTGGCCAGATAGAAATTTGGGTCAAGCCTTTCTCAACTCGCCCTCAAAATACGGTTTTGCAAAAAGTATCAGGAAACATGCGAAAACCAACTTTTTTTGGATAGATTGTCTTGAAATGTGTAAGAAAACTCTAAGTTTTAGTTCATGCGCGATGTTTCCTGCCAAATATTACTACATAGTAAAATGGGTCAAGTCTTGCTCGACTCGCGCTGAAAACACGGTTTTGTAAAAAGTATCTGGAAACAACCCCAAACCAATTTTTTTTTAATCGATTGTGTTGAAATCTGTAAAAAAAAACACTAAAATCTCCTTCGTAGCCGATGTTTCCTGCGAGACTTGGCCAGACAGAGATTTTGGTCGTGTTTCTCATCTCGCCCCAAAGACACGGTTTTGTACAAAGTATATGGATACAACCCCAAATGAATTTTTTGAAGAGATTTGTTGAAATGAGTAAGAAAACACAAAAATTTCCTTTATACCCAATGTTTCCTTCGAAATTTAGCCGGATAGAGATTTGGGTCAAGTCTTCCTTAACTCGCGCTCAAAACACGGTTTTTGTAAAAAGTATCTTGAAACAACCCCACACCAATTTTGTTTGAATAGACTGTGTTAAAATCTATAAGAAAACACTAAAACTTCCTTCATACCCGATGTTTCCTGCCAATTTCGCCAAATAGAGATTTGGGTCAAGTCTTGCTTAACTCGCGCTCAAAACACGGTTTTTGTAAAAAGTATCTTGAAACAACCCCACACCAATTTTGTTTGAATAGACTGTGTTGAAATCTATAAGAAAACACTAAAACTTCCTGCATACTTGATGTTTTCTGCGAAATTTGGCCAGGTAGAGATTTGGGTCAAGTCTTGCTGAACTCGCGCTCAAAACACGGGTTTGTAAAAAGTATCTGCAAACAACCTTAAACCAATTTTTTTTAGTTGATTGTGTTGAAACCTGTAGGAAAACACTAAAATTTCCTTCATACTTGATGTTTTCTGCGAAATTTGGCCAGATAGAGATTTGGGTCAAGTCTTGCTCAACTCGCGCTCAAAACACGGTTTTGTAAAAAGTATTTGGAAACAACCCAAAACCACCTTTTTTGAACAGATTCTGTTGAAGTCTGTAAGAAAATACTAAAATTTCGTTGATACTCTATGATTTCTGCGAAATTTGGCCAGGTAGAGATTTGAGTCAAGTCTTGCTCAACTCGCGCTCAAAACAGGGTTTTTGTAAAAAGTATCTGGAAACGACCCCAAACCAAATGTTTTGAATAGATTGTGTTGAAATCTGTAAGCAAACACTAAAATTTCCTTCATACCCGAGGTTTCCTAAGAATTTGGCCAGATAGAGATTTGTATCAAGTCTTGCTCAACTCGCGCTCAAAACACGGTTTTGTAAAAAGTATCTGGAAACAGCCCCAAACCAATATTTTTGAATAGATTGAGTTGAAATCTGTAAGAAAAAAACTAAAATTTCGATAATACTCGATGTTTCCTGCGAAATTTTGTCAGATAGATATTAGGGTTAGGTCTTTCTCAACTCGTGCAGAAAACACGCTTTTGTAAAAAGTATCTGGAAACCACCCGAAACCAATTTTTTTGAATAGATTGTCTAGAAATCTGTAAGAAAACACTAAAATTTCCTTGATACTCGATGTTTCCGGCCAAATGTGGCCAGATAGAGATTTGGGTCAAGTCTTGCTCAACTCTCGCTAAAAACACGGATTTGTAAAAAGTATCTGGAAACAGCCCCAAACCAACTTTTTTAAATAGACTGTGTTGAAATCTGTGAATAAAACACTAAAATTTCCTAGATACCCGATGTTTCTTGCGAATTTCGCCAGAGAGAGATTTGGGTCAAGTCTTGCTCAACTCGCGCTCAAAACACTGTTTTCTAAAACGTATGTGGAATCAACCCCACACCAATTTTTTTGACTAGATTGTGTTTAAATCAATAAGAAAACACCTAAACTTCCTTCATACCCAATGTTTCCTGCGAATTTCGCCAGATAGAGATTTGGGTCAAGTCTTTCTCAAGTCGAGCTTAAAAGACGGTTTTTGTAAAAAGTATCTTGAAACAACCCCACACCAATTTTTTTTATGAGATTGTGTTGAAATCTATAAGAAAACACTAAAACTTCCTTCATACACGATGTTTTCTGCAAATTTCGCAGAATAGAGACTTGGGTCAAGTCTTGCTCAACTCGCGCTCAAAACACTGTTTTCTAAAACGTATTTGGAATCAACCCCACACCAATTTTTTTGACTAGATTGTGTTTAAATCTATAAGAAAAGACCTAAACTTCCTTCATACCCAATATTTCCTGCGAATCTCGCCAGATAGAGATTTGGGTCAAGTCTTTCTCAAGTCGCGCTTAAAACACGGTTTTTGTAAAAAGTATCTTGAAACAACCCTACACCAATTTTGTTTGAACAGACTGTGTTAAAATCTATAAGAAAACACTAAAACTTCCTTCGTACCCGATGTTTCCTGCCAATTTCGCCAAATAGAGATTTGGGTCAAGTCTTGCTCAACTCTCACTCAAAACAATGTTTTCTAAAAAGTATTTGGAATCAACCCCACACCAATATTTTTGAATAGATTGTGTTGAAATCTGTAAGCAAACACTAAAATTTCCTTCATACCCCATGTATCCTGCGAAATTTGGCCAGATAGATATTTGGGTCAAGTCTTTGTCAACTCGCGCTCAAAATACGGTTTTGTAAAAAGTATCTGGAAACAACTCCAAACAATTTTCTTTTAATAGATTGTGTTAAAATCTGTAAGAAAACACTTAAGGTTCCTTATTACGCGATGTTTCCTGCGAATTTGGCCAGTTAGAGACTTGGGTCAAGTCTTCCTGAACTCGCCCTCAAAACACGGGTTTGTAAAAAGTATCTGCAAACAACCTTAAACCAATTTTTTTTAATTGATTGTGTTGAAATCTGTAGGGAAACACTAAACTTTCCTTCATACTTGATGTTTTCTGCGAAATTTGGCCAGATAGAGATTTGGGTCAAGTCTTGCTCAACTCGCGCTCAAAACACGGTTTTGTAAAAAGTATTTGGAAACAACCCAAAACCACCTTTTTTGAACAGATTCTGTTGAAGTCTGTAAGAAAATACTAAAATTTCGTTGATACTCTATGTTTTCTGCGAAATTTGGCCAGGTAGAGATTTGAGTCAAGTCTTGCTCAACTCGCGCTCAAAACAGGGTTTTTGTAAAAAGTATCTGGAAACGACCCCAAACCAAATGTTTTGAATAGATTGTGTTGAAATCTGTAAGCAAACACTAAAATTTCCTTCATACCCGAGGTTTCCTAAGAATTTGGCCAGATAGAGATTTGTATCAAGTCTTGCTCAACTCGCGCTCAAAACACGGTTTTGTAAAAAGTATCTGGAAACAGCCCCAAACCAATATTTTTGAATAGATTGAGTTGAAATCTGTAAGAAAAAAACTAAAATTTCGATAATACTCGATGTTTCCTGCGAAATTTTGTCAGATAGATATTAGGGTTAGGTCTTTCTCAACTCGTGCAGAAAACACGCTTTTGTAAAAAGTATCTGGAAACCACCCGAAACCAATTTTTTTGAATAGATTGTCTAGAAATCTGTAAGAAAACACTAAAATTTCCTTGATACTCGATGTTTCCGGCCAAATGTGGCCAGATAGAGATTTGGGTCAAGTCTTGCTCAACTCTCGCTCAAAACACGGATTTGTAAAAAGTATTTGGAAACAGCCCCAAACCAACTTTTTTAAATAGATTGTGTTGAAATCTGTAAGAAAAAAACTAAAATTTCGATAATACTCGATGTTTCCTGCGAAATTTTGTCAGATAGATATTAGGGTTAGGTCTTTCTCAACTCGTGCAGAAAACACGCTTTTGTAAAAAGTATCTGGAAATGGTGTTGAAATCTGTGAAAAAAACACTAAACTTTCCTTGATACCCGATGTTTCTTGCGAATTTCGCCAGATAGAGATTTGGGTCAAGTCTTGCTCAACTCGCGCTCAAAACACTGTTTTCTAAAACGTATTTAGAATCAACCCCACACCAATTTTTTGGCTAGATTGTGTTAAAATCTATAAGAAAACACCTAAACTTCCTTCATACCCAATGTTTCCCGCGAATTTCGCCAGATAGAGATTTGGGTCAAGTCTTTCTGAAGTCGCGCTTAAAAGACGGTTGTTGTAAAAAGTATCTTGAAACAACCCCACATCAATTTTTTTTAATAGATTGTGTTGAAATCTATAAGAAAACACTAAAACTTCCTTCATACACGATGTTTTCTGCAAATTTCGCAGAATAGAGATTTGGGTCAAGTCTTGCTCAACTCGCGCTCAAAACACTGTTTTCTAAAACGTATTTGGAATCAACCCCACACCAATTTTTTTGACTAGATTGTGTTTAAATCTATAAGAAAACACCTAAACTTCCTTCATACCCAATATTTCCTGCGAATTTCGCCAGATAGAGATTTGGGTCAAGTCTTTCTCAAGTCGCGCTTAAAACACGGTTTTTGTAAAAGGTATCTTGAAACAACCCTACACCAATTTTGTTTGAACAGACTGTGTTGAAATCTATAAGAAAACACTAAAACTTCCTTCATACCCGATGTTTCCTGCCAATTTCGCCAAATAGAGATTTGGGTCAAGTCTTGCTCAACTCTCGCTCAAAACAATGTTTTCTAAAAAGTATTTGGAATCAACCCCACACCAATTTTTTTTGAATAGATTGTGTTGAAATCTGTAAGAAAACACTAAAATTTCCTTCATACCCCATGTATCCTGCGAAATTTGGCCAGATAGAGATTTGGGTCAAGTCTTTGTCAACTCGTGCTCAAAATACGGTTTTGTAAAAAGTATCTGGAAAGAACTCCAAACAATTTTCTTTTAATAGATTGTGTTAAAATCTGCAAGAAAACACTAAGTTTCCTTATTACGCGATGTTTCCTGCGAATTTGGCCAGTTAGAGATTTGGGTCAAGTCTTGCTGAACTCGCGCTCAAAACACGGGTTTGTAAAAAGTATCTGCAAACAACCTTAAACCAATTGTTTTTAGTTGATTGTGTTGAAACCTGTAGGGAAACACTAAAATTTCCTTCATACTTGATGTTTTCTGCGAAATTTGGCGAGATAGAGATTTGGGTCAAGTCTTGCTCAACTCGCGCTCAAAACACGGTTTTGTAAAAAGTATTTGGAAACAACCTTAAACCAATTTTTTTTAGTTGATTGTGTTGAAACCTGTAGGAAAACACTAAAATTTCCTTCATACTTGATGTTTTCTGCGAAATTTGGCGAGATAGAGATTTGGGTCAAGTCTTGCTGAACTCGCGCTCAAAACACGGGTTTGTAAAAAGTATCTGCAAACAACCTTAAACCAATTGTTTTTAGTTGATTGTGTTGAAACCTGTAGGGAAACACTAAAATTTCCTTCATACTTGATGTTTTCTGCGATACTTGGCGAGATAGAGATTTGGGTCAAGTCTTGCTCAACTCGCGCTCAAAACACGGTTTTGTAAAAAGTATTTGGAAACAACCTTAAACCAATTTTTTTTAGTTGATTGTGTTGAAACCTGTAGGAAAACACTAAAATTTCCTTCATACTTGATGTTTTCTGCGAAATTTGGCGAGATAGAGATTTGGGTCAAGTCTTGCTGAACTCGCGCTCAAAACACGGGTTTGTAAAAAGTATTTGGAAACAACCCAAAACCACCTTTTTTGAACAGATTCTGTTGAAGTCTGTAAGAAAATACTAAAATTTCGTTGATACTCTATGTTTTCTGCGAAATTTGGCCAGGTAGAGATTTGAGTCAAGTCTTGCTCAACTCGCGCTCAAAACAGGGTTTTTGTAAAAAGTATCTGGAAACGACCCCAAACCAAATGTTTTGAATAGATTGTGTTGAAATCTGTAAGCAAAGACTAAAATTTCCTTCATACCCGAGGTTTCATAAGAATTTGGCCAGATAGAGATTTGTATCAAGTCTTGCTCAACTCGCGCTCAAAACACGGTTTTGTAAAAAGTATCTGGAAACAGCCCCAAACCAATATTTTTGAATAGATTGAGTTGAAATCTGTAAGAAAAAAACTAAAATTTCGATAATACTCGATGTTTCCTGCGAAATTTTGTCAGATAGATATTAGGGTTAGGTCTTTCTCAACTCGTGCAGAAAACACGCTTTTGTAAAAAGTATCTGGAAACCACCCAAACCAATTTTTTTGAATAGATTGTGTTAAAATCTGTAAAAAAGTATTAAAATTTCCTGATACCAATTGTTTCCTGCAAAATTTTGCCATAGAGTTAAATGGGTCAAGTCTCGCGCAACTGGTGGTGAAAACATAATTTTTCAAAAAGCATCTACAAAAAACCCAAAACCAATTGTTTTCAATAGATTGTGTTGAAATCTGTAAGAAAACACTAAAAATGGAGATATACCTGCTGTTGACTTCCAAATTTGGCCACAGAGTGAAATGGGTCAAGTCTTGTTCAACTCTTGCTGGAAACACGGTTTTGGAAAAAGTATCTGCAAAGAGCCCAAAACCAACTTTTTTTCAATGGATTGCGTTGAAATTTGTATGAAAACACTAAAGTTCGGTTGATACTCGATGTTTGTTGCAAAATTTGGCCAGAGCATGAAATGGATTAAGTCTTGCTCAACTCGCGCAGAAAACATGGTTTTGAAGGAAGTATCTGCAAACAAGACAAATGCGATTCTTTTGAATAGGTTGTCTTGAAAGCTGTGAGAAAACGCTAAAATCCAGATGATATCTGCTTTTTCCTGCGAAATTTGGCCAGAGTGACATGCGCCAAGTCAACTAGTCCACCAGTCACTCAGCCCCTTCAAAGGCCAGTCAGTAAGTCAGTAGGTCAACCAGTCACTCAGTCGGTAAGGTAGCGGTGAGTTAGCCATCCGTCACCAAACCATGACTAAAGCAGTAACCCAGTCAGTCAACTGGTCATTTAGTCCAGCTGTTTTCTGTCAGTTAGCCAAGACAGTCCGTCACCAGTCGGTCAGCGAGTCAGTTAACCAGTCGGTCAACCCATTAGTAAACGAATGAGATAGTCTTCAGGAGCTACTGAGTCAGTTAACCCGTCAATCAGCTGGTCAGGCACCACTGAGGAAATCGACCAGTCAGTCAGACAGTTAGTGGGTAAGGAAGTCGGCTGACCAGACAGATAGCCACTCAAGTACCATTGAGTCAATCACTCTTCAAGTCAGCCAGTCAGTCAACCAGTGACGTACTCACTAGTCAACCAGCCGCTCACTCACCAATCGGACACCAAGTCAGTTAGCCAGTCAGATATCCAGTCAAGTATCATTCTATCAGTCAACCCTTTCGTTATCCTGTTGGCCGACCATGCAGTCAGCCAGTCAGTCACCAATTTTTAAGACACTCAGTCTCCAGTCGTTCAGCCAGTCAGTTAACCAGTCATATAGCCAGTTACGTACCACTTGGTCAGTGAACCATTTAGTTAAGCGGACGGTAAACCCGCCACTCGGCCAGTCAATCACCAATTAATTAGTCACTCTTTCACCAGTCGGTCAGGAGCTCAGTCAGTTAGCTCAGTTACGATTGAGTCAGTCAACACTTCAGTCAGCCAGCCAGTCACCAGTAAACTAGCCACTCAGTCACAATTCGGTCAGCCAGTCAGTTATCCAGTCACATAGCCAGTCAATTACCACAACGTCAGTCAAACATTTAGTCAATCAGCCACTCAACCAGTTCGTCACCAGTTAACTAGTTACTCATTCACTAGGCGATCAGCAAGTCAGTTAACCGGTGAGATAACCAATCAAGTACCATTGAGTTACTCAACCAGGCAGTCGCCCAGTGAGTGACAGATCAACTAGCCACTTAGCCACCACTCGTTCAGCAAGTCAGTTAACCTGTCTTGCTGAGTAAGATGCTGTCCTGCGTGTTGTACGTATATAACCTTCTATCGAGGAAAAGCTTCAGTAGCAGAAAGCAGTTGCACGACCAGGACGTGGCTTGGGGGTGCCTGCACATCGTAGATGACATAACTAGAACTGTAAAGATACTCAAAGAGGTGGGGATCGTAGAGGAGTCAACGTCGAGCAGGAGGGGAGACGAGCAGGCTGGGGAAGAATATGTTGAGTGTCACATGGAGTTGGCTTAGGCGGGCAGTGAGGAGATTAGTAGTGAGAGAAATGAGAGTGAAAAGGAGGAGGATGTGGGTAAGGTGGAGGTGTAAAGGTAGTAGAGAGAAAGAAGAAGATCCTTGTTAGTCACAACATTGACCGCAGCTGCAACGCTCCGGGCTGTAAGGGCTACTGGGGCCCAAATCTTGTGTCGAGAGGATGAGATAGGTATGATGGTTTCTCCAGCTCCGCCCATCGTCGAAATAACTCCACCAAAGAAAAGGGCAGCGGTATTGCATGAGGATTCAAAAGATGGGTCACCTGGGCTGCCACCCCCATCAAACAAGCGCAGGAAGGAAGCCAAGGAAGGCACCTCACCATCAGAAGGACAGGGCTCGTCCTTGCCTAAGAAGGTATTCATCATCACTTTTGACACCATTGTAAAGTATTATGTAATTCACCCTTTGGCTGCGATGTAATATTTGTCATCTAACTATCTATCATGTATCATCAGGCCAGCGAGGTCCACATGTCTGAACCATCCACAGACCAAGACATTGATGTAGTGCCTCCTACCTCTGCCCCCGCCACAGCATCATCACAGGGTGCTGGTTAAGAGCCAGACTGGGACCCTCCAGAGTGTGAGTCGGAGTCGGAGTTCGAATACCCAAACGAGGAAGCTTATTTCATTGACACCAATCCTACCACCGATCGCCACACGTGGCTAGTGGCTTTCTTCAAGTATCTAAATACACCTGCAGCGGGCTTTCACCTGGCGAGAAATAAGCTACAGCACGCCTATCAGGTTAGTATCGTACATAGGACATTCTTTTTCTTCTTTTGTGTCCCCAATTACCTTGTCAGCTTGATCGCTTGGTACATTAAAAAAGTCTCTCTTTCCATTCCAGGTAAAAGCCATCCTCAACCAGGTCGACCCCTCTGGAGGTGATGTACAGGTGCTTTGTGAGGAGGAAGGCAGTCGTATATGGCTAGATTGGGTTGTTCCTAATCTTAGAGTCAAGGCTGCTGGACCGCTCAAAAGTTACCTGACATCGCTCTAGAACATTGTGGAGTTCTTAACAAGGAAAGGAGAACGGCCACACCTGCCATACCTAAGACCTAATAACAAGCAAACCCTTTCCGACCTGGCCTCCAGCCTTAAAAGGTTGGAGAAGATTCATCACGAAAGAGACTTCTTCAGACCGATACGAGAAGACCTTGGAGGAATCGGAACAAATTCTCACAAAAAGCAGGAGGTCGAACAGATCATGACATCCAGAAGGTTGGCGCTCAGCCAAGGAGAACTAGCCAAATCCCCAGACATTCTTTCCCTTCAATACGGTGCTACTCGAGACTTCCTCATCGTCTCGCTGACCCATGCTGTAGGGACACGACCTGGCGCCCTAGAGGCAGCCACATTGGGGATGTTCAGATCGGCTCAATGGGATGACGCACACCAATACTTCAGTCAGGTGATTATAATTTTTTTTCTTAAGTAGTTAATGAATAGAATCTTCCTTTTCTCACAAAATTGCTATTTCATGTTTCTAACTATGCAAGCTGTTAACTACTTATGGTATTAGTCAAACTAGAAGCTTTTGTGTAAATCTTCAAATAGATTAGGGATTTAGAAGAGGAGTGTAGTTGTCAAAAGACTTGCGGTTAAAGGCTTACGGTTAAAGTTAGCGCAAGTAGAGTGCAAAGGATTCTTATTATACGACTCGGGAAGTCAGAGGGCCAATAACTGAGATCAACCAATCAAAATGCTCTATTGTCGGTCAATATTCTCTCAGTATTAGACCGGGCAGTGTCCCGAATGGTCCCGGAATATTTGACTGATTGACTGACTTGCTGACCGACTGGTGACCAAGTGGTTAATTAACTGTTGAATGGATGGCGGACTGCCTGGTTGACTGACTGGCTGGCTGAAAGCTCAACTGACTCAATAGTACTTGACTGCCTATTTGACCGGTTAACTGAGTTGCTGACCGACTGGTGACTGAGTGGATAGCTGCCTAATAACTTACTTGCAGACTGGTTGCTTGACGTACTGGATAACTGAATGGTTAGATGACTCTGTTGTACTCGACTGGCTATCTGATTGGTTAATTGATTTGCTGACTGACTGGTGACTGAGCGGATTATTAACTGCTGACTGACTAGCTAACTGTCTGGTTGGCTGATTATCTGACTGGAAGGTTAACTCACTATAAGGTACTTGACTTGTTAACTAATTGCTGAACAACTGGTGACTAAGTGGCTAATTGACTAGTGACTAACTGGTTAACGGGCTGATTGATTGCATGGATGAGTAAATGGTTGACTGATCCAGTGGAGCTTGATTTCGTATCTAACTGGTTAAATGACTTCCTGACCAACTGGGGTCTGAGTAGCTTATTGATTGGAAAATGGCTGGCTGCCTAGCTCGTTGTCTGACCGTCTGGGTGAAAAGTTGACTGACCCAGTGGTCCATGAATGGGTATCTGCGTGATAAACTGAGTTGCCGACATACTGGTAGGTAAGTGTGCTCATGGACTGGTGACTAAATTGCTGCCTGACTAGTCTATGAGTGGCTTAATCCTGGTTGATAGACTTGGTGAGCTACAGGAGAATGAGTGACTAATTGACTTGTGACCGACTGGTTTAGTGGCGGGATCACTGTCTGACTGATTGAATGATTGACTGACCCAGTGGTACTTTACTCACTGTCTGGCTGGGTAACTGACTTGCTGACTGACTGGTGACTGAGTGGCTAATTGACAGCAGACTGACTGGCTAACCAGCTGGTTGACTGAATGGGTGACTGAATGCTTGAGTGACTCAGTGATAGTTGTCTGGCTCTCTGCCATGGTAGCTGACTTGCTGAGCGACTGGTGACAGAGTGCCTGATTGAATGGTGACTTAGAGACTTACTGGCTTATTGACCGACAGGCTCAAGTTATGGTTGGGAGAATGAGCGGTATTTGACTTGTCATCCGAGTACTCGACTGGCTTCGTCACTGACTGGTAACTCAGTAGCTTATTGATTGGTGACTGACTGGCTAATTCGTTGTTTTTCTGTGCAGTTGAAGGAATAGTTGACTTACTCCCTGCAGCTTGACTGGCAATTGACTAGTTAACTGACTTGCTGATTCAATGCTGAATGTGTGGTTAATTGACCGATGACTGAAAAATTCATTGACTAAGTGGTACCTTACCGGCTATCTGACCGATTAAGTGACTTGTTGAATGACTAGGGACTGAGTGACTTTTTGCCTGGTGACTGACTAACTAGCTAGTTAACTGACTAGCTGAGTGACACAGTGATAGTTGAATGGCTACCCGACTGGTAAACTGGTAAACTGACTTCTCCAGTGTTTGGTGACTGAGTGGCTAATTGACTGGTTACTTAGAGGCTTACTGGCTTGTTGACTCCCTGGCTGACTGGCTAGCTGACTGACTGACTGACTGACTGGTACCTGACAGGCTCTTTGATAGGCTGACTGCCTAGCTGACTGAATGGTTAACTTACCTTCTGACAGGTGACTAACTAGATAATTGATCGCATGAGTTAATGCATAACCAGATGGCTACGTGACCGTCTAATTGGCATGTGACTGATTCGTTGTTTGACTGACTCACTGCTATCTGGCTGGCTAACTGACCTCTTCAGTACCATGCTGACCGACTTCTGATTAACTGGGTAACCGACTGGTGACAGACTGTCTCACTGATTTGTCGAGTGACTGGTAAGTTGTTGATTGTCCGACTGACTGACCGGTTTACTAATTGGTTGACTGACTCTCTGAAGGACTGACTAGTGAACTGACTTACTGGTATGTGACCTGGTTACTAAGTACATTGATTTACTGGTACTTGACCTGGTGACTAACTTCTTGACTCCTTTGCTGGTGACTGACTCTGTTACCAAGTGGTGACTCTCTGAATGACTGGTTGACTGACGTAATACTACCTGACCGGCTGACCAGCTGGTGCCTGTTTGGCTATTATGCTCTTGTGATCAATATATGTTAAAAAGCGCACTATAAATTAATCAATTATTATTAATATTATTTTTGTTTGATTGGCCTAATGACTTTCTGACCGACTGGTGAATGACTGGCTTTCTGACTGGCGACTGACTTGCTGAACAATTTGTTGACTAAGTCACTGGTACCTGACTCTCTGAGTGACTGATTGAGTGACGGATTGATTGATAACTGGTTGACTTACTTACGTGACCATCTGACTGAATGGTTGACCTAATGCTTCAGGAAATAGTAGGGTTAGTTACGGACTGGCCACAGAGTGTCTGAGTGATTGGTTGACTGGGTCACTGGTGCCTGAATGGCTACCGAACCGGTTAACTGACTTGCCGACCGACTGGTGACTGACTGCCTAATCTACTGATGACTTACTGGCTGATTCACTGGTGACTGACTCATGGTACGTGACCAGCTATGTGACTAGTTAACTGACGTGATGACCGACTTGTAAGTCACTGGCTAAGTGAGTCTGTGACTGATGATGACTACTCAGCTCACTCCTCAACCCAAAAACTTGTTTCACCAACCTGAGAATTTAAAAACTGTTACCTTCACTTTGTCTTCTAATCCCAAATTTAGCCCTGCAAGACTTTCACAAACTAGCTTGTTTTTTTAAATCCCTATTCTTTTGTAAGATTCACACAAAACTTTCTAGCTTTACTAATACTATACCAAGTTAACAACTTCCATAATTAGAGACATAAAATAGCAATATAGTAACAAAAGGAAAATTTTACTAAGGAATTCCTCAAGAGAGAAATTATAATCACCTGACTAAAACTGCACGAAAAAATTAATTTACAAAATATTTGCGCATAGCAAATCTAAGCGAATTTGTTGGAAACATATACCAAATACAGAGCAATAGTCGTAAATGCCACATTTGCTTATAAATTTGCTATCCGGTGCAAATTTGTTAGTAAATGTGACATTTACCACCCTTGCTTTATATTTACTACATGTTTGCACCAAATTTATTTAGATTTACACTCAGAAAATATGTCGAAAATACATTTTTTCCAGGACTGTAAGGTATTTGACATCGTCAGGATACAGCTATGGAAAGTCTCCAGTGAAACCTATGGGTTGGCTTGGGGTTGTAGAAATCACTTCAGTTGCATTGACCTTTTTGCATTATTTTGATGTTACGGTCACTGGCTGGGGTTAGGGTTACAGTTTGGTTATGGTTAAGGGTTAGCAGAAGTCAAGTGAAAAGCATTTTCACTGCCCTCCAGCACCCTGGGGGAAGTGGCTATATGGCACTGTTCTTGCTGAGCCCAGACCATTTTTCACTAGCCGGATAATTTAAAAATGTCACTTGCACCTTGTGTTCTAATCCGAAACTCAGCTCTGCAGGGCTTTTAACAAGTACCCTTCCCCTCTAAATCCGTATTCATTCCTAAGATTCATACAAAACTTTCTAGTTTGACCAATATTATAGCAATTTAGAAATAGCAATATAGTAACAAAGAGAGGATTTTATTAATTATTTTCTTCAGAAAATTGTTTCAGAAAACTGCGTCAGAAAACTGTTTCTTGACGGTGTTAAATACCTTAGTCAGGTGATTGTAGGTATTTCCTTTAGGAATTAATTAATAAGTTCCTCCTTTTGTCACCATATTGCTATTTCATGTCCCTAACTTTGCAAGTGGTTAACTAGTTATGGTATTTGTAAAACTAGAGAGGTTTGTGTGAATCTTTCAAATGAATAGGGATTTAGAAGGGGAGAATAGTGGTCAAAAGCCTTGCAAGGCTGAATTTGAGATTAGAACACAAAGTCCGGGTAATAGTTCTTAAATTATCAGGTTAGTTAAAAATATTTTGGGCACAGAAAGACCAGTGCAATCTCAGCACTTGCCCAAGGTTTCTGGAGGGCAATGACAATGCTTTTCACTTCACCTGTGCTAACCCTAACCCTGACCCTAACTCTAAACCCTAATGTTAGTGTTTTCTTATATATTTTGTAATGATCTATTGAAAACAATTGGTTTTGGCAAGTTTGCAGATACCTTTTGCAAATCCGAGTTCTTAGCCTGAGTTGAACAAGACTTGACCCATTTCTCACTCTAGCCATATTTCGCACGAAATATCGTGTTTAAACTAAATTCTAGGTTTTTCTTATAGATTTCATTACAATCTGGTCAAAAAAATTGGATTTGGCTTGTTCGTGGATACATTGTGGAAAACTGTCTTTTCAGCTTGAGTTGAGAAAGACTTAAAAAATTTTTACTCTCTGTCTAAATGTTGCTGGAGAGATCGGGTATCATCCAAATCTTAGCGTTCTCTTTCAGATTTCGATGCAATCTAGTCAAAAAAATTGTTTTGGCTTCTTTGCAGATACTTTTTGCAAAACCGTGTTTTCGGCGTGAGATGAGCAAGTCTTGACTTATTTCACTGTCTGGCCAAGTTTTGCAGGAAACACCGGGTGTTAACCAAATTTTTGTGTTTTGTTACAGATTTCAATGCAGTTTAGTAAAAAAAAGTGCTTTTGGGTTGTTTGCAAATACTTTTTGCAAGAGCGTGTTTTCAGAGTGAGTTGAGCAAGACTTCACCCATTTCACTCTCTGGCCAAATTTGCAGGAAACACCAGGTATGAAGGAAATTTTAGTGGTTTCTTACAGAGTTCAATGCAATCTAGTCAAACAAATTACTTTTTAGTTGTTTGCAGATACTTTTTGCAAACGCCTGTTGTCAGAGTGAGTTCAGCAAGACTTGACCCATTTCACTCTCTGGCTAAATATCCCAGGAAACATAAAGTATCAACCACATTTTTTTTTAAAGAAATTTGAACAAAATCTCTCCAAAACACTTGGTTTTGACGTGTTTGCAGCTACTTGTTTGCAAAACCGAGTTCTCAGCGAGATTTGAGAAAGACGACCTATTCCATTCTGTGGCCACATATCGCAGGGAACATCGTGTTTCATTCAAATTTTAGTGTTTTCTTATAAATTTTAATACAATCTGATGAAAAAAGTTGGATTTCGCTTGTTCGTAGATACTTTATCATAAAACCGTGGTTTGAGCCACAGCTGAGCAAAATTTGCAGGAAAGATCGGGTCTCAACCAAATTTTGGCGTTTTCTCTTAGATTTCGCTGCAATGTAGTCAAAAAGATTGCTTTTGGCTTCTTTGCAGATAAATTTTGCAAAACCGTGCTTTCAGCGTGAGTTGAGCAAGACTTGACCCTTTTAACTCTCTAACAAAGTTTTGCAGGAAAACCGGGTATTAAGCTAATTTTAGTATTTTCTTACAGATTTCAATGCAATCTAGTAAAATAAACTGCTTTTGGGTTGTTTGCGGATACCTTTTGCATAACCGTGTTTTCAGCGTGAACTGAGCAAGACTTGACCCATTTCACTCTCTGGCCTAATTCCCAAGGAAACATCAAGTATCAACCACATTTTATTGTTTCCTTAGAGACTGCCTGACCGACTGGTTGACTGTTTTTTACTAAGTTGCTGTCCGACAGGTAAATGAATGGCAAACCAAAGGTGACTGACTGGCTGACTGACTGGTTGACATACTAGCTGGTATCACACCGGCTGACTACCTACCGGTTGCTGAGTGACGAGTGACTCTCTGACTGATTGGTTGAATCAGTGTGTTGAAGCTGACTGGCTGTGACTCGTTACCTAACTTCGTGACAGATTCGTGAATGAGTGTCTAATTGCCTTGTTGACTGCCTAGATGACTGAAACGTTGACTGCTCAATGGTACTTGACTGGCCATCTGACTGGGTAAGTCACCGGGTTACCGACTGGTGACTGAAGGTAATTGACTGGTTACTGGCTTGTTGACTGACCGGCTAAAGAAAAGGTTGACTGAACCACTGGCCCTTGACAGGCTAACTTAATTGCTGACCGACTGGTGACTGAGTGGCTAATTGACTTGCCGACTGACTAAGAAGTTGTCTGACCAAGTGGTACTTGCCTGGCTATCTGACTGGTTGTCTGACCTGCGAACCGACTGGTGAGGAAATGGCTCATTGAATGCTGACTAACTGGCTGACTGCCTGATTGACTGACTGGCCGACTGAAAGGTTGACGGATTTATTGGTATTGGACTGGATATCTGACTGGTTAACTGACTTGCTGAACAATTGGTGACTGATCGGCTAGTTAACTAATGATTAAGTGACTCATTGACTGAGTGGCTGATTAAAAGACTGATATACTCAATGGTACTTGACTGGCTATCTGTCTGGTTAGTCGACTTCCTGCCCAATTTGTCGCGAATAAGAGAATGCTGACTGACTGGCCGAATGGCTGGTTGACTGACTCGGTTAATGAATGGTTGACTCGCTCAGTGGCACTGGACTTGCTATTTGACTTGTTAACTAACTTGGTGACCGACTTGGGAGTGCCTAGTTGAATGGTGATTGAGATGCTGACTGGCTGGTTGACTAAGTGAATAACTGAATGCTTGAATGACTCACTGGTATTTGCTTGGCTATCTAACCGGTTAACTAACTTGCTGACCAACTGCTGACTGAGTGACTAACCGACTAACCTGGTGACTAACTGGCTGTGTCTTGTGGACTGACTGCATGACTCAATGGTACTTAACTGGCTGTCTGACTAGTTACCTGAGTTGCTGATCGACTGGCAACCAAGTGCTTAGCTGAATGGTGATTGAGATGGTGAGTGGCAGGTTGACTGAGTGAGTGACTGAATGCTCGGCTGACTCAGTGGCACTTGTCTGGCTATCTGACCAGCTACCTGACTTGCTGATCGACTGGTGACTAACTGGCCAAGTGCCTGGTGGACTGAGTGGATGACTGGCTGGTGGTACTTGACTGGCCTTCGTACAGGTTAACTGACTTGCTGCCTGAGTGCGATGTTAACCGAGTGGTAAGTGACTGGTTATTGACTGATGGTTAACTGGCTGATTGTTAACTTGCTTACTTACTTGTACCCCAACGGCTGACTAACTGGCTAACTGATTGTTTATCTAACTGTTTGAGTGACTGGTTAAGTGAGTGGTTGTCCGACTGATTGAGTTAATGGTTACTAACTGATTGACGGGTAAACTAACTAACTGATACCTGACCGGCTGACTGACTGGTTGAGTGACTCGCTTGTGCCTCACTAGCCCTCCGGCTTGTCGACCGACATGGTGACCGACTATCGGCGAACTAATTGACTGGTGACGGACTTGTGAACTAACTGGTTGGTACCTGAGCGGGATACTGTATGTCTAACTGACTGACTGAGTTAAAGGTTCCCGAGCCTTTAACTGGTGACTGACTGATTGAATAAATCACTGGTAGCCGACTGGCGATCTGACTTGTTGACGGACGCACTGAATGGGAAACGATTGGGTAATTAACTGGTAACTGACTGGTTAATTGGTTGAATGACCCACTTCTAGCTGACCAGCCTATTAACTGGTTGCCTATGTGGTTGGCTGACTGGTTAACTAAACTTCTGACGAATTGTTGACTCACCAGTTAACTGACTTCTTAAATGAGTGATTGGTGACGTGGTCACCGACTGGTCGACTAACTCACCGGTACCTGATCTGCTGACTAACCGGTTGACTGAGCTACTGGTTCCTGAACGGCTGAATAACTGGGTTCCTAACTGTTTGACTGACTGAACGACTTCAAGATTATTGACTGGCGAGTGACTGACAACGGGAATCCTGAGATTTTGACATCCTTGCTGACTCATTTATTGGTACTTAACTCGCTGACTTTCTGGTTGAGCGACTGTTTAACTGACTGGTTAAATGACTGTTTGACTGGCTGGGTGATTGGCTTGCTGACAGACTTATTAGTGGGTAAATACTGTCTTTCCGTCTAATGGGCTGACCTAATCACTGGTACCTGACCGAGTGACTGACTTGTTGACTATCTTACTGAGCGACTGGAAATGGACTGACTAAGTAAGTGATTAGTGACTTGCACACTAAGTGACCGGGTGACTGACTGAGTGAGAGACTTGCTAGTATTTGACCATCTGACAAACTCTTACGCTACCTGGCTGACCCATAGGTGATTGACTGGCTTAGTGACTAGTTCACTGAGTGGTTGAGTGAATTACTGGTATCCAACTGTGTAACTTAATGGTTGACTGGGCTGCCGACCCATTAATGAATGCATGGCTAAATGACTATCCAACTTAATGACAAGTGAGCAGCTAACTAATTGGCTTACCACCTTGCTAATTGACTGGTGACTGACTTAATAAACAAATAAAAAATATAAACAAAGTGGTGACTGGCCTACTGGCTGACTGACTGGTCAACTGCGTCGGTGGTACCTGACCAGCAGACTGACTAGTTGACTGACACATTGGCTCCTGAGGCCTCTTTGATTGGTCGACTGATGGGTTGACTGACCTTCATACCGACTGGCGACTGGAAGGCTGGGTGAGTGGCTGGTGGACTGACTGGATGACTGAATGATTGAAGTGGTACTTGACTGGTTACCGGACTGGTCAACCGCCTTGCCAAGCGACTGGCGACTGCGTCGTATTTTGAGTTGTGACTGACCAGCTCACTGGCTGGTTTAGTGACTCGCTGTCTGAATGTTTGAGTAACCCAGTCCTAATTAAATGGTTATCTGACTAGTTAACTGATTTATTGGCCGACTTGTGATTGAATGGTTAATTGACGGGTGACTGATGGCCTGACTGGCCGTTTGACTAATTGGCTCTCTGAATGGGTGACTGTTTGAGTGATATTTCTCTGGTTAACTGACCTGCTGAGCGATTCGTTACTGTGTGGCTAATTGAATGGTGACTGACTGGCTGACTGCGTGGTTGTCTGAAAGGCTGAGTACCCCAATGGTACCTGACTGGCTATGTGACTGGTTAACTGACTTTGTTACCGACTAGTGACTGCCAGGCTAATCGAGTACTGAGTGACTGGCACTAGAGTGGCTATCTAGCCAGCTAACTGAGGTCCTCATCTTGTGGTGACTTGGAGGCTATTTTAGTGTTGACTGTCTCGCTTGTTGACTGACTGGGTGACTGACTGTTTGACTGACGTAAAAGTACTTGGTATGCTATTTACTTGGTTAACTGGTTTGCACAGCTAATGGTTCACTGCTACTTGAGTGAGCATCTGATTGGTAAACTGACATGCTGACCGATCAGTGACTAATTCACCCACTGACTGGTGACTGACTGGCTGGTTTACCGACTGGATGACTAAATAGTTTACTAACTCACTGGTACTTCACTGGCTATCTGACCTGTTAGCTGAGTTGCTCACGGACTGGTGACTGATTGGCCTATCTACTGGTCACTTACTGCCTGGTTGACTTATTGTATGACTAAAAGCTCGACTGAGTCAGTTGCACTTCACTAATTATAGGAGTAGTTAAGTGACTTCCTCACCGATTGGTGAATTGGTAATTAATGGGCTGGTGGCTGACATGCTGACTGACAAATGACGGGCTAATTGATGGTCAGCAAGTCACTTAACTACTCCGATAGTTAGTTTGGTGCAACTGAGTCAGTCAGGCATTCAGTCATACAATAAGTCATCCAGCCAGTGAGTGACCCGTAGGTAGGCCAACCAGTCACTAGTGAGTCAGCAACTCAGTTAAAAGGTCAGTTAGCCAGTCAAGTACCACTGAGTAAGTCAACCATTTATTCATCCAGTCAGTCAACCAGCCAGTCAGTCACCAGTCAATGGAAGAGGCAGGCACCGGTCGGTCAGCAAGTCAGTTAACCAGTCACATACCCAGTTAGGTACCAGTGAATCAGTAAACAATTAGCTGAGCAAATAAGTGAACCAAGTAATTAATCATTTAAGTACCACTAAGTCGGTGACCCAGTCAGTCACTTAGTCAGTCGACAAGAGAGACAGTCAATACTAAAATAGCCTCCAGGTCACCACTCGGTGAGCAACTTAGTTAACTAGTTAGATAGCTGGTCTAATACCATTCAGCTTGTCAACCTCTCAGTCAGCCAGTTAATCAGCACTCAATTAGCCACGCAGTCACCAGTCGGTAACTAAGTCAGTTAACTAGTCACATAGCCAGTCAGGTACGATTAGGGTAGTCAACCCTTTATTTAGTCAGTCAGACAACCAAGCAGTCAGCCAGTCAGTAACCATTCAATTAGCCACTCAGTAACGAATCGCTCAGCAGGTCAATTAACCAGACAAATATCACTTTAACAGTCACCCATTCAGAGAGTAAACTGGTCAATCGGCCAGTCAGGCTGTCAATCACCTGTCAATTGGCCACTCAATCACAGGTCGGCCAGCAAATCCGTTGACTAGTCAGTTAACCACTAAAGGTGGACTGGGTCACTCAAACATTCAGACAACGAGTGAGTAAACCAGCCAGTCATCTGGTCAGTTACGACGCAAAAGGCGACGCAGTCGAGAGTCGTTCGGTAAGTTGGTTAACCAGTCCGATAACCAGTCAAGTACCACTTAGTCATTTAACCACTCAGTCATCCAGTCAGTCCACCAGCCACTCACCCAGCCACTCAGTCACAAGTCGGTAAGCAAGTCAGTCAACCCATAAGTCAACCAATGACATAGGCGTCAGGAACCCATGAGTCAGTCAGCTAGTCAGTCATTTGGTAAGGTACTACTGACGAGGTCGACCAGTCAATCAGCCAGTCAGCCAGTCACAACTTTGTTAGCTAGTCAGTCACAAGTCGCTTATTAAGTCAGTCACCAGTCAATTAGCAAGGTGGTAAACCAATCAAGAAGCTGGTCACTTGTCAGTAAGTCACTTGTCAGATAGTCACTAGGCCGTGCATTCATTAATGGGTCCGCAACCCAGTCAACCATTGAGATACACAGTTGGATACCAGTAATTCACTCAAACAATTGGTGAACTAGTCAATAAGCCAGTCAATCACCTATGGGTCAGCCAGGTAGCGTAACAGTTTGTCAGCCCATCAAGTACTAGCAAGTCTGTCACTCAGCCACTCAGTGAGCAGTCTGCTAACCACTCAGTTAGTCAAACCATTACTAGTGGTTCAGTAAGGTAGTCTACAAGTCAGACGGTCAGATACCAGTGATTAGTTCAAACCATTAGACGGTCAGGCAGTGATCACACACCAATAAGTCTGTCAGCAAGTCAATCACGCAGCCAATCAATTAGTCATTTAACCCATCAGTCAATCAGTCGCTCAACCAGGAAGTCAGTAATGAACAATCAGCCAGTAAACCATCAGTCACTAACCCGTCAGTTGCCACTCGGCTAACATCGCACTTAGGGAGCAAATCAATTAACCAGTCTGATAACCAGTCAAGTACCACTAAGAAAGTCAACCATTCAGTCATCCAATCAGTCCGCCAGGCACTTAACCAGCTATTCACCAGTCGGTCAGCAAGTCAGGTAACTGTTCAGATAACCAGTCAAGTGCCACCATTCAATCACTCACTCAGTCAACCTGCCAGTCGGCATCTCAATCACCATTCAGCTAGGCACTTAGTTGCCAGTCGGTCAGCAACTCAGCTAACTAGTCATCCAGTCAGTCCACAAGACACTCAGCCAGTTAGTCACCAGGCAGTTAGTCACTCAGTCAGCAGTCGGTCAGCAAGTTAGTTATCTGGTTAGATAGCCAAGCAAGGACCACTGAGTCAGCCAACCGTTCAGTCAGTTACTCAGTTCACCAGCCAGTCAGCATCTCAATTACCATTCAACTAGGCACTTAGTCACAAGTCGGTTACGAACTTAGTTAACCAGTCAGCTAGCAAGTCGAGTGCCTCTGAGCCAGTCGACCATTCATTAATCGGGTCAGTCAACCAGCCAGTCCACCGGTCAGTCAGTAGTAATTTATCAGTGAGGTAGGGTTCATTTTATCAGCACATCGACTAACCAAACACATAGCCAGTCAATTACTATTGACTTACTCAGTCTTTCAATCAGCCGCTTGGTCAGCGAGTCGCTTAGTCACCAATGAATTAGCCGACCAGTCACCAGTTGTACACCAAGTCAGTTAACCAGGCAGATATACAGTCCAGTACCATTAAGACAGTTTACCTTTCAGTCGAGCGGTAAGTCAATCAGGCAGTGAGCCAGTCAGTCAATGCGATGTTAGCGGAGTGGCAACTGACTAGTTACTGACTGATGGTTTACTGGCTGATTGTTAACTACTTAAACGGCTAACTAACTGACTAACTAATTGGTTATTTAGGTGCTTGAGTAACTGGTTGAGTGAGAGGTTGTCCGACTGACTGAGTTAATGGTTACTGACTAATTGACGGGTAAACTAACTCACTAATACCTGACTGGCTGACTTACTGGTTGAGTGACTCGCTTGTGCCTCACAAGCCCTCTGACTTGTTGACTGACATGGTGACCGACTACCCACAAACTAATTGGCCGGTGACGGACTTCTGATTTAACTAGTTGGTAACTCAGCGAGTTACTGAATGTTTAACTGACTGAATGAGTTAACGGTTCCTGAGCCGATTTACTGATTGACTGACTGACTCAATGGTAGCTGACTGGCCATTTGACCTGTTGACGGACGCACTGAGTGAGAAATGATTAACTAGGGTCACTCAACCATTCAGACAGAGAGTCAGTAAACCAGCCAATCAGCTGGTCAGTCACGACTCAAAAAGCGACGCAGTCGCCAGTCGGTCGTCGAGTCGGTTAACCAGTCCGATAACCAGTCAAGTACCACTGAGTAAGTCAACGATTTATTCATCCAGTCAGTCAAGCAGCCAGTCAGTCACCAGTCAATGGAAGAGGCAGGCACCGGTCGGTTAGCAAGTCGGTTAACCAGTCCGATAACCAGTCAAGTACCACTGAGTAAGTCAATCATTTATTCATCCAGTCAGTCTACCAGCCACTCACCCAGCCAATCAGTCACCAGTCGGTAAGCAAGTCAGTCAACCCATCAGTCAACTAGTCAGATAGGCGGTTGGAACCAATCAGTCAGTCCACTAGTCCGTCAGCTTGTCAGGTACCACTGACGAGGTCGACCAGTCAGTCAGCCATTCAGCCAGTCACCACTTTGTTAGCTAGTCGGTCACTAGTCGCTAATTCAGTCAGTCACCAGTCCGTTAGCAAGGTGGTAAACCAATCAGTCAACTGATCACTTTCAGTAAGTCGGATAGTCACTTAGCCGTGCATTTATTAATGGTCCGCAACTCAGTTAAACATTGAGATACACAGAAGGATACCAGTAATTCACTCAACCACTCAGTAAACTAGTCACTAAGCCAGTTAATCACCTATCGGTCAGCCAGATAGCGTAACAGTTTGTCAGCCGGTCAAGTACTAGCAAGTCTGTCACTCAGTCAGTCACTCGGCCACTCAGTGAGCAAGTCAGTAACCACTCAGTCCATTACGTCAGTCCATTACGAGTCGCTCAGAAAGGTAGTCAACGAGTCAGTTAGTCGGTCAGGTACCAGTGATTAGGTCAACCCATTAAACGGTCAGACAGTAATCACCCAACAATAAGTCTGTCACCAAGTCAATCACCTAGCCAGTCAGCCAGTCATTTAACCAGTCAGTCAATAGGTCGCTCAACCAGGAAGTCACCGAGTTAAGTACCAATGAATGAGTCACCAGTCGCTCAATAAGGCAGTCAACACCTCAGGATTCCAGTTAAGTAACAGTAGGTCGGTCAAGCGGTCAGTCAGCCGGTCAAATATCATTGAGTCAGTCAAGCAGTCAGTCAGCCGGCGAGTCATCATTCAGTCAACTAGTTAGTAAACCAGTGCGTCAGTTAGTCAGGTACTAGTGGGTCATTCAATTAGTCAGTGAGCCTATTACTCAATCGTCTGTTAGACAGTCCGTCAGCAGTCGGCCACGAGTGACTTAATGAACAAGTCAGACAGTCACTGAATCAGTCAGTCGCCAGTCAGTAATCTTTAATTCTTTCAGTCAGTCAACCAGTTAGGGACCGGATCAGGTACCAGTGAATAGTAAACCAAGTAGAACCAGTAAATAGGCTGGTCAGCTAGTAGTGAGTCAGTCAACTACTTAACCAGTCAGTTACCAGTCAATTAGCCAATCGCTTGTCAGTCAGTGCGTCAGTCAACAAGTCATATTGCCAGTCAGCTACCAGTGAGTAAGTTAATAAGTCAGCCACTCGGCTCAGGAACCTTTAACTCAGTCAGTCCGTTAAACATTCAGTAACCCGCTCAGGTACCAACGAGTTAGTTCACAAGTCCGTCACCAGTCAATTAGCCCGTCGGTAGTCGGTCACCATGTCGGTCAACAAGTCGGAGGGCTAGTGAGGCACCAGCGAGTCACTCAACCAGTCAGTCAGCCGGTCAGTTACCAGTGAGTTGGTTTACTCGTCAATCAGTCAGTAACCATTAACTCAGTCAGTCGGAAAACCACTCACGATACCAGGCACTCAAACAGTTAGATAACCAATCAGTTAGCCAGTTAGTAAGCCGTTGAGGTACAAGTCAGTCAGCAAGTTAACTATTAGTCAGTTAACCATCAGTCACTAACCAGTCAGTTGCCCTTCGGTTAACATCGCACTCACGCAGCAAGTCAGTTAACCAGTCCGATAACCAGTCAAGTACCACTAAGTAAGTCAACCATTCAGTCATCCAGTCAGTCCACCAGGCACTCAGCCAGTTAGTCACCAGTCGATCAGCAAGTCAGGTAAATGGTCAGATAGCCAGTCAAGTGCCACTGAGTCAGCCGACCATTCAGTCACTCAATCAGTCAACCTGCCAGTCAGCATCTCAATCACCATTCAGCTAGGCACTTAGTCGCCAGTCGGTCAGCAACTCAGGTAACTAGTCAGACAGCCAGTCAAGTACCATTGAGTCATGCAGTCAGTCCACAAGACACTCAGCCAGTTAGTCCATGGCAGTTAGTCAATCAGTCAGCAGTCGGTCAGCAAGTAAGTTAACTGGTTAGATAGCCAAGCAAGTACCACTAAGTCAGCGAACCATTCAGTCAGTGACTCAGTCAACCAGCCAGTCAGCATCTCAATCACCATTCAATTAGACACTTAGTCACAAGTCGGTCACCAAGTTGGTTAACCAGTCAGATAGCAAGTGAAGTGCCACTGAGCCAGTCAACCATTCATTAATCAAGTCAGGCAACCAGCCAGTCGGCCAGTCAGTCACTAGTCAATTATTCGCGACATAGTCCCCATTTGATCAGCAAGTCGACTAACCAGACAGATAGCCAGTCGAGTACCATTGAGTCACTGTCTTTCAATCAGTCACTCAGTCAACGAGTCACTTAGTCGCCAGTCAATTAGCTGAACAGTCACCAGTTGTACACGAAGTCAGTTAACCAGTCAGATACCAGTCCAGTAATATTAAGTCAGTCAACCTTTCAGTCGACCAGTCATTCAATCAGGCAGTCAGCCAGTCAGTGAGCAATCAATGATCCACTCGCTCACCAGTCGGTTCGCAAGTCAGACAGCCAATCAGAAAGCCAGTCAAGTACCACTGGGTCAGACAACTTTTCAGTCAGTCGGTCAGTCAACCAGCCAGGCAGCCAGTCAGTCACCAGTCAATTAGCCACTCAGTCACCAGTCGGTCAGCAAGTCAGTTAACCTGTCAAGTCCCAATAGTGCGGTCAACCTTTCTGTTAGCCGGTCAGTCAACAAGACAGTTAGTCACCAGTCGATAAGCAAGTCAGGTAAATGGTCTGATAGTCAAGTGCCACTGAGTCAGCCGACCATTCAGTCACTTAGTCAACCTGCCAGTCACCATCTCGATCACCATTCACCTAAGCACTTGGTCGCCAGTCGATCAGCAACTCAGGTAACTAGTAGGACAGCCAGTTAAGTAACATTGAGTCATCCAGTCAGTCCACAAGACACAGCCAGTTAGTCACCAGGCTAGTCGGTTAGATACTCAGTCAGCAGTTGGTCAGCACGTTAGTTAACCGGTTAAGCAAATACCATTGAGTCATTCAACCATTCAGTCATTCACTGAGTCAACCAGCCAGTCAGAATCTCAATCACCATTCAACTAGGCACTTAGTCACAAGTCAGTCACCAAGTTAGTTAACCAGTCAGATAGCAAGTCAAGTGCCACTGAGCGAGTCAACCATTCATTAACCGAGTCAGTCAGCCAGCCAGTCGGCCAGTCAGTCAGCAGTCCATTATTCGCGACCAATTGGGCAGCAAGTCGACCAATCAGACAGATAGCCAGTCAAGTACCATTGAGTAACTCAGTCTTTCAATCAGCCACTCAGTCAATGAGTCACTTACTCCTTAGTCAACTAGCCGATCAGTAGCCAGTTGTTCAGCAAGTCAGTTAACCAGTCAAATATCCAGTCCAACACCATTAAGTCCGTCAACCTTTCAGTCGGCCAGTCAGTCAATCAGGCAGTCAGCCAGTTATACAACATTCAATGAGCCATTCGCTAACCATTCGATTCGCAGGTCAGACAACCAGTGAGATAGCCAGTCAAGTACCACTGGGTCAGACAACTTCTTAGTCAGTCGGGTAGTCAACCAGCCAGTCAGCCAGTCAGGCACCAGTCAATTAGCCACTCAGTCACCAGTCGGTCAGCAATTCAGTTAGCCTGTCAAGTGCCAATGGTTCAGTCAACCTTTTCTTTAGCCCGTCAGTCAACAAGCCAGTCACCAGTCAATTACCTTCAGTCACCAGTCAATTACCTTCAGTCACCAGTCGGTAACCCGGTCAGTTACCCAGTCAGATGGCCAGTCAAGTACCATTGAGCAGTCAACGTTTCAGTCATCTAGGCAGTCAACAAGGCACTTAGACACTTATTCACGAATCTGTCACCAAGTTAGGTAACGAGTCACAGCCAGTCAGCTTCAACACACTGATTTAACGATTCAGTCAGAGAGTCACTCGTCACTCAGCAACCGGTAGGTGGTCAGCCAGTCTAATACCAGCTAGTATGTCAACCAGTCAGTCACCTTTGGTTTGCCAGTCACTCACCTGTCGGTCAACAACTTAGTAAAAAACAGTCAACCAGTCGGTCAGGCAGTCTCTAAGTAAACAATAAAATGTGGTTGATACTTGATGTTTCCTTGGGAATTTGGCCAGAGAGTGAAATGAGGCAAGTCTTGCTCAGTTCACGCTGAAAACACGGTTATGCAAAAAGTATCCGCAGAAAACCCAAAAGCAGTTTATTTTACTAGACTGCATTGAAATCTTCAAGAAAATACTAAAATTTGCATAATACTTGGTTTTCCTGCAAAACTTGGTAAGAGAGTGAAAAGGGTTAAGTCTTGCTCAACTCACCCTAAAAGCATGGTTTTGCACAATTTATTTGCAAAGAAGCCAAAAGCAATCTTTTTGACTACATTGCAGCGAAATCTAAGAGAAAACGCCAAAATTTGGTTGAGACCCGATCTTTCCTGCAAAATTTGGCCAGAGAGTGATATGTGCCAAATTTTGCTCAGCTGTGGCTCAAACCACGCTTTTACGATAAAGTATATACGAACAAGCCAAATCCAACTGTTTCCGTCAGATTGTATTAAAATCTATAAGAGAACACTAAAATTTGGATGAAACACGATGTTTCCTGGGAAATGTGGCCACAGAGTGGAATAGGTCGTCTTTCTCAAATCTCGCTGAGAACTCGGTTTTGCAAAAAAGTATCTGCAAACACGTCAAAACCAATTGTTTTGGAGAGATTGTGTTCAAACTTCTAAAAAAACAAAATGTGGTTGATACTTTATGTTTCCCGGGATATTTAGCCAGAGAGTGAAATGGGTCAAGTCTTGCTGAACTCACTCTGACAACAGGCGTTTGCAAAAACTATCTGCAAACAACCAAAAAGTAATTTGTTTGACTAGATTGCATTGAAACCACTAAAATTTCCTTCATATTTGGTGTGTCCTAAAAAACTTGGCCAGAGAGTAAAATGGGTGAAGTCTTGGTAAACTCACTCTGAAAACACGCTTTTGCAAAAAGTATTTGCAAACAACCCAAAAGCACATTTTTTACTAGATTGCAATGAAATCTGTAACAAAACACAAAAATTTGCTTAACACCCAGTGTTTCCTGCAAAACTTGGCCAGACAGTGAAATAAGTCAAGACTTGCTCATCTCACGCCGAAAATACGGTTTTGCAAAAATTATCTGTAAAGCCAAAATAATTTTTTTGACCAGATTGCATCGAAATCTGAAAGACAACGCTAAAATTTGGATGATACCCGATCTTTCCAGCAACATTTGGACAGAGAGTAAAAATTTGCCAAGTCTTGCTCAACTCAAGCTGAAAAGACAGTTTTCCACAATGTATCTACGAACAAGCCAAATCCAATTTTTTTGACCAGATTGTAATGAAATCTATAAGAAAACACTAGAATTTAGTTTAAACACGATGTTTCCTGCGAAATGTGGCCACAGTGAGAAATGGGTTAAGTCTTGTTCAACTCAGGCTCAAAACTCGGATTTGCAAGAGGTAACTGCACACTTGCCAAAACCAATTGTGTTCAATAGATCATTACAAAACATGTAAGAAAACACTAACATTAGGGTTTAGCGTTAGGGTCAGGGTTAGGGTTAGGAATATGGATGGCATTTTCCTACATGCTACCTTCAGAGTCTAACCGGGTTCTGTTGTGGCAGCATGCCAGGAGATGGCACGGGGTAGTTGTACGCGGAAAAGACGTGGCTACATAGAGTTTTGTCTGCGTTGGGCAAAGTAGGAGAAGGCCCAATGGCTCAGCGACCTTTGATGGGGACTCCTTCACGGGGGAGGAACGAGCCAAGGCGCGATCTTTTGGTCGCCTTTCGCTGTCTGAGCGTTCGAAAGAACGGAGGGTGCGGCATCGTCCGTTGGTGAGCGAGGCTTGTGGCCGGAGTTTGAGTTGTTTTATTGGCGACTGACTCCGATATGGGATAGCTAACTTGTGTATGCTGCCAGTAGTCATATGCTTGTCTCAAAGATTAAGCCATGCATGTCTAAGTATAAGCACCAGTACTGTGAAACTTCGAATGGCTATCAGTTATCGTTTATTTGATTGTTATCGTTTATTTGATTGTTATCGTTTATTTGATAAATCAGTTATCGTTAAATCAGTTATCGTTAAATTTGTTAAATCAGTTATCGTTTATTTGATTGTACCCGTACTACTTGGATAACCGTAGTAATTCTAGAGGTTACAGTTGCGAAAAGTCCCGACTGTCTTCGGAAGGGTTGTATTTATTAGAATAAAAACCAATGCAGATTTTGCCCGGTGTTGTGGTGAATCATAGTAACTAATGGAATCGCACGGCCTTTGCGCTGGCGATGTTTCATTGAAATATCTACCCCATCAACTGTCGATGGTAAGGTAGTGGCTTACCATGGTTGCAACGGGTGACAAAGTATTAGGGTTCGATTCCGGAGAGGGAGCCTGAGAAACGGCTACCACATCCAAGGAAGGCAGCGGGCGCGCAAATTACCCAATCCTGACTTAGGGAGGTAGTGACAAGAAATAACAACACAAGGCTTTATAATACAACGATTTATATGTTTTCCCCCACTTTCATCATTACATATGCAACCTTCCTTCCATTCCCAAATGCTCATCAACAAAATGATTACCTTTTTTCTGAAGCTTATAGCTTCCTCAAAATAAAAGAATAAGACATGAAATTTATACACAATATAGGCAATTGCATATGGTTTATGCCGCTTGAATTTCTTGTGATGTTATTAAATAGTTTTTATTTTATTAATATTTCTCTTTCAACTTTCAGAAAATGAGACGTGAAGATCATGACAAATGTCCAATTATTTTGCCAACATTTTATCAAACTACAACAACTTATATACCATAATAAATATCTAAGTAAGGGGAATACATTGGTGTATTTATATTCTCTAAGGGTTTGAATCCACATGTGCTGGAGACGCTAACAGATTGAAAGGTTTAGGTAGTTACCCACTAGCCCTGATGCCAAAAAAAACTCATTAAAAAGTTAGGTTTTAAGTAAAGAAGCCGCTCTTTTATGTATGTATAGACCTGATTACTTACTATATTTGTACAAGGTGTCTTATCATTTGATATAAAACTTTAGAAGTCATCGCAGTTAGAGTTAAATTTAAGGTAACAACGTTAAAATTGATACCAAAAAAATTCATAAAGAAACTAGGTTTTAAGTAAAGACGCCGCACTTTCACGTCTATGCAGACATTGTTACTTACTATATTTATACAAGGTTTCATATCATTTGATGAAAGAGTGTAGAAATTATCGCAGTTAGGGCTAAATTTTGAGTAACCACCTTAACATCTCTGGAGAATCAGGCTAAAAATATCTCAAAGAAGCCCAAATTTGGTGTGTACATAGTTTGCACCATTCCCCATTCAGTGATTTTAACTAACTATCATTCCCTCTAATTTTAGAAATCTGACGGAAAGTATGTACCCTAAACAAGGCTTGACACGAAACTCAACCTTGAAACTAGGGCTAGATCGCAAAACTGCTAAAACCTTTATTCTTGGGAGTTGAGAGCTGAAATTTTCAGAGGATACTTATGGCATACTTTCTATCACGTGCACCAGGTTTCAAGTCATTTCAATCAATATTTTGGATTTTTTAGCCCTTTTTCGTCAAATTTGCATATTTTGAGAAAAGTGAGTGTTAGGGCTTAAGGGCTTTTCGCGTTTTTTTAACCACCATCTCATTGAATGTAGACAAGTTATACATCGTTGGAAGGTTCGCGCTAATGACTACAACTTGATGCATTCAAAAGTATTGAAATAATTACTGCGCATGCGCTGGAGACCAAAAAACCTCGAAAAAAGGGGATTTTTGAGTCTGTTTTTGCAGGGCTAAGAAACCTTAAAAATCAAACGAAATTGACACAAAGTGATATACACATAAGTGTCCATTTCCTTAACAATGGTTGGTTTAGAAAAGGATTGATTTGAGATTTTTTTATGAGTTTTCTTGTAACACGAGTCTCATATGTACGCTGTGCGGACCTATGTTTTTATCTTTTAAAAACTCGTAAAAAACTCACTTTTTATCGGTTTTTCGTTAAACTTACACCAATGTGATTACAATTAAAAGTATTTTTGTTTAAAATTAAAGGATTGATTTTTCCAACCTTTTTCGTCTTCTTTTACACGCCATAAATCTTAAGTGTTTCTATCCATTCACCTAATACTTACGCATAAAATGGAACATTGTATGCGTAAGTATGTAAGGCCTGCTAAGTTTGAAGGTCGGAACAATGAGGGCTTTTGAGTAACAGTAGATTTAATGAGTGCCTGTCCATTTCACGATTACGCTATTTTCGCCTCACTCCTGAGGTTTGAAAAATTATAAAAAATTAACAAAACATTAACTGTACCTTATTTGACCAGCATAAGATAGAACATAAAACGACGTTATCTACCATGTTAAATTTTGTTTAAAACTTTAAAACTAAATATTTGCTGTGATTGACAGAAGTCAACCTTAATTGAAAGGTAGCAATCAACCTAATTTGCCTAAATTAAGAACACCATAAGAAAATCAAATGTCTCATCTATTATGCCTGTAGGTTTGAAGTTGTTCAACAATAAGGTTATTGAGTTACAGTAGAATGAATGAATGCTACCCTTGGCCAAAAAATCCAAGATGGCGGACATCAAATAGGATGCCCTCATGGGTACTGCTCTAACTCCTCAATCTGTGATGCTCTTCACTTGCAGTTTATGAGAGTACTACAAGAGGTATAGAACTAGTCACACACCCAATATAAATATATTTCTTCAAGAGAATGGAGTTACGTTAGTTTGAAGATTGACTAGCAAAACATGAAAAATGGGCGAAGGGGTATAAGTGAGAAAAACAGTCTTAAGGTATCGAGACAACTCAAAAAGCGCTAGAAGTTGTTGTTAGGGATCATAGAGCCTATAGCAAGAGTTTCAGGGAAATTTAAAATTTTGATAAAAATGGCCATGCTACCCCCTTGGCCAAAATATCCAAGATGGCGGACACCAAATGGGGTGCTATCATGCCAACTACTACAACTAACGAATCTCTAAGGATGTGGAATTGTAATTTTTGTGAGACATAGACATGGCATGGAACTAGTTTGCTAAGAGGTTTGAAGTAGTCAGATGCCGAACGAAGAGAGATATTGCAGCTAAAAGATTGACAAGTCAAACGTGTCAGATGGGCTAAGGGGTATAAGTGAGAATATCTTTGTTGTTGGAAGGAATAATGGACCTCAACTTTTATTATTAAACAACAACATATTATATATTGTTAGAAAGGTCTTGACGAGAGGAACATTTTGGTGTATTTAAAACCCTTCAATGCGCAGGCCTTGGACTATGCCTAGGACTAAGACTATGATTGTGACTAGCACTCTTACTATGACAGTGATTATGACAGGCTAGGAAGATTACTATTACTAATACTAGGACGATAGATTTGACTATGTCCAAGAGTAACGCCATGGACATGGTTATTGTCATAGTCATTGTCCTCCTAATCATAGTCAGAGTACTAGTCATAGTCAGACAGTCATAGTCATAGTCATAGTCATAGTTTTGGTCATGGCTATGACTTTCATACTGACTATAACCATACTATGGTTGTGACTATGGCTAAGACTATGACTATGACGGATACTAGGAGTCACAACCATAGTATCGTCATAGTCGTTATCAAAGTTATAGCCATGACAAAAACTATGACTATGACTATGTCTGACTGTGACTAGGACTATGGCGATGACTATAACTATGACTAGGACTAGGACTATGACTATGACTATGGCCTTACACATAGGCATAGTCATATCTATAGTCATAGTATCAGGTATAGTCATAGTCATAGCCATAGTCACAACCATAGTATGTTCATAGTCATTTTGAAAGTCATAGCCATGTCATAAACAATGACTATGACTATGACTATGTCTAACTATGACTAGGACTATGGCTATAACTATGACTATTACCAGGACTATCACTATGACTTTGACTTTGACTTTGACTAGGACTAGGACTATGCCTATGACTGGGGCCCTAACCCTTTAGGGTAACTGTTTGGGGTAAATTAGGGTGTGGCTGTGACTGTGACTGGCTGTGACTGGTTACCTAACTTCGTGACCGACTCGTGACTGACCTGGTTGCCTGGTTGACTGCCTGTTTGACTGAAACGTTGACTGGCTCAATGATACTAGAGTGGCGATCTCACCCTATATCTAAGAGCTAAGGACTAACCCTGGCCGTTTATTTAAGAGCTAAGGAGTAACCCAATCGCTAACACTAACCCATATTTATTCCTAGCCATACCCCTATCCCTAGACCTAACCTAAATTTATTCTCGACCTGTACTTTACCCTACCCTTAACCGTTATTTATTCCTTACCCTAACCCTAATTTATGGTTAGCGTTATACGGTTGGGGTAAGAATAAATTATTGAATGAATGAGCCTAGAGAAATTTTAGTAACCCTAGCCGTAACCCTCAGGGGTTAGGGTTAGGGAAGAATTAGGATTACGGTTAGGAATATGGATAGTATTAAACTCTAGTTAGGCTGGGGTTAGGGTTAAACTAGGATGAGGGTTAGGAATAAATTTACAGTTAGGGTTAAATTTGATAACTTTTAGGCATAACTTTTAGGATAACTTTTAACGGTTAGGTTAGGGTTATATTACGATGAGGGTTAGGAATAAAATTATAGTTAGGGTTAATTGGATAACTTTTAGGCATAGGGATAGGTATAAATTAAAGTTGGGGTTAGGGTTAGGGTTAGGAATATGGATAGCATTTTCCTACTTGCTACCTTTAGAGTCTAACCGGGTTATGTTGGGGCAGCATCTCAGGAGATGGCACGGGGTAGCTGTACGCGGAAAAGACGTGTTATACATAGAGTCTTGTCTGCGCTGGGCAAATTAAGAGAGAAGGCCCGATCGCTCGGCGACCTTTGATTGGGCCGCCTTGACGGGGGAGCAGCGAGCCAAGGCGCGATAATTTGGTGGCCTTTCAATGGCTGAGCGTTGGAAAGAACGGAGGGTGCGGCATCGTCCGCTTGTGGGAGAGGCTTGTGGCCGGAGTTTGAGTTGTTTTAGTGGCGACTGACTCCGATATCGGATAGCTACCTTGTTAATCCTGCCAGTAGTCATATGCTTGTCTCAAAGATTAAGCCATGCATGTCTAAGTATAAGCACTAGTACTGTGAAACTTCGAATGGCTCATTAAATCAGTTATCGTTTATTTGATTGTACCCTTACTACTTGGATAACCGTAATAATTGTAGAGGTTACAGTTGCGAAAGGTCCCGACTGTCTTCGGAAGGGATGTATTTATTAGAGTAAAAAACAATGCAGATTTTTCTCGGTGTTGTGGTGAATCATAGTAACTAATCAAATCGCACGGCCTTTGCGCTGGCGATGTTTTATTCAAATATCTATCCCGTCAACTGTCGATGGTAAGGTAGTGACTTACCATGGTTGCAACGGGTGACGAAGAATTAGGGTTCGATTCCGGAGAGGGAGCCTGAGAAACGGCTACCACATCCAAGGAAGGCAGCAGGCGCGCAGATTACCCAATCCTGACTCAGGGAGGTAGTGACAAGATATAACAATACACGGCTTTTGCAAGTCTTGTAATTGGAATGAGTTCAACCTAAATCCTTTAACGACGATGCATTGGAGGGTAAGTCTGTTGCCAGAAACCGCGGTAATTCCAACTTCAATAGCGGATATTAAGGTTGTTGCAGTTAAAAAGCCCCTAATTGGATCTCGGGATAGCCCGGCCGGTCTGCCCCAAGGTACGTTACTGGCCGAGCTTTTCTTCCTCGCAGAGACTGGGTGTGCTCTTACCTGAGTGTGTTCGGGATCTGGAACGTTTACTTTGAAAAAATTAGAGTGTTCAAAGCAAGCCGGTGCGTGAAGACGTAAGCCTGGAACAGTGGAATAGGACTTTGGTTCTAAAACGACGTAAAGACAGCAGAGTGACAATAACTCTCAAAAAAGAAACAACAACTTTGAATTTAAATTTACAAGACATGTCATGACATTCTCATGTCATCTTCAGTTGCAAATGAGCATTTAGCATTTGAATATTTGAATATAAATTAAGGGCGTTACGCACTACGTGTCCGGGATTACGTTACATTTGAATGTAAAAACGCGAAAAACGTAATTAGCACGCGCTTGACTATATCAAAAAATAAATAAATAAATATAGTAATAATAAAAATAGATTAGAAGACCAAGGAACAACATAATTAAAAGGAAAGAGACAATTCTAGGTTTTTCAATTGCTGATTAAGGATGGGTTTTTCCCACTTAATATGCAATGCCTCTTGGATCTTAATTTGGTATTTTGAAGCGGCAGAATCTAAGATCGTGAAAGATTCAGTATCACAAGAGTCAAGACAGGCCCTTGATGATTGCAGGTGCTTGTAAATATGCGAAGTTTTGAGAATACTTCTATGGAAGTAAGCAAGCTGAGTTGGATTTGAATTTTCTTAAAAACTGTTTATCCTTCAATGTGTTTCCGATGTTCATCTGTTTTCAACTGCCTAACATAAGTAGACATGATGTACATGCTATTCGAAGACGCCTATTAAGAAGTGCTATCACCAAACGAAGAAAGGAACTCTGTAAGTTAACCATAGTAAGAGACAGATTAGCGGTGCATATGAATGGCATTGTCAGCAACATCGATGGATACATCCTCCTTGGAACTATTAAATATAATGTAAAGAAGGCTGTGAAACGTGTTATCGCCACTCACGAGAAGAAACTAAAAAAGTTTAACGCGAAACGTGGTTCTACCGTTTGCTTCAACGGAGAGAGTCACCAACCTCTCGTCGCACAATCTCACGTCCGAACAATTGGAAATACTTAAATATGGTCCTTCACACTCTATCTGTCCTTCTAACATTAGCAAAACGGATGTCTTCTCTTGTTTTGAGCTGATTAATCGCACCATGGTCAGAAATCTACTCGACAGAGAGCTAAAGGGAAAACTGGTCGCAGACCTTTCTCATCTTGCCCATTCGTACGTTTCTTCCCACCAACCTTCTGCAGCGGACTTAAAGAAATGTAGGATACTAAAGGATTTGAGGAAGAACAAGGACATTGTGATACTGAAGCCTGACAAACGAAATGGCTTAGTATTCATGGACAGGAAAGCCCACGAAGAAAGTATTTTTTCCATTATCAGAGACACTTCTAAGTTTAAGGCTAATGATAACGATCCTACATTACAAAGGGAGGGTAAATTACAACGTTTGTTAAGAGCGCATAAAAATAAGGGCCACTTAGACAAAGATACGTGTGAGAGAATCTATCCAACTGGTTCTCAACCAGCCAGGTTTTATGGGCTACCTAAAATGCACAAGGCTCGGCAGCCTAATGAAACACCTCCTTTTCGACCCATAGTATCTTCAATAGGTACCTACAACTACAATTTATCTAAAATCGTTTGTAATCTTCTAGAGCCACATGTCCCGCGTGAATACAACGTCCGCGACACGTTTTCTTTTGTACATGAAATCAACCAGTTATCAACCTTAGGGAAGTTCATGTTATCTTTCGATGTTGAGAGTTCGTATCTTTTGATGTCGAAACATGTCTTGTAAATTTAAATTCAAAGTTGTTTCTTTTTTGAGAGTTATTGTCACTCTGCTGTCTTTACGTCCTTTTAGAACTAAGGTCCTATTCCATTATTCCATGCTTACGTATTCCCACACTGGCTTGCTTTGAACACTCTAATTTTTTCAAAGTAAACGTCCCAGATCCCGAGCACACTCAGGTAAGAGCACACCCAGTATCTGCGAGGAGGAAAACCTTGGCGAGTAACGTACCTTGGGGCAGACCGGCCGGGCTATCCCAAGATCCAATTAGGGGCTTTTTAACTGCAACAACTTTAATATACGCTATTGGAGCTAAAACTACCGCGGATCCTCGTTAAAGGATTTAGGTTATACTCATTCCAATTACAAGACTTGCAAAAGCCTTGTTTTGTTCTATCTTGTCACTACCTCCCTGAGTCGAGATTGGGTAATTTGCGCGCCTGCTGCCTTCCTTGGATGTGCTAGCCGTTTCTCAGGCTCCCTCTCCGGAATCGAACCCTAATTCCTCGACACCCGTTGCAACCATGGTAAGCCACTACCTTACCATCGACAGTTGATGGGGTAGATATTTCAATGAAACATCGCCAGTGCAAAGGCCGTGCGATTCCATTAGTTACCATGATTCACCACAACACCGAGAAAAATCTGCATTGTTTGTTACTCTAATAAATACATCCCTTCCGAAGACAGTCGCAACTTTTCGCAACTGTAATCTCTAGAATTACTACGGTTATCCAAGTAGTAAGGGTACAATCAAATAAACGATAACTGATTTAATGAGCCATTCGAAGTTTCACAGTACTAGTGCTTATACTTAGACATGCATGGCTTAATCTTTGAGACAAGCATATGACTACTGGCAGGATACACAAGGTAGCTATTCGATATCGGAGTCACTCGCCACTAAAACAACTCAAACTCCGGCCACAAGCCTCTCCCACCGACGGACGATGCCGCACCCTCCGTTCTTTCGAACGCTCAGACAGCGAAAGGCCACCAAAAGATCGCGCCCTGGCTCGTTGCTCCCCCTTCAAGGCGGTCCCATCAAAGATCGTCGAGTCATCGGGCCTTCTCTCTTATTTTGCCCAACGTAGACAAAACTCTATGTATGTCAGGTCTTTTGCGCGTACAACTACCCCGTGCCATTTCCTGGCATGCTGCCCCAACAGAACCCAATTAGACTCTGAAGGTAGCATGTAGGAGAATGCTTTCCATATTCCTAATGCTAGACCTAACCCTAATTATTCTCGACCTCTACTTTACCCTACCCTTAACCGTTATTTATTCCTTACCCTAACCCTGACCCTAACGCTAAACCCTAATGTAAGTGTTTTCTTACTTTTTTTGTAATTTATCGAAAACAATTGGTTTTGGCAAGTTTGCAGATACCTCTTGCAAATCCGAGTTCCTAGCCTGACTTGAACAAGACTTAACCCATTTCTCACTGTGGCCACATTTCGCAGGAAACATCGTGTTTAAACTAAATTCTATTTTTTTCTTATAGATTTCACTACAATCTGGTCAAAAAAATTGGATTTGGCTTGTTCGTAGATACATTGTGGAAAACTGTCTTTCCAGCTTGAGTTGAGCAAGACTTGGCAAATTTTTACTCTCTGTCCAAATGTTGCTGGAAAGATGGAGCATCATCCAAATCTTAGCGTTGTCTTTCAGATTTCGATGCAATCTAGTCAAAAAAACATTGTTTTGGCTTTACAGATAATTTTTGCAAAACCGTGTTTTCGGCGTGAGATGAGCAAGTCTTGACTTATTTCACTGTCTGGCCAAGTTTTGCAGGAAACACCGGGTGTTAAGCAAATTTTTGTGTTTTGTTACAGATTTCAATGCAATCCAGTTGAAAAAAGTGCTTTTGGGTTGTTTGCAAATACTTTTTGCAAAAGCGTGTTTTCAGAGTGAGTTCAGCAAGACTTCACCTATTTTACTCTCTGGCCAAGTTTTGCAGGAAACACCAAATATGAAGGAAATTTTAGTGGTTTCTTACAGAGTTCAATGCAATCTAGTCAAACAAATTACTTTTTGGTTGTTTGCAGATACTTTTTGCAAACGCCTGTTGTCAGAGTGAGTTCAGCAAGACTTGACTCATTTCACTCTCTGGCTAAATATCCCAGGAAACATAAAGTATCAACCACATTTTGTTTTTTTAGAAATTTGAACACAATCTCTCCAAAATAATCGGTTTTGACGTGTTTGCAGATACTTTTTTGTAAAATCGAGTTCTCAGCGAGATTTGAGAAAGACGACCTATTCCACTCTTTGGCCACATTCCGCAGGAAACATCGTGTTTCATCCAAATTTTAGTGTTTTCTTATAGATTTTAATACAATCTGATGAAAACAGTTGGATTTGGCTTGTTCGTAGATACTTTATCGTAAAAGCGTGGTTTGAGCCATAGCTGAGCATAATTTGGTACATATCACTCTCTTGCCAAAGTTTGCAGGAAAGATCGGGTCTCAACCAAATTTTGGCGTTTTCTCTTAGATTTCGATGCAATGTGGTCAAAAAGATTGCTTTTGGCTTCTTTGCAAATACATTTTGCAAAACCGTGCTTTTAGGGTGAGTTGAGCAAGACTTGACCCTTTTCACTCTCTCACCAAGTTTTGCAGGAAAACTGGGTATTAAGCAAATTTTAGTAGTTTCTTACAGATTTCAATGCAATCTAGTAAAATAAACTGCTTTTGGGTTGTCTGCGGATACTTTTTGCATAACCGTGTTTTCAGCGTGAACTGAGCAAGACTTGACTCATATCACTCTTTGGCCAAATTCTTAAGGAAACATCAAGTATCAACCACATTTTATTGTTTCCTTAGAGACTGCCTGACCGACTGGTTGACTGTTTTTTACTAAGTTGCTGGCCGACAGGTGAATTACTGGCAAAATAAAGGTGACTGACTGGTTGACATACTAGCTGGTATTAGACTGGCTGACCACCTACCGGTTGCTGAGTGACGAGTGACTCTCTGACTGATTGGTTGAATCAGTGTGTTGAAGCTGACTGGCTGTGACTCGTTACCTAACTTCGTGACAGATTCGTGAATGAGTGTCTAATTGCCTTGTTGACTGCCTAGATGACTGAAACGTTGACTGCTCAATGGTACTTGACTGGCCATCTGACTGGGTAACTGACCGGATTACCGACTGGTGACTGAAGGTAATTGACTGGTGACTGGCTTGTTGACTGACCGGCTAACGAAGAGGTTGATTGAACCATTGGCACTTGACAGGCTAACTTAATTGCTGACCGACTGGTGACTGAGTGGCTAATTGACTGGTGAATGACTGGCTGACTGGCTGGTTGACTACCCGACTGACTAGGAAGTTGTCTGACCCAGTGGTACTTAACTGGCTATCTGACTGGTTGTCTGACCTGCGAATCGAATGTTAAGCGAATGGCTCATTGAATGCTGGATAACTGGCTGACTGCCTGATTGACTGACTGGCCGACTTAGAGTTTGACGGACTTAATGGTGTTAAACTGGATATTTGACTGGTTTACTGACTTGCTGAACAACTGCTGACTGATCGGCTAGTTGACTAATGAGTAAGTGACTCTGACTGAGTGGCTGAATGAAAGACTGAGTTACTCAATGGTACTTGACTGGCTATCTGTCTGGTTGGACGACTTGCTGCCCAATTGGTCGCGAATAATAGACTGCTGGCTTGACTGACTCGGTTAATGAATGGTTGACTCGCTCAGTGGCACTTGACTTGCTATCTGACTGGTTAGCTAACTTGGTGACTGACTTGTGATTAAGTGCCTAGTTGAATGGTGATTGAGATTCTGACTGGCTGGCTGACTCAGTGAATGACTGAATGGTTGAATGACTCAGTGGTATTTGCTTGGCTATCTAACCGGTTAACTAACTTGCTGACCAACTGCTGACTGAGTATCTAACCGACTAACCTGGTGACTAACTGACTGTGTCTTGTGGACTGACTGGATGACTCAATGTTACTTAACTGGCTGTCTGACTAGTTACCTGAGTTTCTGATCGACTGGCGACCAAGTGCTTAGCTGAATGGTGATCGAGATGGTGACTGGCAGGTTGACTGAGTAAGTGACTGAATGGTCGGCTAACTTGGTGACTGACTTGTGACTAAGTGCCTAGTTGAATGGTGATTGAGATTCTGGAACTTGACTATCTGACCATTTACCTGACTTGCTTATCGACTGGTGACTAACTGTCTTGTTGATTGACCGGCTAACAGAAA
Organism: Stylophora pistillata; assembly: GCF_964205215.1. Taxonomy (NCBI): domain Eukaryota; kingdom Metazoa; phylum Cnidaria; class Anthozoa; order Scleractinia; family Pocilloporidae; genus Stylophora; species Stylophora pistillata. Next base: position 19,584,320 of record NC_142528.1, on the reverse strand, counting down.
GGTTGACTGAACCATTGGGACTTGATAGGTTAACTGACTTGCTGACCGACTGGTGACTGAGTGGCTAACAGAAAGGTTGACTGAACCATTGGGACTTGATAGGTTAACTGATTTGCTGACCGACTGGTGACTGGTGACGGGTGACTGGCGACTGGTGACAGACTGGCTGCCTGGCTGGTTGACTGACCGACTGACTGAAAAGTTGTCTGACCCAGTGGAACTTGACTGGCTATCTGATTGGCTGTCTGACTTGCGAACCGACTGGTGAGCGAGTGGGTCATTGATTACTGCCTGACTGGCTGACTGCATGATTGACTGACTGGTCGACTTACAGGTTGACTGACTTAATATTAGTGGACTGGATATCTGACTGGTTAACTGACTTGGTGTACAACTGGTGACTGCTCAGCTGATCTACTGGTGACTAAGTGACTCGTTGACTCAGTGGCTGATTAAAAGACTGAGTGACTCAATGGTACTGGACTGGCTATCTGTCTGGTTAGTCGACTTGTTGATCAAATTGGGACTGTGTCGCGAATAATTGACTACTGACTGACTGGCCGAATGGCTAGTTGACTGACTCGATTAATGAATGATTGACTGGCTCAGTGTCACTTCACTTGCTATCTGACTGGTTAACCAACTTGGTGACCGACCTGTGACTAAGTGCCTAATTGAATGGTGATTGAGATGCTGACTGCCTGGTTGACTGAGTCACTGACTGAATGGTTGGCTGACTTAGTGGTACTTGCTTGGCTATCTAACCAGGTAACTAACTTGCTGACCGACTGCTGAATGAGTGACTAACTGCCTGGTGACTAACTGGCTGAGTGTCTCGTGGACTGACTGCTTGACTCAATGGTACTTGACTGGCTGTCTGACTAGTTACCTGAGTTGCTGACCGACTGGCGACTAAGTGCCTAGCTGAATGGTGATTGAGATGCTGACTGGCAGATTGACTGAGTGAGTGACTGAATGGTCGGCTGACTCAGTGGCACTTGACTGGCTATCTGACCATTTACCTGACTTGCTGATCGACTGGTGACTAACTGGCTGAGTGCCTGCCGGACTGACTGGATGACTGAATGGTTGACTAACTTAGTGGTACTTGACTGGTTATCGGACTGGTTAACTGACTTGCTGCCTGAGTGCGATGTTAACCGAGTAGCAACTGACTGGTTAATGACTGATGGTTAACTGACTGATTGTTAACTTGCTGACTGACTTGTACCTCAACGGCTTACTAACTGGCTAACTGATTGGTTATCTAATTCCCTGAGTGCCTGGTATAGTGAGTGGTTTTCCGACTGACTGAGTTAATGGTTACTGACTGATTGACGGGTAAACTAACTCACTGGTACCTGACCGGCTGACTGACTGGTTGAGTGATTCGCTGGTGCCTCACTAGCCCTCCGACTTGTTGACCGATATGGTCACCGACTACCAACGGGCTAATTGACTGGTGAGGGACTTGTGAACGAACTGGTTTGTACCTGAGCGGGTTACCGAATGGTTAACTGACTGACTGAGTTAAAGGTTCCAGAGCCGAGTGGCTGACTGATTGACTTACTCACTGGTAGCTGACTGGATATCTGACTTGTTGACTGACGCACTGACTGAGAAACGATTGGCTAATTGACTGGTAACTGACTGGTTAAGTGGTTGACTGACTCACTACTAGCTGACCAGCCTATTTACTGGTTCTACTTGGTTTACTATTCACTGGTTCCTGATCCGCTGGCTAACTGGTTGACTGACACACTGGTTCATGAACGCTGACAAACTGGGTCCCTAACTGGTTGACTGACTGAAAGACTTAAAGATTACTGACTGGCGACTGACTGATTCAGTGACTGTCTGACTTGTTAATTAAGTCACTCGTGGCCGACTACTAACGGACTGTCTAACTGACGACTGAGTAATAGGCTCACTGACTAATTGAATGACCCACTAGTACCTGACTAACTGACTGACTGGTTTACTAACTAGTTGACTGAATGATGACTCGCCGGCTGACTTACTGCTTGACTGACTCAACGATATTTGACCGGCTAACCGACGGCTTGACCGACCTACTGTTACTTAACTGGAATCCTGAGGTGTTGACTGCCTTACTGACCGACTGGTGACTCATTTATTGGTACTTAACTCGGTGACTTCCTGGTTGAGCGACCTATTGACTGACTGGTGAAATGACTGGTTGACTGGCTAGGTGATTGACTTGGTGACAGACTTATTGGTGGGTGATTACTGTCTGACCGTTTAATGGGTTGACCTAATCGCTGGTACCTGACCGACTAACTGATTCGTTGACTACCTTACTGAGCGACTGGTAATGGACTGACGAACTGAGTGGTTACTGACTTGCTCATTGAGTGGCCGAGTGACTGACTCAGTGACAGACTTGCTAGTACTTGACCGGCTGACAACCTGTTACGCTATCTGGCTGACCCATAGGTGATTGACTGGCTTAGTGAGTGGCTTTACTGAGTGGTTGAGTGAATTACTGGTATCCTTCTGTGTATCTCAATGGTTGACTGAGTTGCGGACCATTAATAAATGCACGGCTAAGTGACTATCCGACTTACTGAAAGTGACCAGTTGACTGATTGGCTTAGCACCTTGCTAACGGACTTGTGACTGACTGAATAAGCGACTACTGACCGACTAGCTAACAAAGTGGTGACTGACTGAATGGCTGACTGACTGGTCGACCTGGTCAGTGGTACCTGACAAGCTGACGGACTAATTGACTGACTCATTGGTTCCTGACGTCTATCTGACTAGTTGACTGATGGGTTGATTGCCTTGCTTGCCGACTGGTGACTGATTGGCTGCGTAAGTGGCTGGTGGACTGACTGGATGACTGAATGGTTGACTGACTCAGTGGTACTTGACTGGTTATCGGACTGGTTAACCGACTCGACGACCGACTGGCGACTGCGTCGCCTTTTGAGTCGTGACTGACCAGCTGATTGGGTGGTTTACTGACTCTGTCTGAATGGTTGAGTGACCCCAGCTACTCATTTCTCAGTCGGTGCGTCCGTCAACAGGTCAAATGGCCATTCAGCTACCATTCAGTCAGTCAGTCAATCAATAAATGGGCTCAGGAACCTTTAACTCATTCAGTCAGTTAAACATTCAGTAACTCGCTGAGTTACCAACTAGTTAAATCAGAATTCCGTCACCAGTCAATTAGTTTGTGGGTAGTCGGTCACCATGTCAGTCAACAAGTCAGAGGGTTAGTAAGGCACGAGCGAGTCACTCGACCAGTCAGTCAGCCAGTCAGGTATTAGTGAGTTAGTTTACCCGTCAATTAGTCATTAACCATTACCTCAGTCAGTCGGACAACCTCTCACTCATCCAGTTACTCAAGCACCTAAATAACCAATTAGTTAGGCAGTTAGTCATCCGTTGAAGTAGTTAACAATGAGCCAGTAAACCATCAGTCAGTAACTAGTCAGTTGCCACTCGGCTAACATCGCACTGACTGACTGGCTCACTGCCTGATTGACTTGCCGGCCGACTGGAAGGTAAACTGTCTTAGTGGTACTGGACTGTATATCTGCCTGGTTAACTGACTTGGTGTACGACTGGTGACTGGTCGGCTAATTCACTGGTGACTAAGTGACTCGCTGACCAAGCGGCTGATTGAAAGACTGAGTAAGTCAATAGTAATTGACTGGCTATGTGTTTGGTTAGTCGACGTGCTGACAAAATGAACCCTACGTCACTAATAAATTACTACTGACTGACTGGTCGACTGGCTGGTTGACTGACCCTATTAATGAATGGTTGACTGGCTCAGAGGCACTTGACTTGCTATCTAACTGGTTAACTAATTTCGTGACCGACTTGTGACTAAGTGCCTAGTCGAGTGGTAGTTGAGATATTAACTGGCTGGTTCAATGAGTAACTGAGTGAACGGTTGGCTGACTCAGTGGTCCTTGCTTGGCTATCTAACCGGTTAAATAACTTGCTGACCGACTGCTGACTGAGTTACTAACTGCCTGGTGACTACTGGCAGAGTGTCTTGTGGACTGACTCCATGACTCAATGGTATTTGACTGGCTGTCTGACTAGTTAGCTGAGTTGCTGACCGACTGGCAACTAAGTGCCTAGCTGAATGGTGATTGAGATGCTGACTGGCAGGTTGACTGAGTGACTGACTTAATGGTTGGCCTACTAAGTGACACTTGACGGGCTATCTGAACAGTTACCTGACTTGCTGACCGACTGGTGAATAGCTGGCTAGGTGCCTGGCGGACTGACTGAATGACTGAATGGTTGACTTTCTTAGTGGTACTTGACTGGTTATCAGACTGGTTAATTGACTTGCTCCCTAAGTGCGATGTTAGCCGAGTGGCAACTGACAGGTTAGTGACTGATGGTTTACTGGCTGATTGTTCACTACTGACCTCCTGGTTGAGCGACTGATTGACTGACGGGTTAAATGACGAATTGATTGGCTGCGTGATTGACTTGCTGACAGACTTATTGGTGTGTGATCACTGCCTGACCGTCTAATGGTTTGAACTAATCACTGGTACCTGACCGACTGACTTGTCGACTACCGTACTGAACGACTAGTAATGGTTTGACTAACTGAGTGGTTAGGAAACTGCTCACTGAGTGGATGAGTGAAAGACTGAGTGACAGACTTGCTGGTACTTGATTGGCTGACAAACTGTTACGCTTCCTGGCTGACCCATAGGTGACTGACTGGCTTATTGACTAGTTCACCAATTGGTTGAGTGAATTACTGGTATCCAACTGTGTATATCAATCGTTGACTGGGTTGCGGACTCATTAATGAATACCCGGCTTAGTGACTTACTGACAAGTGACCAGCTTACTGATTGGTTTACCACCTTGCTAATTGACTGGTGACTGACTTAATAAGCGACTTGTGACTTACTACCTAACAAAGTTGTGACTGACTGACTGGCTGACTGACTGGTCGACCTCGTCAATAGTACCTTACCAAATGACTGATTAGTTGACTAACTCATTGCTTCCTGACGCCTATGTCATTGGTTGACTTATGGGTTGACTGACTTGCTTACCGACTGGTGACTGAGTGGCTGGATGAGTGGCGGGTGGACTGACTGGATGACTGAATGGTTGAATGACTAAGTAGTACTTGACTGGTTATCGGACTGGTTAACCAACTTACCGAACGACTCGCGATTGCGTCGCCTTTTGCGTCGTAACTGACCAGATGACTGGCTGGTTTACTCACTCGTTGTCTGAATGTTTGAGTGACCCAGTCCACCTTTAGTGGTTAACTGACTGGTCAACTGATTTACTGGCCGACTTGTGATTGAGTGGCCAATTGACAGGTGATTGACGGCCTGACTTGCCGATTGACAAGTTTACTCTCTGAATTGGTGACTGTTAAAGTGATATTTTTCTGGTTAATTGACCTGCTGAGCGATTCGTTACTGAGTGGCTAATTGAATGGTTACTGACTGGCTGACTGCTTGGTTGTCTGACTGGCTAAATAAAGGGTTGACCACCCTAATCATACCCTACTGGCTATGTGACTAGTTAACTGACTTAATTACCGACTGGTGACTGCGTGGCTCATTGAGTGCTGATTAACTGGCTGACTGAGAGGTTGACAAGCTGAATAGTATTAGACCAGCTATCTAACTAGTTAACTAAGTTTCTCACCGAATGGTGACCTGGAGGCTATTTTAGTATTGACTGTCTCGCTTGTCGACTGACTAGGTGACTGACTGGGTCACTGACTTAGTGATACTTGAGTGATTATTTGCTTGGTTCACTTTTTTGCTCAGCTAATGGTTTACTGATTCACTGGTACCTAACTGGGTATGTGACTGGTTAACTGACTGAACCATTGGCACTTGACAGGCTAACTTAATTGCTGACCGACTGGTGACTGAGTAGCTGGTTGACTGGCCGACTGACTAAGAAGTTGTCTGACCAAGTGGTACTTGGCTGGCTATCTGACTGGTTGTCTGACCTGCGAATCGACTGGTGAGGGAATGGCTCATTGAATGCTGACTAACTGGCTGATTGCCTGATTGACTGACTGGCCGACTGAAAGGTTGACGGATTTATTGGTATTGGACTGGATATCTGACTGGTTAACTGACTTACTGAACAACTATTGACTGATCGGCTAGTTAACTAATGATTAAGTGACTCATTGAGTGGCTGATTAAACGACTGATATACTCAATGGTACTTGACTGGCTATCTGTCTGGTTAGTCGACTTCCTGCCCAATTGATCGCGAGTATTAGACTGCTGGCTTGACTGACTCGGTTAATGAATGGTTGACTCGCTCAGTGGCACTTGACTTGCTATCTGACTGGTTAGCTAACTTGGTGACTGACTTGTGATTAAGTGCCTAGTTTAATGGTGATTGAGATTCTGACTGGCTGGCTGACTCAGTGAATGACTGAATGGTTGACCTCTCAAAGTCCAACCCTACGTCCTCGTCGTGAGAGGTGGAAACAGGTAATGCTGGCTAACAGGGCTCTGGTGAAGCTGCATAGGCTAATCCCCCGTGCAGTGGATGTAACGGATTACAGAATCATTGATCAATTTTAACTTAACCATCGACTTGGGGAATAGGGGGTCGTCACACAGACAGCATATGACGCAGCGTAGGGAAAGCCGTCAGGATCCTACACAGCCGATTGCTCTTCTTTCTCCTAAGTCAGCATCCCTATTAGGCACGTGGAACGTGAGAACTATGTTCCAACCAGGCCGTGCTACCATCATAGCGCATGAGATGAAGAGGTACAAGTTATCAATCCTCGGACTGAGCGAAACACGCTGGACCTCATCAGGAGAGATGAAACTGGCAGATGGCACAACTATCATATATTCAGGCCATCAGGACGACGGAGCACCACACACTGAGGGTGTCGCATTCATGTTAACATCAGAATCTCGTAGAGCCATGATCTCATGGGAACCTATAAATTCTAGAATTATCACTGCCAGGTTCAGGACCAAACATAAGAAGATAACCGCACATATTATCCAGTGCTATGCTCCAACAAATGATTCAACTAAGGAGGACAAGGATGATTTCTATGGTGTGCTTACTGAAATAGTTGACAAAGCGAAGGAAAGAGATCTTGTAATGATAATGGGTGACTTTAACGCAAAGATAGGAGAGAATAACAGAGGATACGAGCAGATTATGGGTAAACATGGTCTGGGGACAATAAATGAAAATGGTGAACGTTTCGCAGACTTTTGCGCAGACTGCAACCTTGTCATCGGAGGAAGCTTGTTCCCGCACAAAACAGCACACAAGGCAACATGGGTATCGCCTGACCACGTAACAGAAAATCAAATAGACCATATATGCATCTCACAGAAGTTCAGGCGATCTTTATTGGATACACGCGTCAAGAGAGGTGCAGACGCTGCATCAGACCATCACCTCCTAGTTGCCAGAGTCAGATTAAAGCTGAAGCGTAACTATCAACCACGAAATCCAAGGATAAAGTACAATGTGCACTACCTCATGGATAGTGATACAGTACAGAGCTTCCGGTTGTCGTTGTCTAACAGATTTCAGCCCCTACAAGATCTGAATATAGAGGATGAATGGAGTGACATCAAAGAGAGTATTAACAGAACATGGGTAGAAGTATTAGGGACTAAGACAGCTGAGCACAAGGAATGGATTACACCAGGAACCATGGGGTCTATCAGCAAAAGAAAACATCTGAAGGAAGAGTACAACAGAAGCAGGACAAGGAGAGAAAAGGCAGAGGCACACAAGAGGTATGAGGCAGCAAACAGTGAAGTAAAGCGTAAGATCAAACAAGATAAAAGGGAATATTATGATACCCTAGCGACGAAGGCAGAAGAGGCTGCAGCACATGGCAATATGAGGGACCTCTATGATACCACCAGGAAGTTGGCGGGTAAATTTCAACAGACTAGCAGCCAAGTAAAGGACAAAGAAGGTAATATCTTGACTAGGGAAGACGAGCAGCTTAAGCGGTGGGCACAATACTTCAATGATCTCCTCAATCGTCCTCCCCCGCCAGAACTTCCAATAATACCGGAGGCTTCAGCTGAGCTGAATGTGAACTGCGGGAAGCCATCCAAATTAGAGATTGTGCGCTCTATCAAGATGCTTAAGTCAGGGAAAGCAGCTGGCCCAGATAACATACCTCCAGAGTCCCTGAAAGCTGACCCCGACCTATCAGCAGATATCCTCTATGGCTTGCTTGGAAAGATATGGGAAGAGGAGGAGATGCCCCAGGACTGGAACGAGAGCTACATTGTAAAACTGCCAAAGAAAGGTGACCGCCGGGAGTGCAAGAATTACAGAGGTATATCCTTGATGTCAACGGCAGGCAAGGTGCTGAACAGAATTATCTTGCTTCGTCTTCAGGGGGCTGTGGATGCTACACTAAGAGATCAGCAGGCTGGCTTCAGGGAGGACCATTCCTGTATCGACCAAATAGCCACACTTAGGATAATCATTGAGCAGTCAATTGAATGGAACACTTCTCTTTACGTTAATTTCATCGACTTTGAAAAGGCTTTTGATAGCCTCGATAGAAGTGTTCTTTGGTGCCTTATGAGACACTATGGCATACCAGGGAAATTCATTCGAATCATCAAAAATTCCTATGATAAGATGACTTGCAGAGTCCTTCATGCTAGTGGATTGTCAGATAGCTTCGCGGTCAACACTGGGGTCAAGCAGGGTTGTTTGATGGCACCGTTTTTGTTTCTACTTGCTATGGACTGGATCATGAAGGAAACAACTAGAGAACAGCGAAATGGGATCCAGTGGAACTTATTGGAGCAACTTGAAGATCTAGAGTTTGCTGATGATATCGCCCTGGTGTCAAGTAACAACCAACAAATGCAGGACAAAACAGCACGGCTAACAGCTAATTCCATCAAGTTAGGCCTGCATCCGAATGTGAGTAAGACCAAGGTTATGAAGGTCAACTGCACCAACAACAGACCAGTTAAAGTGAGGGATACCATCTTGGAGGAAGTAACATCTTTTGTCTACCTAGGCAGTGTAGTCAGCATTGACGGAGGTTCCGATGAAGATATCAAGGTCAGGATAAACAAAGCCAGAGTAGCTTTCAATATGCTGAGGAAAGTGTGGTCCTCCCATGTCATCTCACGGAGAACCAAATTTAGAATTTTTAACACCAATGTCAAAGCAGTCCTCCTCTATGGCTCTGAAACGTGGAGAACAACTAACCAAACGTCCCAGAAATTGCAGACCTTCGTCAATAAGTGCCTTAGGCGAATTTTAAAAATCAGTTGGACTGACAGGGTAACGAACGAGATGCTGTGGGAATTAGCAGGCGAGGAACCAATCATAACTCAGATCTCAAAGAGAAAGTGGAGATGGATAGGTCACATCCTAAGGAAACCGGCTAACAACATCACCCGGCAGGCACTACGTTGGAACCCTCAGGGCAAGAGAAAGAGGGGTCGTCCCAGGAACTCCTGGAGAAGAGGTGTAGAGTCCCAAATGAGAAACTGGGGCCACACTTGGGCCACTTTAGGAAGATTTGCCCAGGACAGAACCCGATGGAGGACGGAAGTGGTTAATGGCCTATGCTCCAACCGGAGCTAAGGGAATATATATTAGACTGCTGACTGACTGGCTGACTGGCTGGGTCACTGACTCGGTTAATGAATGGTTGACTCGCTCAGTGGCACTTGACTTGCTATCTGACTTCTTAACTAACTTGGTGCGCGACTTGTGACTAAGTGCCTAGTCAAACGGTGATTGAGATGCTGACTGGCTGGTTGACTCAGTGAATAATGGTATTTGCTTGGCTATCTAACCGGTTAACTAACTTGCTGAACAACTGTTGACTGAGTGGCTAACCGACTAACCTGGTGACTAACTGGCTGTGTCTTGTGGACTGACTGCATGACTCAATGGTACTTAACTGGCTGTGTGACTAGTTACCTGAGTTGCTGATCGACTGGCGACCAAGTGCTTAGCTGAATGGTGATTGAGATGGTGACTGGCAGGTTGACTGAGTGAGTGAGTGAATGGCCGGCTGACTCAGTGGCATTTGACTGGCTATCTGACCAGTTACCTGACTTGCTGATCGACTGGTGACTAACTGGCTGAGTGCCTGGTGGACTGAGTGGATGACTGGCTGGTGGTACTTGACTGGATTTCGTACAGGTTAAGTGACTTGCTGCCTGAGTGCGATGTTAACCGAGTGGTAACTGACTGGTTATTGACTGATGGTTAACTGGCTGATTGTTAACTTGCTTACTTACTTGTACCCCAACGGCTGACTAACCGGCTAACTGATTGTTTATCTAACTGCTTGAGTGACTGATTGAGTTAATGGTTACTAACTGATTGAGAGGTAAACTAAGTAACTGATACCTAACCGGCTGACTGACTGGTTGAGTGACTCGCCTGTGCCTCGCTAGCTCTCCGACTTGTCGACCGACATGGTGACCGACTACCGACGAACTAATTAACTGGTGATGGACTTGTGAACTAACTGGTTGGTACGTGAGCGGGATACTGTATGTCTAACTGACTGACTGAGTTAAATGTTCCCGAGCCTTAAACTGGTGACTGACTGATTGAATAAATCACTGGTAGCCTACTGGCGATCTGACTTGTTGACGGACGCACTGACTTGGAAACGATTGGGTAATTAACTGGTAACTGACTGGTTAATTGGTTGAATGACCCACTACCAGCTGACCAGCCTATTGACTGGTTGCCTATGTGGTTGGCTGACTGGTTAACTAAACTTCTGACGAATTGTTGACTCAGCAGTTAACTGACTTCTTAAATGAGCGATTGGTGACGTGGTGACCGACTCGTCGACTGACTCACCGGTACCTGATCTGCTGACTAACCGGTTGACTGAGCTACTGGTTCCTGAACGGCTGACTATCTGGGTTCCTAACTGGTTGACTGACTGAACGACTTCAAGATTATTGACTGGCGAGTGACTGACTTAACGGGAATCCTGAGATTTTGACATCCTTGCTGACTCATTTATTGGTACTTAACTCGCTGACTTTCTGGTTGAGCGGCTGTTTAACTGACTGGTTGAATGACTGTCTGACTGGCTGGGTGATTGGCTTGCTGACAGACTTATTAGTGGGTAAATACTGTCTTTCCGTCTAATGGGCTGACCTAATCACTGGTACCTGACCGAGTGACTGACTTGTTGACTATCTTACTGAGCGACTGGAAAAAGAGTGAGTAACTGAGTGGTTACTGACTTCCACGCTAAGTGACCGGGTGACTGACTGATTGACAAACTTGCTAGTACTTGACCATCTGACAAACACTCACGCTACCTGGCTGACCCATAGGTTATTGACTGGCTTAGTGACTAGTTCACTAAGCGGTTGATTGAATTACTGGTATTCAACTGTGTATCTTCATGGTTGACTGGGCTGCCGACCCATTAATGAATGCATGGCTAAATTAGTATCCAACTTAATGACAAGTGACTGGCTAACTAATTGGCTTACCACCTTGCTAATTGTCTGGTGACTGACTTAATAAGCAAGTAAAAAATATAAACAAAGTGGTAACTGGCCTACTGGCAGACTGACTGGTCGACTTCGTCGGTGGTACCTGACCAGCAGACTGACTAGTTGACTGACACATTGGCTCCTGAGGCCTCTTTGATTGGTCGACTGATGGGTTGACTGACCTTCATACCGACTCGCGACTGAAAGGCTGGGTGAGTGGCTGGTGGACTGACTGGATAACTGAATAATTGAAGTGGTACTTGACTGGTTACTGGACTGGTCAGCCGCCTTGCCAAGCGACTGGCGACTGCGTCGTATTTTGAGTCGTGACTGACCAGCTCACTTGCTGGTTTACTGACTCGCTGTCTGAATGTTTGAGTAACCCAGTCCTACTTAAATGGTTATCTGACTAGTTAACTGATTTACTAGCCGACTTGTGATTGAATGGCTAATTGACGGGTGACTGATGGCCTGACTGGCCGTTTCACTAATTGGCTCTCTGAATGGGTGACTGTTTGAGTGATATTTCTCTTGTTAACTGACCTGCTGAGCGATGGTTAGTGTGGTGCAACTGAGTCAGTCAAGCATTCAGTCATACAATAAGTCATCCAGCCAGTGAGTGACCAGTAGGTAGGCCAACTAGTCACTAGAGAGTCAGCAACTCAGTTAAGAGGTTAGTTAGCCAGTCAAGTACCACTGAGTCAGTCAACCATTTAGTCATCCAGTCATTCAACCAGCCAGTCAGTCACCAGTCAATGAAAAAGGCAGTCACCGGTCGGTCAGCAAGTCAGTTAACCAGTCACATACCCAGTTAGGTACCAGTGAATCAGTAAACCATTAGCTGAGCAAATAAGTGAACCAAGTAAATAATCACTCAAGTACAACTAAGTCAGTGACCCAGTCAGTCACCCAGACAGTCGACAAGCGAGACACTCAATACTAAAATAGCCTCCAGGTCACCACTCGGTGAGCAACTCAGTTAACTAGTTAGATAGCTGGTCTAATACCATTCAGCTTGTCAACCTCTCAGTCAGCCAGTTAATCAGCACTCAAGTAGCCACGCAGTCACCAGTCGGTAACTAAGTCAGTTAACCAGTCACATAGCCAATCAGGTACGATTAGGGTAGTCAACCCTTTATTTAGCCAGTCAGACAACCAAGCAGTCAGCCAGTCAGTAACCATTCAATTAGCCACTCAGTAACGAATCGCTCAGCAGGTCAGTTAACCAGACAAATATCACTTTAACAGTCACCCATTCAGAGAGTAAACTGGTCAATCGGCCAGTCAGGCCGTCAATCACCTGTCAATTGGCCACTCAATCACAAGTCGGCCAGTAAATCAGTTGACCAGTCAGTTAACAACTAAAGGTGGACTAAGTCACTCAAACATTCAGACAACGAATAAGTAAACCAGCCAGTCATCTGATCAGTTACGACCCAAAAGGCGACGCAGTCACGAGTCGTTCGGTAAGTTGGTTAACCAGTCCGATAACCAGTCAAGTACTACTTAGTCATTCAACCATTCAGTCATCCAGTCAGTCCATGAGCCACTCATCCAGCCACTCAGTCACCAGTCGGTAAGCAAGTCAGTCAACCCATAAGTCAACCAATGACATAGGCGTCAGGAACCAATGAGTCAGTCAACTAGTCAGTCATTTGGTAAGGTACTACTGACGAGGTCGACCAGTCAGTCAGCCAGTCAGCCAGTCACAGCTTTTTTAGCTAGTCAGTCACAAGTCGCTTATTAAGTCAGTCACCAGTCAATTAGCAAGGTGGTAAACCAATCAGTAAGCTGGTCACTTGTCAGTAAGTCAGATAGTCACTAAGCCGTGCATTCATTAATGGGTCCGTAACCCAATCAACCATTGAGATACACAGTTGGATACCGGTAATTCACTCAACCAATTGGTGAACTAGTCAATAAGCCAGTCAATCACCTATGGGTCAGCTAGGTAGCGTAACAGTTTGTCAGCCCATCAAGTACTAGCAAGTCTGTCACTCAGTCTTTCACTCAGCCACTCAGTGAGCAGTTTGTTAACCACTCAGTTAGTCAAACCATTATTAGTCGTTCAGTAAGGTAGTCAACAACTCAGTCGGTCAAGTACCAGTGATTAGTTCAAACCATTAGACGGTCAGGCAGTGATCACACACCAATAAGTCTGTCAGCAAGTCAATCACGCAGCCGAACAATTAGTCATTTAACCCGTCAGTCAATCAGTCGCTCAACCAGGAGGTCAGTAGTGAACAATCAGCAAGTAAACCATCAGTCACTAACCCGTCAGTTGCCACTCGGCTAACATCGCACTTAAGGAGCAAGTCAATTAACCAGTCTGATAACCAGTCAAGTACCACTAAGAAAGTCAACCATTCAGTCATCCAGTCAGTCCACCGGGCACTTTGCGAGCTATTCACCACTCTGTCAGGAATTCAGGTAACTGTTCAGATAGCCAGTCAAGTGCGACTGAGTAGGCCCACCATTCAGTCACTCACTCAGTCAACCTGCCAGTCGGCATCTCAATCACCATTCAGGTAGGCACTTAGTTGTCAGTCGGTCAGCAACTCAGCTACCTAGTCAGACAGCCAGTCAAATACCATTGAGTCATGCAGTCAGTCTAGAAGACACTCAGCCAGTTAGTTACCAGACAGTTAGTCACTCAGTCAACAGACGGTCAGCAAGTTAGTTAACCGGTTAGATAGCCAAGCAAGGACCACTGAGTCAGCCAAACGTTCACTCAGTTACTCAATTAACCAGCTAGTCAGCATCTCAATTACCATTCAACTAGGCACTTAGTCACAAGTCGGTCACGAACTTAGTTAACCAGTCAGATGGCAAGTCAAGTGCCTCTGAGCCAGTCCAACATTCATTAATCGGGTCAGTCAACAAGCCGGTCGACCAGTCAGTCAGTAGTAGTTTGTTAGTGACGTAGGGTTCATTTTATCAGCACGTCGACTAACCAAACACATAGCCAGTCAATTACTATTGACTTACTCAGTCATTCAATCAGTCGCTTGGTCAGCGAGTCGCTTAGTCACCAGTGAATTAGCCGACCAGTCACCAGTTGTACACCAAGTCAGTTAACCAGGCAGATATACAGTCCAGTACCACTAAGACAGTTTACCTTTCAGTCGGCCGGTAAGTCAATCAGGCAGTGAGCAAGTCAGTGCGATATTAGCCGTGTGGCAACTGACTAGTTACTGACTGATGGTTTACTGGCTGATTGTTAACTACTTCGACGGCTAACTAACTGACTAACTAATTGGTTATTTAGGTGCTTGAGTAACTGGTTGAGTGAGAGGTTGTCCGACTGACTGAGTTAATGGTTACTGACTATTTGACGGGCAAACTAACTCACTAATACCTGACTGGCTGACTGACTGGTCGAGTGACTCGCTCGTACCTCACTAGCCCTCTGATTTGTTGACTGACATGGTGACCGACTACCCACAAACTAATTGGCTGGTGACGGAATTCTGATTTAACTAGTTGGTAACTCAGCGAGTTACTGAATGTTTAACTCACTAAATGAGCTAAAGGTTCCTGAGCCGATTTACTTATTGATTGACTGACTCAATAATAACTGACTGGCCGTTTGACCTGTTCACGAACGCACCGACTGAGAAATGATTGGCTAGGGTCACTCAACCATTTAGAAAGAGAGTCAGTTAAGCAGCCAATAGGCTGGTCAGTCACGTCTCAAAAAGCGACGCAGTCGCCAGTCGGTCGTCGAGTCGGGTAACCAGTCCGATAACCAGTCAAGTACCACTGAGTCAGTGAAACATTCAGTCATCCAGTCAGTCCACCCGCCACTTACCCAGCCAATCAGTCACAAGTCGGTAAGCAAGTCAGTCAACCCATCAGTCAACTAGTCAGATAGGCGTCAGGAACCAATCAGTCAGTCAACTAATCCAGTTAGTCACTCAGTCAGCAGTTGGTCAGCAAGTTAGTTACCTGGTTAGATAGCCAAGCAAGTACCACTAAGTCAGCCAACCATTCAGTCAGTGACTCAGTCAACCAGACAGTCAGCATCTCAATCACCATTCAATTAGGCACTTAGTCACAGGTCGGTCACCAAGTTGGTTAACCAGTCAGATAGCAAGTGAAGTGCCACTGAACCAGTCAACCATTCATTAATCGAGTCAGTCAACCAGCCAGTCGGCCAGTCAGTCAGTAGTAAATTATTCGCGACCTAGTCCCCATTTAATCAGCAAGTCGACTAAACAGACAGATAGCCAGTCAAGTACCATTGAGTCACTCAGTCTTTCAATCAGCCACTCAGTCAACGAGTCACTTCGTCACCAGTCAATTAGCTGACCAGTCACCAGTTGTACACCAAGTCAGTTAGCGAGTGAGATATCCAGTCAACCTTTCAGTCGACCAGTCAGTCAATCTGGCACTCAGCCAGTCAGTCAGCAATCAATGACTCACTCGCTCACCAGTCGGTTCGCAAGTCAGACAGCCAATCAGATAGCCAGTCAAGTACCACTGGGTCAGACAACTTTTCAGTCAGTCGGTCAGTCAACCAGCCAGGCAGCTAGTCAGTCACCGGTCAATTAGCCACTCAGTCACCAGTCGGTCAGCAAGTCAGTTAACCTGTGAAGTCCCAATGGTTCAGTCAACCTTTCTGTTAGCCGGTCAGTCAACAAGAGAGTTAGTCACTAGTCGATAAGCAAGTCAGGTAAATGGTCAGATAGTCAAGTGCCACTGAGTCAGCCGACCATTCAGTCACTTACTCAGTCAACCTGCCAGTCACCATCTCGATCACCATTCAGCTAAGCACTTGGTCGCCCGTCGATCAGAAACTCAGGTAACTAGTCATCCAGTCAGTCCACAAGACACAGCCAGTTAGTCACCAGGTTAGTCGGTTAGATACTCAGTCAGCAGTTTTTCAGCAAGTTAGTTAACAGGGTAGATAGCCAAGCAAATACCATTAAGTCATTCAACCATTCAGTCATTCACAGAGTCAACCAGCCAGTCAGAATCTCAATCACCTTTCAACTAGGCACTTAGTCACAAGTCAGTCACCAAGTTAGTTAACCAGTCAAGTGCCACTGAGCGAGTCAACCATTCATTAACCGAGTCAGTCAACCAGCCAGTCGGCCAGTCAGCCAGCAGTCTATTATTCGCGAGCAATTGGGCAGCAAGTCGACCAACGAGACAGATAGCCAGTCAAGTACCATTGAGTAACTCAGTTTTTCAATCAGTCACTCAGTCAATGAGTCACTTACTCATTAGTCAACTAGCCGATCAGTCAGCAGTTGTTCAGCAAGTCAGTTAACCAGTCAAATATCCAGTTTAACACCATTAAGTCCGTCACCCTCTCAGTCGGCCAGACAGTCAATCAGGCAGTCAGCCAATTATCCAGCATTCAATGAGCCATTCGCTCACCATTCGATTCGCAGCTCAGACAACCAGTCAGATAGCCAGTCAAGTACAACTTCTTAGTCAGTCAGCTTCTTAGTCAGTCTTCTTAGTCACTTAGTCTTCTTAGTCACTTCTTAGTACAACTTCTTAGTCAGTCAGCTAGTCAACCAACCAGTCAGCCAGTCAGTCACCAGTCAATTAGCCACTCAGTCACCAGTCGGTCAGCAATTAAGTTAGCCTGTCAAGTGCCAATGGTTCAGTCAACCTTTTTGTTAGCCGGTCAGTCAACAAGCCAGTCACCAGTCAATTACCTTCAGTCACCAGTCGGTAATCCGGTCAGTTACCCAGTCAGATGGCCAGTCAATTATCATTGAGCGGTCAACGTTTCAGTCATCTAGGCAGTCAACAAGGCAATTAGACACTCATTCACAAATCTGTCACGAGGTTAGGTAACGAGTCACAGCCAGTCAGCTTCAACACACTGATTCAACCAATCAGTCAGAGAGTCACTCGTCACTCAGCAACCGGTAGGTGGTCAGCCAGTCTAATACCAGCTAGTATGTCAACCAGTCAGTAAGCCAGTCAGTCACCTTTTTTTTGCCAGTCATTTACCTGTCAGCCAACAACTTAGTAAAAACAGTCAACCAGTCGCTCAGGCAGTCTCTAAGGAAACACTAAAATGTGGTTGATACTTGATGATTCCTTGGTAATTTGGCCAGAGAGTGAAATGGGTCAGTTCACGCTGAAAACACGGTTATGCAAAAGGTATCCGCAGACAACCCAAAAGCAGTTTATTTTACTAGATTGCATTGAAATCTGTAAGAAAATACTAAAATTTGCTTAATACCCGGTTTTCCTACAAAACTTGGTTAGAGAGTGAAAAGGGTCAAGTCTTGCTCAACTCACCCTAAAAGCACGGTTTTGCAAAATTTATTTGCAAAGAAGCCAAAAGCAATCTTTTTTACTACATTGCATCGAAAGCTAAGAGAAAACGCCAAAATTTGGTTGAGACCCGATCCTTCCTGCAAGCTCTGGCCAGAGAGCGATATGTGCCAAATTTTGCTCAGCTGTGGCTCAAACCACGGTTTTACGATAAAGTATCTACGAACAAGCCAAATCCAACTGTTTTCATCAGATTGTATTAAGTGGAATAGGTCGTCTTTCTCAAATCTCGCTGAGAACTCGGTTTTGCAAAAAAGTATCTGCAAACACGTCAAAACCAATTTTTTTGGAGAGATTCTGTTCAAATTTCTAAAAGAACATAATGTGGTAGATACTTTATGTTTCCTGGGATATTTAGCCAGAGAGTGAAATGGGTCAAGTCTTGCTGAACTCACTCTGACAACAGGCGTTTGCAAAAAGTATCTGCAAACAACAAAAAAGTAATTTGTTTGACTAGATTGCATTGAACTCTGTAAGAAACCACTAAAATTTCCTTCATACCTGGTGTTTCCTGCAAAACTTGGCCAGAGAGTAAAATGGGTGAAGTCTTGCTGAACTCACTCTGAAAACACGCTTTTGAAAAATGTATTTGCAAACAACCCAGAACCACTTTTTTTTAACAAGATTGCATTGAAATCTGTAACAAAACACAAATATTTGCTTAACACCCGGTGGTTCCGGCAAAACTTGGCCAGACAGTGAAATAAGTCAAGACTTGCTCATCTCACGCCGAGAACACGGGTTTGCAAAAATTATCTGTAAAGCCAAAATAATTTTTTGACTAGATTGCATCGAAATCTGAGACAACGCTAAAATCTGGATGATACCCGATCTATCTAGCAACATTTGGACAGAGAGTAAAAATTTGCCAAGCTCAACTCAAGCTGAAAAGACAGTTTTCCACAATGTATCTACGAACAAGCCAAATCCAGTTTTTTTGACCAGATATTAATGAAATCTATAACAAAAAACTAGAATTTAGTTTAAACACGATGTTTCCTGCGAAATGTGGCCATAGAGACAGATGGGTTAAGTCTTGTTCAACTCAGGCTAAGAACTCGGATTTGCAAAGGTATCTGCAAACTTGCCAAAACCAATTGTTTTCAATAGATCATTACAAAACATGTAAGAAAACACTAACATTAGGTTTTAGCGTTAGGGTCAGGGTTAGGGTTAGGAATATGGATGGCATTTTCCTACAAGCTTCCTTCAGAGTCTAACCGGGTTCTGTTGGGGCAGCATGCCAGAAAAAGGCAGGGGGTAGTTGTACGCAGAAAAGACGTGGCTACATAGAGTTTTGTCTGCGTTGAGAAAAATAAGAGAGAAGGCCCGATGGCTCAGCGACCTTTGATGGGGACGCCTTGACGGGGGAGCAACGAGCCAAGGCGCGATCGTTTGGTGGCCTTTCGCTGTCTGAGCGTTCGAAAGAACGGAGGCTGCGGCATCGTCCGTTGGTGAGAGAGGCTTGTGGCCGGAGTTTGAGTTGTTTTATTGGCGACTGACTCCGATATCGGATAGCTACCTTGTTGATCCTGCCAGTAGTCATATGCTTGTCTCAAAGATTAAGCCATGCATGTCTAAGTATAAGCACTAGTACTGTGAAACTTCGAATGACTCATTAAATCAGTTATCGTTTATTTCATTGTACCCTTACTACTTGGATAACCGTAATAATTGTAGAGGTTACAGTTGCGAAAAGTTCCGACTGTCCTCGGAAGGGATGTATTTATTAGAGTAAAAAACAATGCAGATTTTGCCCGGTGTTGTGGTGAATCATAGCAACTAATCGAATCGCACGGCTTTTGCGCTGGCGATGTTTTATTCAAATATCTATCCCATCAACTGTCGATGGTAAGGTAGTGACTTACCATGGTTGCAACGGGTGACGAAGAATTAGGGTTCAATTCCGGAGAGGGAGCCTGAGAAACGGCTACCACATCCAAGAAAGGCAGCAGGCGCGCAGATTACCCAATCCTGACTTAGGGAGGTAGTGACAAGATATAACAATACAAGGCTTTTGCAAGTCTTGTAATTGGAATGAGTACAACCTAAATCCTTTAACGAGGATCCATTGGAGGGTAAGTCTGTTGCCAGAAACGGCGATAATTCCAACCTCAATAGCGTATATTAAGGTTGTTGCAGTTAAAAAGCCCCTAACTGGATCTCGGGATAGCCCGGCCGGTCTGCCCCAAGGTACGTTACTGGCCGAGCTTTCCCTCCTCGCAGAGAGTGGGTGTGCTCTTACCTGAGTGTGCTCGGGATCTGGGACGTTTACTTTGAAAAAATTAGAGTGTTCAAAGCAAGCCGGTGCGTGAATACGTAAGCCTGGAATAATGGAATAGGACTTTGGTTCTAAAACGACGTAAAGACAGCAGAGTGACAATAACTCTCAAAAAAGAAACAACAACTTTGAATCTAAATTTATAAGACATGTCATGACATTCTCATGTCATCTTCAGTTGCAAATGAGCATTTAACTGTTGTACATTTGAATATAAATTAAGGGACGTTACACACTACGTGTTCGGGCTTACGTTACATTTGAATGTAAAAACGCGAAAAATGTAACTAGCACGCGTTTGACTAGATCAAATAATAAATAAATAAATAAATAAATAAATAAATATAGTAATAATTAAAATAGATTAGAAGACCAAGGAACAATATAATTAAAAGGAAAGAGACAGTTCTAGGTTTTTCAATTGCTTATTAAGGATGGGTTTTTCCCACTTAATATGCAATGCCTCTTGGATCTTAATTTGGTATTTTGAAGCGGCAGAATCTAAGATCGTAAAAGATTCAGTATCACAAGAGTCAAGACAGGCCCTTGATGATTGCAGGTGCTTGTAAATATGCGAAGTTTTGAGAATACTTCTATCGAAGTAAGCAAAGCTGAGTTGGATTTGAATTTTCTTAAAAACTGTTTATCCTTCAATGTGTTTCCGATGTTCATCTGTTTTCAACTGCCTAACATAAGTAGACATGATGTACATGCTATTTGAAAACGCCTATTAAGAAGTGCTATCGCCAAACGAAGAAAGGAACTCTGTAAGTTAACCATAGTAAGAGACAGATTAGCGGTGCATATGAATGGCATTGTCAGCAACATCGATGGATACATCCTCCATGGAACTATTAAATATAATGTAAAGAAGGCTATGAAACGTGTTGTCGCCACTCACGAGAAGAAACTTAAAAAGTTTAACGCGAAACGTGGTTCTACCGTTTGCTTCAACGGAGACAGTCACCAACCTCTCGTCGCACAATCTCACGTCCGAACAATTGGAAATACTTAAATATGGTCCTTCACACTCTATCTGTCCTTCTAACATTAGCAAAACGGATATCTTCTCTTGTTTTTAGCTGATTAATCGCACCATGGTCAGAAATCTACTCGACAGAGAGCTAAAGGGAAAACTGGTCGCAGACCTTTCTCATCTTGCCGATTCGTACGTTTCTTCCCACCAACCTTCTGCAGCGGACTTAAAGAAATGTAGGATACTAAAGGATTTGAGGAAGAACAAGGACATTGTAATACTGAAGCCTGACAAACGAAATGGCTTAGTATTCATAGACAGATAGACAGGAAAGCCCACGAAGAAAGTATTTTTTCCATTATCAGAGACACTTCTAAGTTTAAGGCTAATGATAACGATCCTACATTAGAAAGGGAGAGTAAATTACAACGTTTTTTTGAGAACCCATAAAAATAAGGGCCACTTAGACAAAGATACGTGTGAGAGAATCTATTCAACTGGTTCTCAACCAGCCAGGTTTTATGGGCTACCTAAAATGCACAAGGCTCGGCAGCCTAATGAAACACCTCCTTTTCGACCCATAGTATCTTTAATAGGCACCTACAATTACAATTTATCTAAAATCGTTTGTAATCTTCTAGAGCCACAGGTCCCGCGTGAATACAACGTCCGCGACACGTTTTCTTTTGTACATGAAATCAACCAGTTATCAACCTTAGGGAAGTTCATGTTATCTTTCGATGTTGAGAGTTTGTATCTTTTGATGTCGAAACATGTCTTGTAAATCTAAATTCAAAGTTGTTTCTTTTTTGAGAGTTATTGTCACTCTGCTGTCTTTACGTCCTTTTAGAACCAAGGTCCTATTCCATTTTTCCATGCTTACGTATTCCCGCACTGCCTTGCTTTGAACACTCTAATTTTTTCAAAGTAAACGTCCCAGATCCCGAGCACACTCAGGTAAGAGCACACCCAGTCTCTGCGAGGAGGAAAAGCTTGGCCAGTAACCTACCTTGGGGCAGACCGGCCGGGCTATCCCGAGATCCAGTTAGGGGCTTTTTAACTGCAACAACTTTAATATACGCTATTGGAGCTGGAACTATCGCGGTTTCTGGCAACAGACTTACCCTCCAATGGATCCTCGTTAAAGGATTTAGGCTATACTCATTCCAATTACAAGACTTGCAAAAGCCTTGTATTTTTATATCTTGTCACTACCTCCCCTAGTCGGGATTGGGTAATCTGCGCGCCTGCTGCCTTTCTTGGATGTGGTAACCGTTTCTCAGGCTCCCTCTCCGGAATTGAACCCTAATTCTTCGTCACCCGTTGCAACCATGGTAAGTCACTACCTTACCATCGACAGTTGATGGGGTAGATATTTCAATGAAACATCCCCAGCGCAAAAGCCGTGCAATTCGATTAGTTGCTATGATTCACCACAACACCGGGCAAAATCTGCATTGTTTTTTACTCTAATAAATACATCCCTTCCGAAGACAGTCGGGACCTTTCGCAACTGTAACCTCTACAATTATTACGGTTATCCAAGTAGCAAGGGTACAATGAAATAAACGATAACTGATTTAATGAGTCATTCGAAGTTTCACAGTACTAGTGCTTATACTTAGACATGCATGGCTTAATCTTTGAGACAAGCATATGACTACTGGCAGGATCAACAAGGTAGCTATCCGATATCGGAGTCAGTCGCCAATCAAACAACTCAAACTCCGGCCACAAGGCTCTCCCACCAGCGGACGATGCCGCACCCTCCGTTCTTTCGAACGCTCAGCCATTGAAAGGCCACCAAATTATCGCGCCCTGGCTCGTTGCTCCCCCTTCAAGGCGGTCCCGTCAAAGGCCGCTGAGCCATGGGGCCTTCTCTCTTATTTTGCCCAACGCAGAGAAAACTATGTATACCACGTCTTTTCCGCGTACAACTACCCCGTGCCATCTCCTGGCATGCTGCCCCAACACAACGCAATTAGACTCTGAAGGTAGCATGTAGGAGAATGCTTCCCATATTCCTAACCCTAGACTTAACCCTAATTATTCTCGACCTCTACTTTACCCTACCCTTAACCGTTATTTATTCCTTACCCTAACTCTAACCCTGACCCTAACTCTAAACCCTAATGTTGGTGTTTTCTTACATATTTTGTAATAAACTATTGAAAACAATTGGTTTTGGCAAGTTTGCAGATACCTTTTGCAAATCCGATTTCTTTGCCTGAGTTGAACAAGACTTGACCCATTTCTCACTCTAGCCATATTTCGCAGAAAAAATCGTGTTAAACTAAATTCTAGTTTTTTCGTATAGATTTCATTACAATCTGGTCAAAAAATTTGGATTTTCCTTGTTCGTGGATACATTGTGGAAAACTGTCTTTTCAGCTTGAGTTGAGAAAGGCTTAACAAATTTTTACTCTCTGTCTAAATGTTGCTAGAGAGATCGGGTATCATCCAAATCTTAGCGTTGTCTTTCAGATTTCGATGCAATCTAGTCAAAAAAATGGTTTTGGCTTCTTTGCAGATACTTTTTGCAAAACCATGTTTTTGGCGTGAGATGAGCAAGTCTTGACTTATTTCACTGTCTGGCCAAGTTTTGCAGGAAACACCGGGTGTTAAGCAAATTTTTGTGTTTTGTTACAGATTTGAATGCAATCTAAAAAGTGCTTTTGGGTTGTTTGCAAATACTTTTTGCAAAAGCGTGTTTTCAGAGTGAGTTGAGCGAGACCTCACCTATTTCACTCTCTGGCCAAATTTGCAGGAAACACCAGGTATGAAGGATATTTTAGTGGTTTCTTACAGAGTTCAATGCAATCTAGTCAAATAAATTACTTTTTGGTTGTTTGCAGATACTTTTTGCAAACGCCTGTTGTCAGAGTGAGTCAAGCAAGACTTGACTCATTTCACTCTCTGGCTAAATATACCAGGAAACATAAAGTATCAACTACATTTTTTTTTTAAGAAGTTTGAACAAAATCTCTCCAAAAGCCTTGGTTTTGACGTGTTTTCAGCTACTTTTTTGCAAAACCGAGTTCTCAGCGAGATTTGAGAAAGACGACCTATTCCATTCTGTGGCCACATATCGCAGGAAACATCGTGTTTCATTCAAATTCTACTGTTTTCTTATAAATTTTAATACAATCTGATGAAAACAGTTGGATTTAGCTTTTTCCTGGATACTTTATCATAAAACCGTTGTTTGAGCAACAGCTGAGCAAAATTTGTTAGCTCAATTGGTAGAGTGCTGCACCAGTATCGCAGAGGTCAGTGGTTCGAGTCCCGTACAGGCCTGATTTTTTTCAGGTCTGATTTTCGCTATTGCATAAATAGCGCTATCTACTGCGAGGATCGTGCATCATACGTATCTAATACCGCCGTTCAAAATATATGAACTTCATATATTCATTGTATCTGAGTCATATGTAACTTTTATATAACTACATGCGTTTGAAAACCTTTTGGGACTCTTATAAATACATCTTCTGTTCACAGTCTTTGTCGGTTAGATTAGTATGTTTAACCCGCGATACCCAAACGCGTAATGTAGGGTCCATTCTCTTTTCATTTTTGTTTGAAAAGCGATGGGAATCTCCCATAAGGAAAGATGTTTTATTCTCTTTTCTTTCTAAAATGTAGCCAGACGATAGAAGCACCATCGTCGAACTGCTTCAGTGAGTTTGTATCCGTTTCACTTATTTGAATTTCAGTCACGTCGAAGATGTAATTCCGTAATGGAACGTAAAGAATCTTTGGTGGTGCGTAAAAAAAGCTTTCATGTAATTGAGGACGATACGGTACTTGTAGCAACAAATCGGTTCTTTGTGAACTTATAGTGACTGGATCTCCTAAAGAGGAATACACATAAAAGGTTCTCGATACCGGTGTTCCTTTTATAAGCAGGCCGCTTCGTGTTTGCAGATGTCCACACGAGCTCGTGAAGATAAAATTTAACCATCTCTCCATTTTCTTCC
This sequence comes from Stylophora pistillata, assembly GCF_964205215.1. Taxonomy (NCBI): domain Eukaryota; kingdom Metazoa; phylum Cnidaria; class Anthozoa; order Scleractinia; family Pocilloporidae; genus Stylophora; species Stylophora pistillata. The sequence continues at coordinate 19,559,279 of NC_142528.1, read as the reverse complement.
ATACTCTAATATCTTTTCAATATATTTGAATCGGAGCTGGATTCAAACCATACGTTACGGCGTTTTCTAAATTCTAGATGCGCTGCATTTTTAAACATGGTGACATTAAATCTCGCTTTTGGTTGTATCCATCCCAATAAAAGGCAAAAATCTTTACGAAGCTCAAAATACACGTGATCACGGACGTCGTTGTTAGAAAGAGTATCCGGATTTATCTTCTCTGCGGATACCGTACAGGTTTCTAGAGCGTCGTCAAAAGAGACGTAAAATCGTAGGTTAGGAAATTTTCCAATAAGCATTACATTGGACCACACCCAAGATTCACCCAAGTTTAAAAGATACTTTTCACGTTCCACTTCGAATAAGGCTTTGAGAAGATCGTGCGGTGTGTCAAGGAGTTTGTCTTTGATATCGCTGTAATGCACGTAAGTGGTCGTGATATCAAGCTGTTGCGTGACTACCACGTACACTCGTCGTTTGGTGGTGAGTAGTCTAGTGGCATCTGGGAGGTTATCGAGGTATTTTTTCATTCGAGATTCGTGCGGGAGTGAAATACTCGACATACCCACCTCCCAGTCTTTATCTAATGCGACGAGGAATGAAAGACGATTTTCCCAGGAGTTGGGAGTATTTTCTGGGAAATACTTGATACTGTCATCGTTACTCGGAAGGGTCAAATAAAAGGATTCTATCGTCACTCCAGTAAAGACACACAAATGATTCCTTTTCAACACACTTTATTTCTTTTTATTACAATCCACCTTTTACTTTCGCTTGCATGATGTGTTTTGTTTGAAAAGGATAACAATCTCCCATAAGGAAGGGACATTATATTAGCAGGCATATATAACCCTTAGTAAAAACATAATTTAAGTAATTGGAAGGAAATTACCTTTAATTCTATCGGTGATTTCTTTCCAAACCTGGTTTTGACCGTGGATACAAACTGTGCATGCGTAATTTGTATGAGCATGCGCATACATTACTGTCTGTGAGTCCCACATGTATGGGACTCACCTTAAGGTTTCATATATATAGGTCACCCATCTCTTACCACTAATAACAACTCACTACAACGCACACAAACCAAGGCATCTTTCGCTCTACGAGCGACTCGTGATGACCTCACTTACACATACATTAACGTTCGTCTCTGATAAACTTCGGCTCAACAACTTCAAATTCTACTTCTGCTCTACTCTATCAAAACTCGACACAAACTCGGCTCTACTCTAACAAACTCCACTCATGACCGCGTGGTTTTTTACTCTCTTATTATCACTCGGTCCCAGGCCGCATGGAATGGGCTTGGTAGACTTGGTATACTACTGGCTAGATAACTTGTTAGCCGACGGGTGAATGGCGGTAACTGACAGGTGGCTGACTTGCTAAGTGGCAGGTGACTGACTGGATGACTGACAGGCTAGCTGTTAAGCTGACTGAGTGGGTGACTGGCTGGCTGACGACTGTTAACTTACTAGCTGAACAGCGAACTGACTAATTAACTGTCTGGCTTACTGATTGACAGACTGCTTAACTGACTTGTGACTTACCGACTTATTAATGACTTCCTGAGTGACGGACTGACATGCTGACTAAGTGGTTGCGTGACTGTTTTGCTGACTGACTAGTTGACTGGCTAAATGATTGACTGACTTGCTCACTTACTGGCTGAATGATTGATTTACCAGCTGCTTGCCAGGTTGACTGACTGGTTGATAGGTGGGGGGACAGACTGGTCGACTGATTGTCGGACTGACTTGTTGACTGATTGGGTAACTGACTTGCTTACTGACTCGCTGACTAGGTGACTAATTAGTTGTTTGACTGACTGACCAGCTGCCTGACCGACTGACTGACTGACTGACTGGTTGACAGGTGGGGTGACGACTGTTTTGCTGGTCTGGGGAATGATTGGCTCGATTGATTGTCTTGCTTACTGTTTGACTGACTGGCTAACTGACTGGCTGACTGATTGCTTAACTGACTTGTGAATCACTGACTTACTGATGACTACCTGACTGACTGACTGACATGTTGACTAAGTGGTCGCGTGACTATTTTGCCTAATGACTGGTGTACTGGCTGAATAGTTGACTGACCTGCTGATTGACTGGGTGGCTGACTGTTGATTTACCTGGTGACTAACAGGTTTACTGAGTGGTTGACAGGTGTGGTGACTGAGTGCTTGCCTGGTGGGGTGACAGACTGGTCGACTGATTGTCTGACTGACTGGTTGATTGAGTGGGTAACTGACTAGCTTACTGGCTGGCTGACTGACTGGATGCCTGACTCACTGACTGGGTGAGTGTTTGTTTGCTTGACTGACTCGCCAGCTGCTTGACTGACTGACTGACTGACTGACCGATTGGTTGACAAGTGGGGTGACGACTGGTTGACTGGTCTGGTGACTGACTGGTCGACTGATTGTCTTACTTATTACTTCACTGACTGGCTAACTGACTAGCTGACTGACTGGTTGACTAACTGACCTGCTGACTGATTGACGGATTGATTGACTGGCTACCTGACCAGTTGACTGAGTAGCGGACTGACTGGTGACTCACAGACTAGTGGTGACTGACTCATATGTTTTTCTGACATTAGTATTTATGATAACTCTATTGACTATACTCGTGCGTTGAGATAACCTTTTACAATTCATCTTTAGATGCGAGACTGTTTTGAAGCCACCTATTTTGTTCTTTCACATGATTCCATGATTACCTATGTAATACAACGGATGGAAGATATGCTTCGGATCTTTTAAAGAAGGAATGATAGAAAGAAAGACTATTATAGTCGAAATTTATAAACATCCTCGTTTCAACAGTTTTTTTCATCGATGGATAGATTGATCTTTACCGCGTCATATACGTGAATTATTTTAAACACGTACGTTTCCTTTTGGAGATTTTTTTTGAGGTTTTTTTGGTCGAAGAACTAAACGTTGAATATTTCCATTTTTAGATTTGAACTGCGTTATCCTATGAAGTCTATGAATATATCTACTCACTTTACACATAAATTTGGTTTTTGGTTTTTTTAGAGATTTCCATATTGTGGTGCTATTTTGAATGTTTTACCGTATGATTTCATTAATTAATTTATTTATAAGCTTCGCCAAAAACAACGTTCCATTAACGAGACTCCTACACAATAGAAAAGACAATAACAGTTTACAATTACAAATTACAATCGAGTGGTAGGAATTATGTGATTAGAAATAGTTAATTAGCAAGAGAGTTTGGCTAGTAATGCTGTTAGTGGTCTGCTCATATGACATTTTATGCAGACACTTCTGAAAGTTTGTGGTTATGCAGGATCATACACAGTTGAAGCTAGATCTAAGTAATATTTCTTCAAATTAGTTTTAAAACCATTACTAGATTGGGTATTGACCCTCAAGTATTCTGGAAGTGTATTAAATGTTCTTGAGGCTCTAGAGTAGAAACTATTCTGGAACGTAACAGTCTTAGCCTTAGGTATATCTGACAGAATACTCTTTGATGAAGCAGTACGTCTAGTTACTCTAAGAGGTTTAGATATCTTAAATTGGGTGTCAGTATTGTTGACAATTGATTTATATGGAAAACTCATTTACGAATTGTTTTCAATGTTTAAAAGATTTGAATTAAGACTAAAAAACCCTTTTTATAGATCTCTACATTATATGACTAGTTTTTTTTACTAGACATGTCCACGTTGTAATAATATTTTGGATGTAGTACCATTTGATCTCGATTAACTTGCTTTTATTGCTTGTTTTAATTGTGACTTTGAATTAATACTACAAAAGACCGTTTATTATAGATTTTAACATGGATGTCTCTATGTCTTTTTGAAGCGATGCAATTTGATTTAAGATTTAGTGAAATCACCGTGGGAAATTAATACGTTTTAAAAGTCGAATTTAATGACGGATTTAGATCTCGCTTTTTTAAAAAATTTGAAAAATCTGTAAATATATTTTATTACAAGTTAGTTGTATCCATACAAAGTCGGAATTTTTTCTTATTGGAGAGACTAGGTATTCTTGTAGAAGGTCACGAGACGAGAGCAATGGAATTACGATATAGTCATAGTAATTTATTTATGAAAGTTTCTTGGATTATCCAAGATTCATCAAGAATCTATCTGTATACTTTTTGCTAGATTACTAGTTATAAGGAATGCTGCTTACTATTTACTTTGTAACTTTAAGAACCTATTTACAACAATTACCTATTCGCAGCTGTTTCTTTAATTTTCATGTGGATTTTACCGCATATCTTTTACATGTCTTACAACTATATTCTCAAGAGAGACATCGTCATTACACTGCAAGAAGAATTTAGACTCATTAGTTATTTGTGCATTTTTATCGCATTCTTCGTTCAAATACATCGTAATGACATGCCAATGCAATTATTACATAAATATATATTTGGTTTTGTATTTCGTCTTCAAGGCTATCGTGTTTCTTCTTTCTAGGAGCGTACAGATGTCTTTTATTGGTTTTTATTGAATTACGTTTGGAAAACCGTTTAGCCATATATTTTAGTGATATTAATTTTTTCGTCAAGTTTCATCCATCTATTATGTAAGTCAACTATTTCATTGTTTCCATAATTTAGAAGAGCGATGGTGCTATAATTTTGAATGCATATCTACCGTGTGGTCTAGCGAAAATCACCCTATTGAATTTTTTAATTTTTGATTTTTTCTTAGACTGATTACCGATTAGAAGACATTCTGGAGTTTTTCGAAACTTTTATATCGGTTTTACCTTTACATAATGTGGATGATGAAACTTGTGGGCTTGTTAGCCAATAATGTGGATGATGAAACTTGTGGGCTTGTTAGCCAATTTGGATTTTTTTTCACTGTAAGCAACATCTATAATCTAGTATCCCTTATAAGTTTCGGTTTTATGGATTATGAAGAGGAGGCTGTCCCACCGATCATAGAAGATTATGTATGGCTGACTACAAACTATGACCACAGCAATCATAAAATCATTCATTTGCTACTTTATTGTAACATGTAAAAATAGTAAAGATTTTTGTTGTTTTATACAGCGCGTATTGGTGCTACAGGGTGATTTACATATAATCTATTTCATGGTATGCGGAAAAAACCCATCTGCTACTTCTTTATCCCATCTGGTATAGTAAACTCATCTCTTGCTTTCACTGGGGTGGTAAATAAATCGTAATGCATCCAGAAATATGATATCGTGATGTCTCTTCTGCAACTTTAACTCTTGAATCTCTTTACGGTAATTCTCCACCTCTTGCACATGTTAAGCAGCTTGTTGAGGAGTCTTACGTTTAAGGCAAAGCACTCTTTTCCTCTAGAAATTTTCTAAAATCGTACCTACACTACATGTGTGTCCAAACCCAACTTATGCATTCTGTTTTTAGCCAACAACTAATAATACACGGAATTCAACAAGCTTAGACAAATACAGTCAAGCTTGGAAAAAACTAAAAACCCTAAGACATTTCATGACACTTACACCCCATACACAAAACTCTTATTGCTTGTAGGCTAATTTTTCATTATTTTTATTCCTATCTAACACTCAACAAACTTATTAGTATTCTTTTAGTCCCTGCTGTCGTCAAATAAACACGAATACATTAACTCAAACGTATACCTACAAGTTATGCAGACATTAACTAACTCTAGCCCTACTCCTAACTAGGTGAACACGCATACATTAACTCAAACAAATACCTTCGCGCTATGCATACATTAACTAACCCTAACCCTAACCCTAGCAGTAACCCTCACTCTGATCCGTCATATTGAATATATTATCTCACTTGGACCAGTACTCCCGAGCTTCCAATACAGACGTATGCATACATTAACTAGCCCTAACCCTAACAGTAACCCCCACTCTGATCCGCCATCTTGAATCTACTATCTGACTCGGACTCAGTACTCCCCAGCTTCCAATAAAGATGCCCCATTCTACTCCTACACCAAGCTACACCTACCACACTCAACTACACCTAGTACAGTAACTTACGCCAAACTACAGCTATTACACTCTACTACACCCATTAAATCAAAGCACGCCAAACTACACCTACTACACTAAACTACACCTATTACACCTACTACACGGAACTATACCTACTACACCAAACTAAACTCACCACAGTAAACTACACCTACTACACGAAATACACGGAACTGCACCAAACTACAGGAAACTACAACTACTACACCAAACTACTCCAAACTACACCTACTACACTTCACTATACGTATTACATGGAACTACACCTACTACACCAAACTAGAACTACTACAGGTCACATCTCTATATATTACATCTACAGCAACTACTACACCAAACTACACCTTCCACACCACATAACACCAAAGTTGACCTGCTACACCCATTATACTTTCTTCTCGATTGTATTATGGAACAAGTCTTATTTTTTTCACTTAAATAGTGCAGAACCTTGTTCTATATTCGTGACTGTAATCATGGAAGCATTACCAAAGAAGGTAAGGCTAGGAGAAGGAGGCACCAAGCGTCAGGGAAATCTTCTACGAGAAAACATCCAGGGAATCAGCAGGCCAGCAATCCGACGGGACAGGGGGGTGCTAACTGCTTCTCTGGGAATTTTTGCGAAAAAAACCAACGAGTTCTTATAAATGTTTTTGAAAAATTATCTCTGTGATGATGTGACCTGCGCCCAACATGCCAGACTAAAGACTCATCGCAATGGATGAGGCTTTCCATGGGGCTAACTATTAACTATCAAATGGTAAAAATATTAACCGCGAGCTTTGAAAAACGCAATAGTTTTACCATCGACTGTCAAATAGCCAAGCCATTGTTAGGGGTCAAATGTCTTAGATATCCTTAATAAACAACGAAACGATTGCCTTAACTGGGGTCAAGCTTGGGTGTTTATAAATAAAAGTTTTTTGATATCTCAAAAATACATTTACCCTCCCATTGAGACCCTCATGGATGTGCTGTACGCTTTCAGACGCCAAGGCTGTACCATTTATGGTTCTGGTGGCTAGAGAAGTAAAGAAACCTCAAAGGACTGATTCACGGCTTTTAACAAGAAGAGGCTGAAGATGTGTCGGGGTGCCTCTTTTTGAGAAAAGTCAGTCAACCAGCCAGTCAGCCAGTCACCCGACCAGTCAGTCGACCAGTAAAGTAGTAAATCAGTCCGTCAGTCAGCTGGTCAGTCAGTCAATCAAGCAGTCAGTCAGCCAGTCAGTGAGCTGGTCAGTCAGAAAAACAGTCAATGTATCAGTCAGCCAGTCAGTCACCAGTAGCCGTGCATCACGAGTCATTCAGCCAGACCGTCAACCAGTCATTCAGTCAATCAGCCAGTCAGTCAGTCAGTAGGTCACTTATTCAGTCAACCTGTCAGCCAGTCAGCTAGCCAAACAGTGAACCAGTCAGTCACCCAATCAGTCAACCAACCGGTCAACACGCCCGTCAACTACCCAGTTAGCAAGTCAGCTATTCAGTCAACTAATCAGTCAGTCAGTTAATCAACCTGTCAGTCAGCCCAGAAGTCTTCAAGTCACCGGCTGGAAAATATAGAATTCCGGCATTCGGAACCGGAATACTCGGAATACCCGGAGTTCCCGGACTGACCGAGAAATGATAAATCAAAAACTAATAACTAATTAGGTAATGATTACCGATAATAAATCATAATAAATACATAATTAATTGAGTAAAAATTCAAAGTAAAGTAAAAATAAAAATCTAGAGGAAAATTAAAATAAGTTCTCTATAAAATAACGAAAAATTGCAAGCTTTTCTGTCGTTAAAATGCAGGGGACCACGTGACGCAAGAAAAACAAACTACCTATGACACTGTTAACGGATATATATATATATATAGCGATTTATCTGGGTGTAGTTGACAGTCCAGTGACGCACTTGCGTTCATTGCTCGATATGTTCTAACCCACAGTCTTGCAACTCCATCAGTCTCGGTTCTCACCTCACGTGCATCACTAGCTCGCTCGATTTCTCAGTTCCCTTCCATCTCTCCCGTTGAATAATCTCTTGCATAGTAGCTTCGCTCATTTCCATCTGTTGTAACTTCGTTATCCTCGGCAGGGGCTTATGATAGTATTTTATCTTTTGGGGGGTGGGCGGGTCTCATTTAATCATTAACTGTCAATAAATAAACTTCCAGGCTGTCATGCCAACACTGCTTGTTGTTTTACTGTTCCGGACGTGTCTACCATTGTTTCCAAAGAAACTTTGGACCATGTCAACTTATTAAAGAGAGTAAATCTCCACGCGCCAGTAGCTTTTAAGAGCAGCTCCTCTTTTAAAGCTATCTCTAAAACTGCTAAGACTGCTTTGTTAGTAAAAATGAGGCATTAGCAGGATCTATTTATTTAATTATTTTATAAAATTATGAATTTGGCTCTAGTTGAAAATTAACAATCGATTGATTATTTATTATCATTACATTGCTATCCAGTTATTATTTATTTTTATTCCTTTAAAGTTTCCCGTTCTCGGTCATTCCAGGAATTCGGAGTATTATGACTCCGGATGCGAGTCTCGACATTCCATACTTTCCAAGCTGCCTTGAGTCACCAGTCACTCAGCTAGTCAGTCAACCACTCTGTTTGCCAGTCCGTCAATCAGTCAATCAGTCAGCCGTTCAGTCAGTTAGTCAACCAGTCACCCAGGCAGTCAGTTAGCCAGTCAGTTAAAAGGTCAGTCAGCCAATCAGTGGACTAGACAGTCACGGCGCCAGTCAAATAGTCATTCAATCAATCATGCAGTCAGTGGCCGGTAAACCAGTCAGTCAACCAGTCAGTCAGCAAATGAGTCAGTCAATCAACCAGTCAGTCAATCAACCAGTCTGCCAATTAGTCAGTGAAACGGTCAGGTAACCACTTAGTCACCGTGTCAGTGAGCGAGTCAGTCACCACTAGTCTGTGAGTCACTAGTCAGTCAACTACTCAGTCAACTGGTCCGTTGGCCAGTCAATCAATCCGTTCGTCAGTCAACAGGTCAGTCAGTTAGTCAACCAGTCAGTCAGCCAATCAGTTAGCCAGTCAGTCAACCAGTAAGCAAGACAATCAGTCGACCAATCAGTCCCCAGACCAGTCAACCAGTCATCACCCCACCTGTCAGCCAGTCAGTCAGTCAAGCAGCTGGTCAGTCAGTCAAACAACCAGTCACCCAGTCAACGAGTCAAGCATTCACTCAGTCAACCAGCCAGTAAGCAAGTCAGTTAGCCAATCAGTCAAACAGTCAGTCCGAGAATCAGTCGACCAGTCTGACCCCACACCGGTCAAGCAGTCAGTTACCCCACCTGTCAACCAGTCAGTCAACCTGGCAGTCAGCAGGTCAATGAGACAGTCAGTCAGCTGGTCAATCAGCAAGTCAGTCAACCATTCAGGAGTCGACCAGTCAGTCAGCAAAAAAGTCACGCAACCACTTAGTCAACATGTCAGGCAGTCAGTAAGTCATCAGTAAGTCGGTGGGTCACAAGTCAGTTAAGCAGTCAGCCAATCCGTCAGCCAAACAGTTAGCCAGTCAGTCTACTGTTGAGCCAGTTAGTCAACAATCAGTCAGCCAGTCAGTCAATCAGTCAGTCACCCACTCAGTCAGCATAACAGTTAGCCTGTCAGTCAACCAGTCAGTCAACTAGTCAGTTAGAAGGTCAGGTGTCAGTGCGTCAGTCAACCAGTCAGTCAGCCAGTCAGTCACCTGCCACTTAGCCAGTCAGCCAATCAGTTATCGTCAGTCACCCGTCGGCCAGCAAGCTATTCAACCAGTGATGAAGCCAGTCAGATACTCCGACTGACAAATTGTTTTCTAAATGCTCAACTTCTACTTCTCTGTGCTGGAGTTGTCTTTAAACTACGGACCGTTTGCCATTGGAACGTCCAAAGATTAACTTACTCAAAACTTGAGGAATTGAAACTCTTTGTTACTAGTTTGCGTTCTGATGTGGACGGCTTGATAATTGCTGAAACATTTTTTGAACCTAAAATACCAGACTCATATTATTCTGTTTCTGGCTTTAAGTTACGCCGCGAGGACAGAGTTGGAAAGAGTGGAGGCGGCATCATGGCATGGATCAGGAATTCTTTAGAACAAAAGCGACGAACGGACTTGGAAAACGATAAAGTTGGCTTTATGGCTGGAGGTTTTTCTTTTATAAATGAGAGCGCTCTATCCTAACTGCTGGTGTCTATCGCCCTCCGTGTAGGATCACGGAGCAAGACAAAACGCTAGGAAGTAATATTGAGAATGCCCATTTACTCAACAAGGAGATGATCTTACTTGGAGATTTTCATGTGAATTTTTCATCTTCCACTGAATTTAAAAAACACCACCTTGTGAAAATTGTACACAGCTTCAATCATACCAAAGTTGTAAACATCATCACAAGGCTATTGTCAAAGACTTCCCTGGACCATTTTTAGTGTAGTCATTCTGAACACCGAATCAATATTAGCGCAATCCCTTCTGGGATGTCCCATCACCTTCCTGTTGTTGCTACGAGAAAATATAATCGCACAAGATCGAACAAGAGCAGGTTCAATACCATAAGCTACAGGGACATGAAAAACCTAGACAAAGACGTGTTTGTCGAGTCCTTGAAAACGGCTAGTTGGACGCTTTTGTTTTCAATCATGTGTTCAATTATTTAGTTCTCTTAAGTACGTGAATAAAAGCGATTTCATTTTAACTGCTGTGTACTACATTGGCGACGAGGATTTCTAGAGTTTGGAAGGTTTAGAGGACCTCAAGGATTTCGAGGTTTTGTCGACGGTTTCAGGAGTTTCGTCCGGAAATTCGTAAGTGATTTCGGCAGGGATTTATTTCAGAGATGCCGGGACACGGTGGATCAGACGAAACGACAAGCGGTGCTGTTGGCAGTTCTGTTAATGGTTCTGGAATGACTTTAGTTGCTTTAGATGTCAGTCGATTGGAACCATTTAATCCGAAGGGAGAGGCACAAAATTTAAGTCAGCGGTGGAAGAGATGGAAGCGAGCATTTGATTTGTACGTGACGGGAAAAGGTGTTTCGAACGACGCTTAGAAGCGAGCTCTTCTGTTACACGTTGCTGGTATGGACGTTCAAGAAATTTACGTCACATTAGCCGGTGATGGCGAGGATGTGAGTTCTCAGGCAACACTTCAGGTACTTGACAATTATTTTGTTCCCAAGTCAAACGTTCCTTATGAGAGACATTTGTTTAGACAAATTTCACAGGAGAGTGGAGAAACTGTGGACCAGTTTGTGTGCAGATTGCGTCAGCGAGCAGCGACTTGTGAGTTTGGCGTCAACGAGGACGACTACATTCGGGATCAACTCATAGACAAGTGTTACTCCAGCCACTTGCGTCGGAAGTTCCTGGAAAAGGAAGGGACTGTTACTTTGGGTGATTTGTTGCGGGTTGCGAGATCCCAAGAAGCAATTGATAGATAACTGAAACAATACAACACGGACCAGGTAGACCGGGTCAATGCAGTGAGAGGAAAAGTGGATGGAAACAAGAATCCCAGAAAGTTGAAGTCGTGCTTTAGTTGCGGACGGGAAGGACACTTTAGTCAGGATTGGAGGTGCCCGGCGCGAGGTCCTTTTCAGGCAAACAGTGTTGACTGAGGACGACCAGACGGCGGCGTTAGAGAAAAATACAAGGAGTTATTTAGTGGTGTTGGTCTTTTGAAAGGTCACGAGTTAAAACTGCATGTTGATGAGTCAGTGAAGCCTGTAGCGCAGCATGTACGTAGGATTCCTTTTGGGTTGCGAGAGAAGGTTGATGCAAAGCTTGATGAACTTTTGAGGCTGGATATCATAGAGGAGGTGTCGGAAGGGCCGTTGGGATGGATATCGCCATTGGTGGTTGTTCCCAAAGGTGACGGTGACGTGAGGGTCTGTGTTGACATGCGCCGAGCGAATGAAGCAATCGTCAGGGAGCGGCATCCAATTCCAACCGTCGAGGAGCTGTTACACGACTTTAATGGAAGTACTATGTTTAGCAAGATTGATCTCAAGTGGGGTTTTCACCAGATCCTGCTCAGCGAGGAAAGTCGTCACATCACTACTTTCGTCACGCACCGAGGGCTGTATCGGTACAAGTGGTTTATGTTTGGGGTAACATCGGCACCAAAAAAATATCAGCAAATCATCAGAGACGTGTTAAGGGGTTGTGCTGGGGTTGCCAACATTGCGGACGATCTTATTGTTCATGGAAGTGACGTGGAGGAACACGACAAGTGTCTTTTTGCTGTGTTGGATAGGCTGAGTGAAGTAGGGTTGACGGTGAACGGAGACAAGTGCCAGTTTAGGTTGTCGAAGCTTACGTTCTTTGGCCATGAGTTGACTAGTGACGGTATAAATCCATGCGAAGAGAAGATAGCCGCTATTAGTGATGCAAGACCTCCCAAAGACGCAAGCGAAGTACGATCGTTTATGGGTATTGTCCAGTATTCTTCGAAGTTCATGCCAGACGTAGCGTCCGTAGCGAAGCCTGTTCAAGAGTTGACCAGGATGGGCGTAGTGTTTCACTGGGGAAATGAGCAACAAGCAGCTTTTGAGGAACTAAAGCGTCTAATCACCCTGGCGGAGACACTGGCTTCTTTTAAGGTTGGCTGCAGAACGCGAATCATTGCTGATGCATCTCCAGTTGGCTTACGCATCAAGGAGCTTAACTGACGTCGAACGGCACTACAGCCAAATGGAGAGAGAAGCGCTGGCCTTGGTTTGGGCATGTGAACGGTTTAACATGTATGTTTCAGGACAGGACTTCGAGTTGGAGACCGACCACAAGCCTCTGGAGCGTATCTACTCCTGTACTTCGAGACCTTGCGCCAGGATAGAGAGATGAGTCTTAAGGCTACAAGGGTACGATTTTAAAGTAGTGTACCGCCCAGGAAAGACTAATATAGCAGACGCGTTGTCCCGCTTGAACTCGGATCACGTGGACCATGGAGAGGAGTATGACTATGTTAGAGCAATTGTTGAGGACTGTGTACCCGTTGCTCTATCACCTAGAGAGATTAAGGAAGCTTCCTACGATGACGAGGAATTGACCCAGGTGAAGAAATGTGTTAATACAGGGAACTGGGACCAGTGTATACTTCCTTCGCATGCACAGGTCAAGGACGAATTATGTCTGTATGGTGAACTCTTGCTTCGAGGCACAAGGATTGTGGTTCCCAGGCTCTTGCGCGACAGGATGGTGTGGTTAGCACACGAAGAGCACCAGGGTATAGTCAAAACGAAGTATCGTCTCCGCAGTAAAGTTTGGTGGCCAAGAATGGACAAAGACGTTGAGAAGTTCTGTAGAGTTTGTCATGGCTGCCAGGTCACTTCTGGATTTGACCCCCCAAAGCCGATGTCTCGCGTTTTTCCTCCAAGTGCCCCTTGGCAGGACTGTGGAGCAGATCTACTAGGACCCCTACCCACAGGAGAGAGTATTTTGGTGGTGGTCGATTACTATAATCGATTCCTTGAGGTTTCTATAATGAAGTCTATGACAAGTTCCAAGGTCATCGAAGCACTCGCGCCCATGTTTGCAAGATTTGGATTTCCATTCTCGCTAAGGACAGATAATGGCCCCCAATTCGTGTCTGAAGAGTTTGAAGCCTTTTTACGTACGAATGATATCGAACACCGGAAAACGGCTTCATTGTGGCCACAAGCCAATGGAGAGGTGGAACGCCAGAGTCGCTCGTTACTGATATGCATACAGATCGCACATTTGGAAGGAAGGAACTGGAGAACTGAGTTGCTGGTATGGTTGACGGCGTACAGATCCACTCCGCAAACGACGACAGGGACTACACCCTGTTATATGATGTTTGGTCGCGAAATGAGATTCAATCTGCCAGAGCTAAAGAGAGAGACAGTTGGTGTGCCAGGCGAGGAAGTGCAAGAGCAAGATTGGTCAAGTAAATTAAAGGGAAAAGCTTACGCTGACCTCAAGAGGGGTGCCACGCCCAAGAGCATAAGTGTTGGCGACACGGTTCTTGTGAAAGCAGAGAAAACCAACAAGCTGTCTACCAACTTTAACCCTGATCCCTTTAAGGGTGTTCATAAGACGGGGTCAGAGGTAACGCTCAGAAACGAGACTGGCATTGAATTAAAAAGAAACACTGTGTTTGTAAAGAGGTATAAGGAGCACGGAGATGTATCCAATGGCAACGAAGACCAGGTGGTACAGGCAGGTTCTGCAGTACAAGTGGATGACCCAGGGGCAAGCAAAATTTCAGAGACGACAGTCGTACCGATGCCAAAAGAGATTCCTGGAACGTCTGAAGATTCTCAAGAACAACCTAGGCATTTCCCAGACAATGAGAATACCGGAGTGGGGAGGCCTGTTCGGAGGTCGACCCGGACTGTAAGACCGCCCGATCGTTCTAAAGCCATATAAACTGAATATGAACTGAATATGATATGAACTGAATATCTTCAACTTCTTGTCCTTTTATCGAGCGACTGGTTTAATTTAAAGACTTCCATTTGTATGTTGAACATTTAGGAAAGGAGGGAATGTAGTGTGCAGGATGCCAACGAGCATGAAATATGCGCGATGTAATGTAAGGCGTAATGGTGTGATGTAATACCCTCGAGACCTGCATATATACAGCATGTGTTTAATTATTTAGTTAGTTCTCTTGGGTACGTGAAAAAAACCGATTTCATTTTAACTGCTGTGTACTACACTATTGACGAGCTTTTATTCAGTCTGGACATGGAAAATGTTACTGGCCTGGTGATGATTGACTACACAAGGCTTTCGATCTTATCGATCATACGCTTCTTTTACGGAACGTCCGGGCTAGTGGTATCGATAATGATTACGTTTCACTCTTTGAAAGTTATCTTGGTGATCGTAGGCAATATGTAATCATTCATGGGTGTCATTCAACTGTTAAGGATGCAAACCTTGGAGTGCCTCAAGGGAGCATCCTGGGACCAGCCTTGTTTCCTATATTTATAAACGATCTACTAAAGATACAGGAACATTCAGCAGCAGACATATATTTGGGCGATATTACTATAAGTGCTAGTGTTGATTATAGATCAACACCTGACGCCATAAATCAAGCTGATGTTGGTAAAGTTGCACAGGGGACCACCGACAATAAAATGGTACTTAACGAGTCCAAAACTAAACCTATGTTAGTACCTAGGAAAAGTCTACATAAGAAGCTGGCAGCACCTCACTCACTATCTAAGTCAACTCAGTCGGACTCGAACACGTCCAGTCTCATGAACTGTTAGGGGTAATTATTGACGCAGCTTAATTTTGATGAGCATATTGATAATCTATATAAGAAGCTAACACAGCGTATTGCTGTTTTGAAAAAATCAGGCGTCAATTACCTTTAGATCGACGAATTATTTATTAGAATGGCACGATAAAACGAACCATGATGTATAGCTCTAGTGTGTGAGTATCTACCTCTGTTCATAATTTGAATAAGGCCTTCAGGCTACAGAAGCGTTCCGCACGCGTTATTCTCATTGCTGATACTAGAGAAAATAGTGTAGATGTGTTTGGAGAACTCAATTGGCTACCTTTTTCTTCATGAAACTAAGATTAATCACTGCACATTAGTTTAAAAACGTTTGAACGGGGTGTGTCCCGATTATACGTAAGAATTACTCAAACGAAACATTGAGATGCGTTCTACTGAAATACAAAGTAGGTGTGGGTCTTGGAATTTAATTTGTCCATAGTATAAAAGAGAATCAGGTGCTAGGACTTTTCAAGTGTCAACCACCAGGTTTTGGAATTCACTTCCGAATGAAATTAAGAGTAGCTCTAGTTTAGAAATTTTAAAGAAGCCTTTATATAAGTATGTTTTGGAGTCCTATAAAGGTGTTCATGACTTTACTATAGCTTAGGCTATTCTACCTTATTCTCATATATTTTATATTAATTCTAAGATAATTCAGTTCATATTTGAATTGTTTAATCCCCTAGATTTAATTAGCTCATTATTTATATGTATTTATGTATATTTTAATTTGTTTTTGAGGGCCACAAGTTTATGAGCAGTTTATACTGTCAAGTGCCACCCTCGAAAAAGTTGATTATTATTATCATTACTCAACTACGTGTGACGTTGCTAGATATAATAGAACGGCTGGAGAAATCTATAATATCCTTTATACTACATACCATCTCCCACTGTTGACAAGCCCACCCAAATCCCCTTACAAAATTTTACAAGCCCAGAAACTTCTAACCGCGATTCTACGGTAACACAAAATGTATTTGGGTGCATCTTTAGGGCAAAAGCAGCTGGATTATTTTTGGAAAGGAAATTTTGAGGGGAGAAGTGAAATATTTATACTGTAAATTGCCGGGGTGACAATCGCGCAAGTCATGCTCATAGTTGAGTGTCAGTTATGTTTGATTAACGCTGAATTCCGCTAACAGTCTGGTAATGTAAGTTCAATTTTTTATCGCGTTATTTGCTATGAAAAAGAAAATAAAATAAAAGGAAGACTGCTTACCTTTCAAAGCTATCACCTGTAGGTAATAATAATAGTTATAATAAATAAATGTTACAGCAATGAGGCTAATCCTAATAGTGATAGTAATAATAATAATTTACAATTTTTCGTAAAAACAATAAAGGTAAAATATGAATTAATAAAAGAACTAATAGAAAGCTAAATTAAAAAGATGTGTCTTTAGTAAAAATTTAAAAGTATCCTACGCTTGACACTGTCTAATTTCCAGAGGTAGTCGGTTCCATACTTTGTCGCAGCATGTTCGAACGCCCTATACCCGAGTGTCTTTTTTGTTTTGTGGGTGCTATTTATTAGGAGTATGCCTCGGTGTAATCTCAACTGATCCCGAAAACTCACTTTGATTTTTATCAAGTCTGACAGATATTGTGGTGCGACGCCGTAGATACATTTGTGAACTAACATTGCTATATTGAATTCTATTCTGTGGTTGACCGGAAGCCAGTGCAGGTTGATCAGGGACGGTGTGATATGATCATACCTGGATACAGTGCACACCAGTCGAGCTGCCGCGTTTTGTAGGCGTCGCAGCTTGCCAAGATGAACAGCGGGTGTACCATATAGGAGACCGTTGCAGTAGTCTAGTCGTGACATTATAATAGCCTGCACAATGGACTTTTTATTGTCATATGATAGATACTTTCTAATACGCCGGATGTTGTATAGATGGTAATAAATAGCCTGACATATGCTGTTAATATGTGTGGTCATATTCATGTTTGCATCAAGCCAAACACCAAGGTTTCTAACAGAACAGACAGCAGAAACCCTTACTTCACCTACTGCAAGTTATTTATCGTAACCTTATTTAATTTTGAGCGTTTACCTATAATAAGAAACTCGATCTTAGCAGCGTTCAGCTGAAGTTTGTCTTGGGCCATTCAGGTTCTTATATCCCTGATGCAAGCTTGTAAGGCATCAACAGCAGCCGTCTCGGTAGCAGAGCCATCTGGCTTAAATGAGATATTGAGCTGTGTATCATCAGCGTATGTGTGAACATTAGGGAGATGGGATTCAACAACATCGAAGAGCTTACTTGCGTATAGTGTGAAGAGCAAGGGACCTAAACATGACCCCTGAGGTACCCCTTGAGGCAGATCAAAGTCACTCGAATAGCTCCCGTTTGTCAGGATTCGCTGTTTCCTGTTCGATAGATACGAGTGAAACCATTTAAGAGTGGTACCTGTAATTCCATACGTTACGTACAGGCGATTCAACAACACTCGGTGGTCAATCGTGTCGAATGCTGCACTCAGATCTAACAATACCAAAAGAGTAACTCGTTGATTGTCCATTGCAGCTAGTATGTCGTTCTGTATCTTCCATAGAGCAGTCTCTGTACTGTGACCCAGTCGATAGGCTGACTAGATGGTGGGATACAAGCCCGACTGAGTAACATGATCAGTCATCTGATCCTAGACTGCCCTTTCGATTAATTTAGAGAGGCATTGCAGATTACTCACAGGTCTTAAATTGGATAGGTAAGTCTCTTGCGTAGTCTTCTTCGGTCTTGGATCCACGAGGGCCATTTTCCATTTTTCAGTCATCTGAGTAGAAAGCACGCTTAGCCCGTGTGCTTATATAAGTGACGTGGTTCTTAAATTTCTTGAATGCCAACAAATCTTCCTGTGATCATGTTCTCCTCCATCTCCGTTTTGCTTTCCGGCGTTCCCTTTTTTCTCAGCTATCTCACTGGTGTACCAAGGTACCTTGGGCCTAGCCCGCACTGTTTTGGTTTTTAAAGGTGCATGACGATCAAGAACTTGAGAGAGTGTGGTCGTGTAATCCTTTACAAGTAAGTCCAAGTGCAGTGGGGTGCTGGGATTGATAATACCTCGATCACACAGCCCTGTATGTACTACAACATTCGATAGGCTGTCAGCGTCCTGGGATTTAGTTTTCCTAAACTTTATTATCTTAGTCTGAAATGAAGGCTTACTGATGGTAACAACACAATGTACAGCTGCATGATCGGAGAAATAATGACAGGCGCGTGTTGGACTGGTACAAATATCCTCAATCTTTCTTGTTAGAAGAAGATCCAGGGTGTGGCCATGTATGTGCGTTGGCTCTGTCACATGTTGCTCCAAACCAAGTGACTCAAGCAGATCTAAAAACTTAAGTGCATCAGTATCAATAGGAACATCCACGTGTATGTTGAAGTCACCAACGACAATCAAAGGCTCTTTATACAGAATAATGGACTCCATCAGGTCAGAAAACTCCATCAGAAAGGTGTTAATAGGAATCCTGTGGTGGTTATCAGAATTCTGTGGACGATAGACGATCACAAGCCGTATCCCTTGGGAAGTCGACGTTTGGACCAACAACTCCCCAAATTCAAACGACTCTTGAACTCCGTCTTGAGTTTTTTTAACACGAAGTGAATCCTTATACAGTAGTCCAATGCCTCCACCTATCCGTTTTTGTCGTGGAAAGTCAATAAACTTGTAACCAGGAGGACACAGTTCCGTTCTTAGCACATCACGGGGCTGAAGCCACGTCTCGGTAATCGCAACCAAATCATATTTACGTTCAGAGACATAATCTACAAAATCAGCCGTCTTATTGCGCACCAATCAAGCGTTCATGTGACAAAATGACAAAAACAAACCCCTTCACGAAGTTGGGAAACCAGCAGTGCACTTTACTGAAGCTCGAGACATTCCTAGTTGTTAATTTAGAAAATGAAAAACATGATTGAGGCTCTCATAAAGTTCCATTATTTTGATGACTTGATTTCACAATGGTTGATATACCGCATCCCTCAGGACCTGGATTAAGTTTGAAGACCAGATCGCGTAGTAACACTTGATGGAATGGGGCACATGAATTAGCATAATAGGCTAATGGACGCCTGTGCCTGCGTAGGCGTAGCCGGCAGGGGAAATCAAACCTATTCAAAATTCTCAGGAGCTTAAATGGAACGTAGCAGCTGATCCGTGGACGTCGTAAGAATGTAACATGAGCAGAGCCATTGAAGAGATTGTTGTGAAAAACACCATTAGAGAGCTCATTGTTCCATAAAGAGTGAAAGAATACGTCGACTCCGGCTAATAACGTGGCATTGTTCCATATGCAAATAGGGCTCTCTGTCCGGCTCTCAGTCCAACAGTTCACTGAAGGCAAGAAACAACCAAATATCCCCATATTCCAGCCAGTAGAATACGTAAGCAACTCAAAACCCAACCAGTTGAAAACGTGCGGTCTTTCACATATACCTTCGTGCTCATATTTCAGAAGGAAGGCAGCAATAAGTAATAAAAAGACCACGAACACTCTGGTGGTTTTTGCGTGTCTACACCTCATTATGCAAAATTTACCATTTTAGGTAATCAGTAGACCATAATTAGTAATTAGTGGGCAGTAGAAAAGTTACCATTTTAGGTATCAGTAGATCGCTATAGCACACAGGAAGAATCTGGAAAAACAAATATAACTATTTCCAGACAGAAGACGGAAACCCCACGTGGTTGTTTTAAGAAAATTATCTCTGGCCTTATCGTTCCTTTCAGTTAAATCAGAAATGCATGACTCGGGTGATCAATGTAAAATAAGGCTGAACGATACCACGAAAAGTACAAAACAGTTTAAAACGACGAGCGGACAAAGTTCTAACGATTCAGAACTTTTTAACAACTCGAATTTGGACACTGACACGTATCAATGAAATCTGGCGCAGATGGAAGTTTGCGCAATCAAGGCACTCTCCACCGGTAGCCTGTGTATAAAAAGTACACGAGGAGGGTAGGGAGAAAGAGGCGCATACAGAATAGTTTTAAATATTTAAAGGACTGGATAAAAGATTGGGATTTTTAAACCTCAGCAGGATAAAACTAGTGCGTTCACATCTATACATTAATTGGAGCAGCTCGCTTTCTTAGCGCTGTTTTTTTCTGGTCCCGCAGCATTTCGCAGCCGTTTTAAGTCTCCACCCCACAAGTGGCTGCTTCGATCCGAACCGCATGCCTACCGATCAGGTAGCAGTAAATTAGCAATGACGCAGGTGTTAGCGCAAAAATGGCCGGGGTTTCCAGTCAATACGGTAGTTTCTGCTCTGGTTTCCGTTCGCATTTCCGTTTACGCAGCTTGATTGATCGTATGATACAGCCTATATTTTTGGAAAAAGTGTGCCAGTGTTGTTTTATGCCAGCCATGAACGTCAATTAAAAAAAAAAACAAAAGATGCAACCGGAAAAAATCGTCAAGAGTAAAACCGGAATACCACAAATGAACTTAGAGAAGTTATGAAGTGAGCTTAGAAACTATTTTTAGTTTAAAAAGCCTGCTAACGGCAGGTTGGCAGAAAGCGTACAATACTTTTGTTGAGGGGTTTTACCACTCGCTTGGCAAATTAACAAGAGGTACTGAGACTCTGTAATTTTCTTCTTTATTCTCTCTCTTGCTCCACTGCTTATTTCTACTACTTATTTCTACTACTTATTTCTACTACTTTCAGCAAGGAGTGCTCCAGTATTAAATACAAAAAAATCACAGACATGTTTGGGTTAGCTAACCGTGGGAACTTCCAAAACAGGATGTTCAGTGTGGGTAAAACTCAAGGTCAGTTTTACCAACTCAAACATGACCACCTAGCAAACTAGTTATCTTCAACCATAACAAGGGATTAAAATGTCTAGCACGGTAAGTGCTGAGCCAAGTTCAAGCACACACTAAAAATAAATCATCAAAACTATAGATTCATCAAAATAGCACGTAGGGGCGAAAAGGCGAGACTTAATAAAACAAAAGCTAAACCTAAAAATGCTTGAAATATCGAGCCTTGAAAACGCTCTACAACACTTTTAAAACAAACGATTTTGAAAACAATTTCATTATGCTCTTCGAGAAATCGACGAGGATTTCAGAGCCAGGGAGCCTCCAAGAGGGAAAAATTTAGAAAGTTAGTTGGGATATTGCTAGTGAATAAATGTATTTGCACGAGGAATGTGGTTCGCATCAAAGCAGCTGTTTGTGGGGAGAAACGTTGCATTTAGGAAAGTATATCTTCCTGGACCGCGACAATTTTCGGAACCCGCGATAACTTACCTACGACCCACGACCTGCGCCGTTTAGATTCCCATCGATCAAGATTGTAAAGATTTAATCGAATAATATTACACACACGGTAGGCTTCTCTTTAACGCAATGCATCCTGATTAAGCGTGGCCTCTTAAGATATTCACCCTTTAGAGAAGTTATTGCTTTTTTGAGCCCTCTGCCCTTTGCATTTGTCTGGCTTGCATTTTAGCCAAAACCTCAGGCCGCCGTTGTTGAGCTCTAATGGATTTCTTCCCTCTAAAGACGGACCGGGAATGTCCTCTTCCCTCAAATTAACTGGAAAGCTCGCCGCAATTTTTACAACAGAACATTCGACAAGATATATTCAAGCTACGTAAGATCAACCTATCCCTCTCAGTTTCGGGATGAAACGATCGATATTTCTACAATCCACAACCTTTCGAAGAAAACTTACAGTATCGTGCCTCTTCAGAGGAAATGTGGCCAAAAATCGAACATTTTCAAACTATGGTGGCAACAGTAAAAAAAATCGATTCGGCTCATATTCTCAAGTTAGGTAGGCCTTATGGTGAAACAAAGCACTGCATACTTCCTTTGGCTGAACATCGATCTATTTTCGAGAAAATCGATAAAAGCTGAATTTCGCCTAAATGCCGCTTTTGAAGCTCAAAATTTCAGATGAATCACGGAGCGTCGCGCCACGAATTGAAAACACTTGGACCGATAAAAACTACCAAATCTTGAAAAACAACATCAATACATAAGTTGACAGCAATTTCAGCAATTCTTGATCATTTATTTACTCAACACAATTGAATTTATCCGACCTTCTTCTAACAGGATTAAAAATAGGTCAAAGTAACCTGTTATTTAACCATGTGCTATACAAAACAATCGACTGAAAATCTGGCTTTCGGAAGGCAAAGTATGGTTGTTTTCGATCTCCAAAGGAGTTTTTGGGGAAATGATTCAGTGCGATTTAATCAAATTTTAAAGTTGGATAAAATGAGCTGATTTGACGATGCCGTCAGTTGTTCGAAAATGTACACATTCACACACAAACTCGATTGTTTCGCATTTTACATCCAATCTACAGCATATTTAATATAATATAATCTTACCGTCCATATTGCTGTACCAAAATTGGGGATTGCAGTCCTGAGATTGTTGCATTGGTCCCATAATAGCGATATAACTTGGCAGGATAGTCAACACCTCCTGATAATGATTGTTTACAAAGCGTATCTCAGGGTTTCTCTCTTTCCATTTCGTTGAAAAGGAGGCTGTAATTACTTCACGTAAGAGATCTTTGCTTAAATATAAGGTCTTTAACTAAAGCACGAACCAAATGTTGGCGAAATGTTGCTAGTTCAGAAACATGTTTCTCGTGTGCAGAATAACGCTAATTAATTCAAAATTATGGTCCACAGAATCGACAACTCTGCAAAAATCCAACTTTGGACTGTGAAGCACGTGGCTATAGGAACTAAGGTCGAGTGTTACGTAAAGGAAACAGGAGCAAACAATTATTTAACTCCGGTCCTTATTGAGTTCATATTTTTATTTTGTAAATTATTGTTTAGGTTGATAAAGCTCATTTTAGGGCAAAAAGAACGAAAGATAAACCTAGTTCGGTGATTAAAACCTCAGCTTGCTACAATACTACTGTATTTTACTGTTGATAAGTTTTCAACCTCCCTGCACTCGTACTAAATTTTCTGCTGTTGACGGTATGTAATATTCAAAATGAGTTACAGTCAAACCTACCAAAAGAAACTTAGAGGAATGCTTTTATCGCTAATCGCTGAAACCACACTAAGTATGTATTGAAACACTTGGTGCTTACTTTGTGTAAGAACGAACCGGTCGAGATGACAATTGCCTTGAGTAGAGGTAAGGATTTTAAATCATTTCCAAGTATTTTTTAAGACGCTGAAAAATTGAATCGTATTTGTTCCCTCTTCCTTACTATTTTAATCTCTATTGATTGTTTGATTAATTACAGAAATTACCTTGAAACTGGCAGTTTCGTTTACTAATAAAATGAATTGCAGAGAAAGATGTGAACTCTGCAACAGCATTGCGTGTCGTTCTCCTCATAAAGATATCTGCTGCTCGTTCAAAACTATAGTAAGAGTACAATGTGACTTCGACAGACAATCCAGAAAACGGGAAACAGTTATCATACCTCTTCTTGCCTGTTCAAAGCGGATTGAGAGCAATTCCGCTTGTTTCGGTTTTTCCGGGCCAGAAGGCGAGGTTGACCTAGTTCTTAGCCGAGTAGCCATGTTCTCTCCTCCTGCTGACATACATTCCATGACAATCTGTCCCTTGCTTAGTGCAAAGCTTGGTTTGGGGTGAACGAGAAGAGGCTATAGTTCGAGGCGCAGACTTCCTTCTGATATATCAAACCACGCTCAATAATATATCGCCATATGATACATTGATTGGCTTTGGACTTCTATAAGAAGTAGTCATTCACTTCTTAAATTTATTATCTTAGAGGAAGATTTAAGGAGATAGGCACAACATGGGTTTGTTTACTTTCTTTTTTCTAGTTAAATCTAGATGTGGATCTTTTCCCGATGGGCGTGAACATTCTGGTCTGACCAGACAACAGGCTTATGTTAAATTTGTCATTGCGCATCACCCACGCTCTATAATATTTCGCCATATAATGCATTGATGGCTTTGGGCCCGACCATATTTGAGGGGGATAGGTCACTACTTGGCTACCTTCTTGGGCAAGAATACTAAATAACTAATTAGTTGAGTTGATTTTTCAAAGCCACTGTTTCCAAAATGCAAGTGTTTGATGTAGGTATACCGACTCGCACTCGAGTCTGCTGTGTCAGCCTGTGCAATGGTTACTCGAGGCGTTTCTTGAATTCTGAGATACGCAGAAATAGTTTTATTTCCAGACGTGAGCTTTTTTGGGACCGCTGCCGGAAAAGGTGGGTGTGAAAAATGTGAACGTGGTACCGGGGTCGTAGTCTTACCACGGGCACGAGTAACTTAACAAGGCACAGTAGTCTCTGGAGAACAGCTAGTATAAATATAAAGCTGTGGAACTTTGGCTTTTACAAACATTTCAGCGAAAGTTGTGGTTTTCCAGGTTTGACCCTCATAAACTTCCTTTAAATAAACAAATATTCAAACACTGCACTTTTCTTTGTCGCACATCTGCAGTGATGTATGATGGGCTATGCCCTTTGCAGATCTTTCGCTCTTTTTTTGTCCTAAAATGAGCTTTATCCCCCGAAGTATCATGGAACATTCAATTATGATACATTAAATTATGACCGGAGTTAGGTAGTTGTTTGTTCCTGTTTCGTATATGTAATACATGATCTTAGTTCCTGTAGCCACGTGCTTCATAGTCCAATGCTTATTTTTGCGTTTTATTTCAGGAGACGTAATTTTGAATTAATTAGCCAGTTATTCTGCACGCGAGAAACATGTTTCTGAACTAGCAACACTCCGCTTACATTTGGTTCGCGGTTCGGTTGTAGACTTATATTTCAACAAAGATCACTTACTCGAAGTATTTCAACGAAATGGGAATAGAGAAACCCCAAGATACGCTTTGTAAACAATCATTATCAGGATGTATTGATCATCCTAACAAGTTCTCTTGCTATTGAGGGAGCAATGCAACAATTTTAGGACTGCAATCCCCTTTTGTGATACAGCAATACGGACGGTACGATGATATTATGTTAAATAAGCTGTGGATTGGATGTAAAATGCGAAAAAATTGAGTTTGTGTGTGAATGTGTACATTTTAGAACAACTGACGGCATCGTCAAATCAACTCATTTTAACCAACTTTAAAATTTGATTAAATCGCACTGAATCATTTCCCAAAAAAATCCTTTGTAGATCGAAAAGAACCACACTTTGCTTTCCAAAAGCCAGATTTTCAGTCGATTATTTTGTATAGCACATAGTTAAATAACGGGTTACTCTTGACCTATTTTTAATCTTGCTCGAGGAAGGTCGGTTAAATTCAATTAGATTGTGTAAATAAACGATCAAGAATTGCTCAAATTGCTGTGAACATATGTATTGATGTTGTTTTTCAAGATTTGGTAATTATTATCGGTCCAAGTGTTTTCAATTCGTGGCGGGACACTCCGAGATTAGTCTGAAATTTTGAGCTTCAAAAGCGGCATTTCGTCGAAATTCAGTTATTATCGATTTTCTCGAAAGTAAATCGATATTCAGCCGAACGAAGTATGCAGTTCTTTGTTTCACCATAAGGCCTACCTAACTTGAGAATATGAGCCGAATCGATCTTTTGGCTGTTGCCACCAAATGTTTTACCGTTGGTAACATTCGCTATTAAGCCTCGTTTTCGTGAACTCGGCTCAGGTCCCAATCGCGCGTCTGCCATTTTGAATAAGGCCTTTAACTGCCGTTTTCTTCCAACGTTGGGAGCTGAATAATCAGTCTTTGGAACTGATTTTCATTGTATTTTGCAAGAAGCGTCCGAGCTGTGATCGCGTATTGAAACGGAGCGAGTCCTTACAATGTGCTCACAAGCACGCTGGTTGACACCATGGTAAGCGTCATTAATAGTCGTTATTTACAGTTTCAAATTCAAGAGCACATCTTTCACATACTGTGTGTGCAGTACATGAATCTGTTTAGGTAATCTAACAGTTATTTTGTGTTAAATTTATTGAGTTACACCCACGGAATTTCATAGGTGAACATGAGCGATAAATTCGTATCAACACCACAAGTACATAAAGTTGAATTCCAGCAAAATGTTTCACATTATCAGTTTACAATTCAAGAACCATGTCCATAACCTGCTTGAATATTTTCCCTTGAATTCATTGAGTTTCACCCTTGCAATTTGAATAAGTGATTCGTATCTGCACCACAAATGAGGCACATTTCAATCATTTCGTACGATTCTAGGCATATAAATTTAGGTAATATGCTTCTGCTCTATTTTATTTTAATGGGTTTCTTTGATGTAAACTTTAAAATTTAATTTACTTCTTAAACTGCTTACAAATAATTACATTTTATGTCAATTTAAGTGTGTGAAGATAAAACTGAGGTGTTGGAGGGTTCTCTTTCCAAAGTAAACTCACGTGAACAAGTGTCATTCTTAATATAGGATGATTCTCCCTAGTCTGCAATATTATTACCCTGGCTTTTTACAAAGCCTCCTTTGTATATCCGTGTGCTAACCAATGATTAAAGTCTCATTAAAAAGATATGCCATATTTTAGCAGCTCTACTTTAATTAAATTCCATCGTTATGGTTTTTGGCATTTCCCATCTGAAAATTTTTAACTCATATGAACAAGTGTTATTCTTGATATAGTACAATTCTCCCAAATCTGCAATAGTATTGCCTTGGCTTTTGTACAAAGCCTCCTTTGTATATCTGTGTGGTAGCCAATGATTAAAGTCTCATTAAAAAGATATGCCATATCTTAGCAGCTCTATTTTAATGAAATTCCATCTCTAAGGTTTTTTGCATTTCCTATTTGAAAATTTTGAAATGGCATTGCTGCTTCATCCTTGTAAAGAGGTACTACACGTTTCTATTTTTAAAACCCGAATAACAAAGTCAACTTTATTTCAATGAGTTTGAAATTTTATACTATAGAAGAGCACTTTGACTGAAGTATGATACAGTTTTACTTATTTGCCATCTCTCTCATCCATAGGACTTTCTTAAACTTGGCAAATGATTTATATCATAATGATTAAAGTCTACCTATTCTTTCAAATACAGGTATGAAATAATGATGTGATGAATAGCTCATGTTATGAAACACTTACAATGGGAAATCCTGCTACTGGTAGCCTTGGCGTTTAATTTCTAAGCTGTCCGAGATAAGGAAGTGAACTATTTAAATCTTCTCATAATTCTTACTGCTGAAGTTTTTTTGAGATTGAGTTGAGACAATAAGGATGATAGTGGCAGGAAAACACAGTAAGGCTTTTCTCATTCAATAGCAAGTTTATTAGATCATGGATTCTACATTTAAACTTGATGAGATAAGCAGATTAAATTTATTCATATCTTATGTTTCAATGTGGTTTGCTTACATGGTTACAGAAGGTTTTGATTTTGAATGTAGGAAAATCACATATGTGCACTGTGGTTTCATGAAATGTATGGAAGTGTTCCTTGCAGCAATAACCCTACTTATCTAGTAGGTAAAAATAAGGCCTGGAAAACAACTCAGGCCCGTAGAGGATTTGAAACAGTGACCTCTGATTTGTATTGCTCTAACGGGTTTAATGCAAACCAACATAATGACTAGCTCCCAGTTGGCTCGTTAGTGTGGTTGGTAGAGCACTGCACTGGTGTCGCAATGAATTTTGAATATATGAAAATCATAAATGTGTACTGCAGTTTCATGAAATATGAACCAACATAGTGACCAGATCCCAGTTGGCTTGTTAGCTCAGTTGGTAGAGAACTGCGCTGGTATTGCAGAGGTCATGGGTTTCAATCCTGTGCGGGCCTGAATTCTTTTTTCAGGTCTTATTTATCTACGATTACAAGTGAAATTAATGGGCATCCCCCTCTTTTAATTCATGTTTTTACTGCCTTCTCCCCTTCAATGTTTAGGGGCATACATGAAGAAAATGGTTGGGTTGAAATATCTACTACAAAGATTTGCCAGCTTGTTACAGCATAACTGGAAAAAATGGAAAACATAGCTGTGCATTTAATGTATAACCTGAGTTGCTGCATGAGTCATCCAATCTCAACAAATATCCAAGCCTTTTCAAAAACTGTCATGTGAACATTTTGTCTTAGTGAACTGGTGAAAGTCAGTAGATGGTCAAATGAATACTTTTTTCAGATCATTCAATAAAGTTTATTGCTGTGTTTCATGTTAGAATGTTTCTTCAATTCCACCTTCCAGGAAATTCATCTCTAGGCTGACATGAGATACCATTTAAAACCCCTTTAAGGCCAATAACAACAACTTTAAAACTAACAAGAGAACTTGATTGATGTTTGTGATTAATTTATGTAACTTACACGTACAAATGAGATCCAGTTATTTGTTCTAGGTTTTGACAAACATCTTCATTATTGATTTCTAAGTCTCTCTTAATCATTAAGTTTCAAAACTACTCTTGTTTTAGCTTGTCTTCGTCTAAATCAAACTTTGGCAGCGAAAAAAAAACAGGTGTAACATAAATTTTGTAACTCAGTAGCTAGAGTTTCCAAGATTATGTATCAGACACTGACATTATGTGCACTTATAGCAGAGGTAGCCGAATTCGATTAGAGAAAACTCTCGAAAGGACGCCGTAAATCAATAGCGAAACGCGAATTGTCGAAAGGCAAGTAAGAAATAACAGAAGAAAGAAATAGAGAAATAACCTCGAGTTGAAAGTGACTTCTTTTCTACGCTTACCAGCGGAGGGTGACACGTTGCAGAAAGTTGTTGGAGCAGCCCCCCTGTCTCCTCTCCAACACAGACTGGTCTGTTAGTCCCCTGGATAACCTCTTCGACAGCCAGTGCTGATAAAGATAAATTGTTAAACTGATAAATTTAATAAAGTGAATGGCTAGAAATACATTTACTGGAGCTCTGCTAAATCTAGCTATTAAAAAATGCGTTTTGTCTTGTTTGCAGACACTTTTTGCAAAACCGTGTTTTCTGAACCCTATTTGAGCTTGTTTTAGAGTAAACTTAGCACTTTTTACTTTTTCGCAAAATTTTGCTAAAAACATTGCGTTTCCTCTAGATTTCGTGTTTTCTTACAGATTTCAACGCAATCCAATGAAAAAAGTACGTTTTCACTTGTTTCCAGATACCTCTTGCAAAAAGCGTGTTTTTGAGCCCGATTTGAGTTTGTTTTAGGGCAACCTTAGCGCTTTTCACTTTTTGGCCAAATTTTGCCGACAACATTGTATTTCACCTGGATTTCATGTCTTCTTACAGATATCAACGCAACTTAAAAATGTGCGTTTCAGCTTGTCTACACATACATTTTGCAAACCGTGTTTTGAGCCCAATTAGAGCGTGTTTTGACCAAAATGAGCGATTTTTGTACAGTTCCGGCTGAATTTCGTTGAAAACTTTGTGTTTGCGCCGGACGTCGGTGTTTTCTTACAGATTATATATTAATGTAACTGAAAACATTGCGTTTTGGCTTGTTTGCAGCATTTTTAGCTGGAAAACAGCTAAATTTGCTAAAGTACAAAACTAGCGCGTTTTAGGATAGACTTGGCACTTTTTACTTTTTGGCCAGATCTCACTGAAAAGATTGCGTTTAAGCTGGATTTTACTGCTCTCTTACAGATTTCAACGCAATGTGCAGCAGGAAATGTTTAACTATGGTGTTAAAAGATCCTCATTTTGATGATGATCTGCCGGCTAGGCTACGCCCAAATATTCTCCTTGTGAAAGAAGACGAAGAAGGATGCTCTCACTCTGCCAATTTTTACTTCCACCTAGGTAAGGAAACTTTTCATGTCGTTCAATTTCACGGTTAGCTCATTTCATTTCATTTTGAGCTCACGGAACGCTTTTAAAAATCACCAATATTTCAAAATCTAAATGTCGCATTTTGTAGGAAATTTTCAGTTATCATTTTCCCCATATAAAAATTAGATTGGGGCTTTTCATATCCACACGGAAAAACTAGGCTGAACTTTGTGAAAATCGCAATATCGTATTTACGTCACGACGTAATCTAATTAGGCACCTCGTGGTTAAATGCGGAATTACAAGCACATTTTAGAAGTTCGCACCGTGTTTGATCAGGAATTCAATACAGTAAGCTAACCTTGCATAGCTAACGACGGCAGATTGGTTTTTATCCCCGCTCTACTTTCCAGTCCTCCATTTCCCATGACGAAATTGTTTATAATAACACATTCCGTAAGTTAGCGAGGGCGTCTGTTTTTCTTTGCCGAAGACGTTGAGGACGGAAAGCAATCTGATACTAATGTAGATTTAACATACTCAAGCGTTTCCTGCGAAGTTTGGCCAGATAGAGATTTGGGTCAAGTCTTGCTCAACACGTACTGTAAACACGATTGTGTTAAAAGTATCTGGAAACACCCCCAAACCAATTGTTTTGAATAGATTGTGTTCAAATCTGTAAGAAAACACTAAAATTTCCTTCATACCCCATGTTTCCTGCGAATTTGGCCAGATAAAGATTTGTGTCAATTCTTTCTCAACTCGCGCTTAAAACACGGTTTTCTTAAAATTATCTGGAATCAGCCCCACACCAATTTTTTTGAATAGATTGTGTTGAAAACTGTAAGAAAGTACTAAAGTCTCCTTCATACCCGATGTTTCCTGCGAATTTGGTCAGATAGAGATTTGGGTCGTCTCGCTCAACTCGCCCTCAAAACACGGTTTTCTGAAAAGTATCTAGAAAAAACCCCACACTAATTTGTTTCAATAAATTGTGTTGGATTCTGTAGGAAAACACTAAAATTTCCTTTATCCCAATGTTTCCTGCGAATTTGGAAACATAGAGATTTGAGTCAAGTGTTCCTCAACTCGAGCTCAAAACACGGTTTTCTAGAAACTATCTGAATCAACCTCACACCAATGGTTTTGAATAGATTGTGTAGAAATCTGTAAGAAAACACTTAAGTTTCCTTATTTACGCGATGTTTCCTGCGCATTTGGCCAGATAGAGATTTGGGTCAAGTCTTGCTCAACTCGCGCTCAAAAGACGGGTTTGTAAAAAGTATCTGGGAACAACCCCAGAACAAGTTTTTTGAATTGATTGTGTTAAAATCGGTAGGTAAACACTAAAATTTCCTTCATAGTTGATGTTTTCTGCGAAATTTGGCCAGATAGAGATTTGTGTGAAGTCTTGCTCAAATCGCGCTCAAAACACGGTTTTGTAAAAAGTATTTGGAAAATACACCAAACGACCTTTCTTTGAATAGATTCTGTTGAAATCTGTAAGAAAACACTAAAACTTCGTTGATACTCTATGTTTCCTGCGAAATTTGGCCAGATAGAGATTTGGGTCAAGTCTTGCTCAACACGCGCTCAAAACACGGTTTTTTTAAAAAGTATCTGGAAACAGCCCCAAAACATATTTTTTGAATAGATTGCGTTGAAATCTGTAAGGAAACATTAAAATTTCCTTCATACCCGAGCTTTCCTACGAATTTGGCCAGATACAGATGTCGATCAAGTCTTGCTCAACTCGCGCTCAAAACACGGTTTTTTAAAAAGTATCTGCAATCAACCTCACTCCAATGTTTTTGAATAGATTGTGTTGAAATCTAGAAGAAAACACTAAAATTTCCTTAATACCCGATGTTTACTGCGAATTTGGCCAGGTACAGATTTGGGTCAAGTCGTGCTCAACTCGCGCTCAAAACACGGTTTTGCAAAAAGTATCAGGAAACATGCGAAAACCAACTTTTTTGGACAGATTGTTTTGAAATGCGTAAGAAAACTCTACGTTTTGGTCGATGCGCGATGTTTCCTGCCAAATTTGGCTACATAGTAAAATGGGTCAAGTCTTGCTCGACTTTCGCTGAAAACACGCTTTTGTGAAAAGTATCTGGAAACAACCCCAAACCAAATTTTTTGAATAGATTGTGTTGAAATCTGTAAGAAAATACTAAAATCTCCTTGATACCCGATGTTTCCTGCGAAATTTGGCCAGATAGAGATTTGGATCAAGTCTTGCTCAACTCGCGCTCAAAACACGGTTTTCCAAACAGTATCTGGAATGAACCCCACACCCATGGTTTTGAATAGATTGTGTTGAAATCTGGAAGAAAACACTAAAAATTCCTTAATACCAGATGTTTCCTGCGAATTTGGCCAGATGGAGATTTGGGTCAAGTCTTTCTCAACTCGCGCTCAAAACACAGTTTTGTAAAAGGTATCTCGAATCAACCCCAAACCAATTTTTTTAATTCATTGTATTGAAACCTGTAAGAAAACACTAAAATTTCCTTGATACCCGATGTTTCCTACGAAATTTGACCAGATAGAGATTTGGGTCAAGTCCTGCTCAACTCATGCTAGAAACACGGTTTTGTAAAAAGTATCTAGAAACAACTCTAACCCAATTTTTTTGAATAGATTGTGTTGAAATCTGTAAGAAAACACTAAAATTTCGTTGATAATCCATATTTCCTGCGAAGTTTGGCCAGATACAGATTTGGGTCAAGTCTTGCTCAACTCGCGCTGAAAACACGCTTTTGTAAAAACTATCTGGAAACCACCCCAAACCAATTTTTTTGAATAGATTGTGTGAAAATCTGTAAAGATTATTAAAATTTCCTTGATACCAGTTGTCTCCTGCAAAATTTGGCCAGGGAGTAAAATAGGTCAAGTCTCGCGCAACTGGTGGTAAAAACACGATTTTGCAAAAAGCATCTGCAAAAAAACCCAAAACGAATTGTTTTCAATAGATTGTGTTGAAATCTGTCAGAAAACACTAAAAATTGAGATATACCTGCTGTTCACTTCCAAATTTGGCCACAGAGTGAAATGGGTCAAGTCTTGCTCAACTCTTGCTGGAGACACGGTTTTGGAAAAAGTATCTGCGAAGAACCCAAAACCAACTTTTTTCAATGGATTGTGTTGAAATTTGTATGAAAACACTAATGTTCGGTTGATACCCGATGTTTCCTGCAAAATTTGGCCAGAGCATGAAATGGGTTGTCTTGCTCAACTCGCGCAGAAAACATGGTTTTGAAGGAAGTATCTGCAAACAAGACAAAGGTGATTCTTTTGAATAGGTTGTCTTGAAAGCTGTGAGAAAACGCTAAAATCCAGATGATATCCGCTGTTTCCTGCGAAATTTGGCCAGAGTGACATGCGCCAAGTTAACTAGTCCACCAGTCACTCAGCCCCTTCAAAGGCCAGTCAGTTATTAATAAGTCACGTATGATGCACGATCCTCGCAGTAGATAGCGCTATTTAAGCAATAGCGAAAATCAGACCTGAAAAAAATCAGGCCTGTACGGGATTCGAACCACTGACCTCTGCGATACTAGTGCAGCGCTCTACTAATTGAGCTAACGAGCCTGCTCTCAGTTGGCTTGTTAGCTCAATTGGTAGAGCGCTGCACTAGTATCGCAGAGGTCAGTGGTTCGAATCCCGTACAGGCCTGATTTTTTTCAGGTCTGATTTTCGCTATTGCTTAAATAGCGCTATCTACTGCGAGGATCGTGCATCATACGTATCTAATACCGCAGTTCAAAATATATGAACTTCATATATTTCATTGTATCTTATTAATAAGTCAGTGGGTCAACCAGTCACTCAGTCGGTCAGGTAGCGGTGAGTTAGCCATCCGTCACCAAACCATGACTAAAGCAGTAACCCAGTCAGTCAACTGGTCATTCAGTCCAGCTGTTTTCTGTCAGTTAGCCAAGACAGTCCGTCACCAGTCGGTCAGCGAGTCAGTTAACCAGTCAGTCAACCCGTTAGTCAACCAATCAGATAGTCGTCAGGAGCTACTGAGTCAGTTAACTCGTCAATCAGCTGTTCAGGCACCACTGAGGAAATCGACCAGTCAGTCAGACAGTCAGTGGGTAAGGAAGTCGGCTGACCAGACAGATAGCCACTCAAGTACCATTGAGTCAATCACTCTTCAAGTCAGCCAGTGAGTCAACCAGTGACTTACTCACTAGTCAACCAGCCTCTCACTCACCAATCGGTCACCAAGTCAGTTAACCAGTCAGATACCCAGTCAAGTACCATTCAATCAGTCAACCCTTTCGTCATCCAGTCGGCCGACCATGCAGTCAGTCAGTCAGTCACCAATCATTAAGCCACTCAGTCTCCAGTCGTTCAGCCAGTCAGTTAACCAGTCATATAGCCAGTCACGTACCACTTGGTCAGTGAACCATTTAGTTAAGCGGACGGTAAACCCGCCACTCGGCCAGTCAATCACCAATTAATTAGTCACTCTTTCACCAGTCGGTCAGGAGCTCAGTTAACCAGTCAATCAAGTACGATTGAGTCAGTCAACACTTCAGTCAGCCAGCCAGTCACCAGTAAACTAGCCACTCAGTCACAATTCGGTCAGCCAGTCAGTTATCCAGTCACATAGCCAGTCAACTACCACTGCGTCAGTCAACCATTCAGTCAACCAGCCACTCAACCAGTCCGTCACTAGTTAACTAGTCACTCATTCACGAGGGGATCAGCAAGTCAGTTAACCGGTGATATAACCAATAAAGTACCACTGAGTTAGTCAACCACGCAGTCGCCCAGTGAGTCACAGGTCAATTAGCCTCTTAGTCACCAATCCGTCAGCAAGTCAGTTAACCTGTCTTGCTGAGTACATATCGGTCAGCCAGTCACATAGCCAGTCACATAGCCAGTCAAGTATCACTAGGTCAGTCATTCACTTAGTCAGGCAAACAGTCAACCAGTTACTCAGCGAAACAGTCACCAGTCAACTAGTGACTCATTCACCAGTCGTTCAGCAAGTCAGTTAACCAGTCAGATAGCCAATCAAGGACCATAGAGTTAGTCAACCTATCATTGAGCCAGTCAGTCAACCACGTAGTCAGCCACTGACTCACCAGTCAATTAACCACTCAGTCACCAGCCGGTCGCCCAGTCACTTAACCAGTCAGAGAGCCAGTCAATTACCACTTGAACGTCCGAACGATGCTGACCGGACTTACCACGGACATACGCGACATTGATGGGGTACGCAAAACAGCTGTCATCAGCAGAGAATTGGTTAGGCTCAAAGTTGATATCGCTGCTTTACAGGAAACGCGCATAGCTGGTTGCGAAGCCTAACGGAGAAGGAATACACATTTTTCTGGCAGGGTAGAGATGAAGATGAGCCTAGAGTACATGGAGTTGGTTTTGCTTTCAGCAACAAGCTAGTACAGATTGTGGAGCCGGGCTCAACCAAGTCTGAGCGCATCATGCACATAGATAGATAGATAGATAGATAGATAGATAGATAGATAATAATCTTTAGACAGGGTGCGTTCTCACAGAAGTGGTTTTCAGAACGGCCCTGTAACTACCCAACCAACCCACCCCAGGGAGGACATCCATCACACAGTAATCTCGTGCGTGGGAAGTTAACGTCTCCTACCCCAACCCTGCAGGAGACGGAACCTCCATTTATTCGTCCCTATCCGAGAAGACTAGAATATCTAACCATTTCTTGATGTTAAAGAAAAGAAGCATATTCTTCTCAGTTAATTTTAAGACCCTGAGTGTTGGTCCGGCCGGTATTGAACTCTCGACCTCCCGCACAGCAGTCCGGCGCTCTCCCAATTGAGCTAACCAGGCGGCGGTTCACATAAAACTCAATACCGATCTAGGTCCCACCAATTTGCTTTCTGTCTACGCTCCAACCCTGACTTCGAGTACCCATGCCAAGGATACCTTTTACAGCCACTTGGATGATGCTATCAAACATATCCCAAACAACAAAGTGCTGATTCTGCTCGGCGACTTCAACGCTAGAGTGGGCAACGATCAAGGTTCCTGGCCTGATTGTCTTGGTCACTTTGGTGTTAGCAAATGCAGTGAACATGGTCAACCCCTTCTGGAGCTTTACACTTATCATAACCTCTGTATTACAAACACATTCTTTGGCGTGAAGCTGCACCATAGGTTCTCGTGCATATACCCCAGATCTAAAAAGTGGCACCAACTCGACCTCATCATCTCAAGACGGGAACACCTTAATAACATTCGTACTACAAGGGCATACCACAGTGCTGATTGTGACAGTGATCACTCCCTTGTCTGCACGAAGATCCAGTTACGTCCAAAGAAGTTCCATCGTGTCAAACAATCTGCTACACTTCGTATTAATGCTTCTGCCACCGCCATCCCTGAAAATATCTCTATATTTAACGACATCCTGAGCTCGAAACTCGGAGACTGCCTGGAACTTAACACAGAGGATCACTGGAGCCATTATCAAGGACACCACCCTTGCTGCAGCATTAAAGGCCTTTGGCAAGAATGTACGCAAAAGCCAGGATTGGTTCAATGCAAACATCGCGACTCTCCAGTCGCTCATCGAGGCAAAGGGGAATGCCCTGCAGAACTACCAGCGTAATCCATCACCTAGCTCTTTGGAAGCACTTCGGGAGGCCAGGCGTCGTGCGAATGAAAAATGCAAGATCTGTGCTAACAACTTTTGGATGAATCTCTGTGCTGAAATCCAGTCAGCTGCTGACACTGGAAATTCCAGGGGCATGTTTGAGGGTATCAAGAGGGCGATTGGGACCTACACAGTCCAAGTCCTCACCACTCAAAATATCAACTGGTGAAATCATTACTGATAAATCAAGACTGATGGAGTGCTAAGTGGAAAACTATATAGAGCTCTATGGTAGATCGAGCTCTGTCTTACCCTCTGTCCTTGACTGCATTGAAAGGCTTCCCATCATGTTTGAACCAGATGAGCCCCTTCCAAGGAAGATCTCTCAAAAGCAATCAGTCACATATCGTCTGGAAAGGCCCCTGGGCTTGACGGTATTCCGGCTGAAGTCTTCAAATGCAGTGGAAACCAATTGTTCGACAATCTCCACCAGCTAATCTGCAAATGCTGGGAAGAGGGATACGTTCCCCAGGAGATGAGGGATTCTATTATCTCAACCCTATACAAGAACAAGGGAGACCGTAGTGATCGCAACAATTACCGTGGCATCTCACTTCTGTGCATTGCTGGAAAGCTGTTTGCCCGAGTGGCATTATACCGCTTTCAAAAGATCGCTGAAAGGGTGTACCCTGAATCCCAGTGTGTTTTCCGCTCTAATCGGTTTGATTGTGGACATGATTTTCTCTTTGAGACAACTCCAGGAGAAGTGCAAAGAGCAACAACAGCCACTGTACATTGCATTCATCGACTTGACAAAGGAGTTTGACTTTGTCAGTAGAGACGGCCTTTTCAAGATTCTGCCCTCACTTGGCTGGCCATCCTCCTAAACTCCTGAGCTTCTTCAAATCGTTCCATGATGGGTGTCGGGGTACAGTGCAGTATGACGAAAACAGGTCTGAGGCATTCGATATAAACAGCGGCGTAAAACAAGGATGTGTGCTAGCCCCAACTCTCTTCAACATCTTCGTTCCAGTTTTACTGAATCATGCTTTCAAGTCCTCTGAAGAAGGCATCCTGATACGATCTCGTTGTGATGGTAAACTCTTCAACCCTGCACGTCTTAGAGCCTAGACCAAAGTGCGCAAGGTAGCCATCCGTGACCTTCTCTTTGCCGATGATGTTGCCCTCGTTGCTCACAGCGCTGAAAAACTCCAACTCCTCCTCAATCAGTTTTCTGACGCATGCGAGGCCTTCAGACTTACAAGCAGCCTAAAGAAGACGAAAGTCATGTCCCAGGACAATGCAGCCACACCTGCCGTAACCATCAAAGATTACATCTTGGAAACCGTCACACAGTTTACCTATCTCGGCTCCACCACCTCAAACAAAAACTGCCTTGAAGTGGAGATTGGAAAGAGAATTGGCAAGGCTGCAACCAACATGGCTAAGCTGTCTGCCCGTGTCTGGGAGAACAAAAAGTTAACTACCCAAACTAAAGTTGCTGTGTATCGTGCTTGCATCGTGAGCACCTCATTGTTTGGTAGCGAGTCTTGGATTACCTACGCTAGTCAGGAGAAGCACTAAAACATCTTCCATATGAGATGTCTTCGTCGCATCCTCTCCATCTCATGGAGAGATAAGGTCTCTAACAATGAGGTACTTGCAAGAGCCAATATCCCCTCCATGTTCACCCTGATAAGACAGCGCAGATTGAGGTGGCTCGGTCATGTGTACCGGATGGAGGATGAGCGAGTCCCTAAGAATCTGCTGTATGGCGAGTTGGAATCCGGTTCGAGGCCTATTGGCAGACCTCAGGTGCGTTTTAAGGACGTATGCAAGAGAGATATGCTGGCCACTGGCCTGCCAACAGATAACTGAGAGCTACATGCTGCAGATCGGAGTGATTGGAGGTCTGTGTGCAGTCTGGCACTCCAGGCGGGAGAAGAAAGGGTGAAAGCTGAAGTCGATGATAGAAGAGCTAAGGGAGGAGCAGCAATGAACAAAGCAACGTGTGTTCCTGTGGCATGTGTCTTCGTGTGCAGTGGATGCGGCCGTGTCTGCCGCTCTAGAATTGGGCTTTTTAGCCACGAGAGAAAGTGTTTGTCGCAATTGCGCTAGTCATGGACATGGTCCGACGACTGCCTACTAGTCAACAACCATTCAGTCAACTAGCTAATCAACCAGTCAGTCATCAGTTAACTAGTCACTCATTCACCAGGCGATCAGCAAGTCAGTTAACCAGTCAGATAGCCAATCAGGGACCATTGAGTTAGTCAACCTATCATTCAGCCAGTCAGTCAACCGCGTAGTCAGCCACTGACTCACTAGTCAATTAACCATTCAGTCACCAGCTGGTCACCCAGTCAGTTAACCTGTCAGAGAACCAGTCAAGTACTACTGGGTCCGTTAACCTTTCAGTCAGCGGGTCAGTCAACCAGCCAGTCAGCCAGTCAGCCAGTCAGCCAGTCAGCCATTGAGTCACACAGCAAGTCAGCCAATTAGCCATTCAGTCCCCAGTCGGTCAGTAAGTCAAAGAATTACTCAGATAGCTAGTAAAGTACCACTGGGTCAGTCAGGCCTTTTAGTCAGCCGGTCAGTCAACCAGTTAGTCAGTCAGTAAGTCCCAGTCAGTTAGCCACTCAGTCACCAGTTGGTCAGCAATTGAGTTCATCAGAAAAAACATTTTGCTAAAACTATCTGCAAGCAAGCGAAAACCAAATATTTTTAGCACACTGTGTTTAGATCTGTAAGAAAGCGCTAAAATTTGGTTTAAACCCAATGTTTTCCGCGAAAGTTGGCCAGAGAGTAAAATGCGCCAAGTCTTTCTCAACTCGGGCTGAAAACAGCGTTTTCCTAAAAGTATCTGCAAACAAGCTAAAACCAATTTTTTGGAATAGCTGGTGTTGAAATCTGTAAGAAAACACTAAAATTTCCTTCATACCCGATGTTTCCTGCGAAATTTGGCCAGAGAGAGATTTGGGTCAAGTCTTGCTCAACTCGCGCTCAAAACACGGTTTTGCAAAAAGTATCATATAACAAGCGCAACCCAACTTTTTTGGATAGATTATATTGATATGTGTAAGAAAACACTAAGTTTTGGTTGATGCGCGATATTTCCTGCCAAATTTGGCCACATAGTAAAATGGGTCGTCCTGCTCAACTCGCACTGAAAACACGGTTTTGTAAAAAGTATCTGGAAAGAACCCCAAACCAAATTTTTTGAATAGATTGTGTTGATATCTGTAAGAAAACACTAAGGTTTCCTTGATACCCATTTTTCCTGCAAAATTTGGCCAGATAGAGATTTGTGTCAAGTCCTGCTCAACAGGCGCTTTAAACACGATAGTGTTAAAAGTGTCTGGAAACAGCCACAAACCAACTTTCTTAAATAGAATGTGTTCAAATCTGTAAGAAAACACTAAAATTTCCTTCAAACCCCATGTTTCCTGCGAATTTGGCCAGATAGAGATTTGTGTCACGTCTCTCTCAACTCGCGCTCAAAACACGGTTTTCTAAAAATTATCTGGAATCAACCCCACACCAATTTTTTTGAATAGATTGTGTTGAAATCTGTAAGAAAACACTAAAGTTTCCTTCATCCCCTATGTTTCCTGCGAATTTGGCCAGATAGAAATTTGGGTCAAGCCTTTCTCAACTCGCCCTCAAAATACGGTTTTGCAAAAAGTATCAGGAAACATGCGAAAACCAACTTTTTTTGGATAGATTGTCTTG
This sequence comes from Stylophora pistillata, assembly GCF_964205215.1. Lineage (NCBI taxonomy): Eukaryota > Metazoa > Cnidaria > Anthozoa > Scleractinia > Pocilloporidae > Stylophora > Stylophora pistillata. The sequence goes on along the minus strand of NC_142528.1, from coordinate 19,518,981 downwards.
AAATGTGTAAGAAAACTCTAAGTTTTAGTTCATGCGCGATGTTTCCTGCCAAATATTACTACATAGTAAAATGGGTCAAGTCTTGCTCGACTCGCGCTGAAAACACGGTTTTGTAAAAAGTATCTGGAAACAACCCCAAACCAATTTTTTTTAAATCGATTGTGTTGAAATCTGTAAAAAAAAACACTAAAATCTCCTTCGTAGCCGATGTTTCCTGCGAGACTTGGCCAGACAGAGATTTTGGTCGTGTTTGTCATCTCGCCCCAAAGACACGGTTTTGTACAAAGTATATGGATACAACCCCAAATGAATTTTTTGAAGAGATTTGTTGAAATGAGTAAGAAAACACAAAAATTTCCTTTATACCCAATGTTTCCTTCGAAATTTAGCCGGATAGAGATTTGGGTCAAGTCTTCCTTAACTCGCGCTCAAAACACGGTTTTTGTAAAAAGTATCTTGAAACAACCCCACACCAATTTTGTTTGAATAGACTGTGTTAAAATCTATAAGAAAACACTAAAACTTCCTTCATACCCGATGTTTCCTGCCAATTTCGCCAAATAGAGATTTGGGTCAAGTCTTGCTTAACTCGCGCTCAAAACACGGTTTTTGTAAAAAGTATCTTGAAACAACCCCACACCAATTTTGTTTGAATAGACTGTGTTGAAATCTATAAGAAAACACTAAAACTTCCTGCATACTTGATGTTTTCTGCGAAATTTGGCCAGGTAGAGATTTGGGTCAAGTCTTGCTGAACTCGCGCTCAAAACACGGGTTTGTAAAAAGTATCTGCAAACAACCTTAAACCAATTTTTTTTAGTTGATTGTGTTGAAACCTGTAGGAAAACACTAAAATTTCCTTCATACTTGATGTTTTCTGCGAAATTTGGCCAGATAGAGATTTGGGTCAAGTCTTGCTCAACTCGCGCTCAAAACACGGTTTTGTAAAAAGTATTTGGAAACAACCCAAAACCACCTTTTTTGAACAGATTCTGTTGAAGTCTGTAAGAAAATACTAAAATTTCGTTGATACTCTATGATTTCTGCGAAATTTGGCCAGGTAGAGATTTGAGTCAAGTCTTGCTCAACTCGCGCTCAAAACAGGGTTTTTGTAAAAAGTATCTGGAAACGACCCCAAACCAAATGTTTTGAATAGATTGTGTTGAAATCTGTAAGCAAACACTAAAATTTCCTTCATACCCGAGGTTTCCTAAGAATTTGGCCAGATAGAGATTTGTATCAAGTCTTGCTCAACTCGCGCTCAAAACACGGTTTTGTAAAAAGTATCTGGAAACAGCCCCAAACCAATATTTTTGAATAGATTGAGTTGAAATCTGTAAGAAAAAAACTAAAATTTCGATAATACTCGATGTTTCCTGCGAAATTTTGTCAGATAGATATTAGGGTTAGGTCTTTCTCAACTCGTGCAGAAAACACGCTTTTGTAAAAAGTATCTGGAAACCACCCGAAACCAATTTTTTTGAATAGATTGTCTAGAAATCTGTAAGAAAACACTAAAATTTCCTTGATACTCGATGTTTCCGGCCAAATGTGGCCAGATAGAGATTTGGGTCAAGTCTTGCTCAACTCTCGCTAAAAACACGGATTTGTAAAAAGTATCTGGAAACAGCCCCAAACCAACTTTTTTAAATAGACTGTGTTGAAATCTGTGAATAAAACACTAAAATTTCCTAGATACCCGATGTTTCTTGCGAATTTCGCCAGAGAGAGATTTGGGTCAAGTCTTGCTCAACTCGCGCTCAAAACACTGTTTTCTAAAACGTATGTGGAATCAACCCCACACCAATTTTTTTGACTAGATTGTGTTTAAATCAATAAGAAAACACCTAAACTTCCTTCATACCCAATGTTTCCTGCGAATTTCGCCAGATAGAGATTTGGGTCAAGTCTTTCTCAAGTCGAGCTTAAAAGACGGTTTTTGTAAAAAGTATCTTGAAACAACCCCACACCAATTTTTTTTATGAGATTGTGTTGAAATCTATAAGAAAACACTAAAACTTCCTTCATACACGATGTTTTCTGCAAATTTCGCAGAATAGAGACTTGGGTCAAGTCTTGCTCAACTCGCGCTCAAAACACTGTTTTCTAAAACGTATTTGGAATCAACCCCACACCAATTTTTTTGACTAGATTGTGTTTAAATCTATAAGAAAAGACCTAAACTTCCTTCATACCCAATATTTCCTGCGAATCTCGCCAGATAGAGATTTGGGTCAAGTCTTTCTCAAGTCGCGCTTAAAACACGGTTTTTGTAAAAAGTATCTTGAAACAACCCTACACCAATTTTGTTTGAACAGACTGTGTTAAAATCTATAAGAAAACACTAAAACTTCCTTCGTACCCGATGTTTCCTGCCAATTTCGCCAAATAGAGATTTGGGTCAAGTCTTGCTCAACTCTCGCTCAAAACAATGTTTTCTAAAAAGTATTTGGAATCAACCCCACACCAATATTTTTGAATAGATTGTGTTGAAATCTGTAAGCAAACACTAAAATTTCCTTCATACCCCATGTATCCTGCGAAATTTGGCCAGATAGATATTTGGGTCAAGTCTTTGTCAACTCGCGCTCAAAATACGGTTTTGTAAAAAGTATCTGGAAACAACTCCAAACAATTTTCTTTTAATAGATTGTGTTAAAATCTGTAAGAAAACACTTAAGGTTCCTTATTACGCGATGTTTCCTGCGAATTTGGCCAGTTAGAGACTTGGGTCAAGTCTTCCTGAACTCGCCCTCAAAACACGGGTTTGTAAAAAGTATCTGCAAACAACCTTAAACCAATTTTTTTTAATTGATTGTGTTGAAATCTGTAGGGAAACACTAAACTTTCCTTCATACTTGATGTTTTCTGCGAAATTTGGCCAGATAGAGATTTGGGTCAAGTCTTGCTCAACTCGCGCTCAAAACACGGTTTTGTAAAAAGTATTTGGAAACAACCCAAAACCACCTTTTTTGAACAGATTCTGTTGAAGTCTGTAAGAAAATACTAAAATTTCGTTGATACTCTATGTTTTCTGCGAAATTTGGCCAGGTAGAGATTTGAGTCAAGTCTTGCTCAACTCGCGCTCAAAACAGGGTTTTTGTAAAAAGTATCTGGAAACGACCCCAAACCAAATGTTTTGAATAGATTGTGTTGAAATCTGTAAGCAAACACTAAAATTTCCTTCATACCCGAGGTTTCCTAAGAATTTGGCCAGATAGAGATTTGTATCAAGTCTTGCTCAACTCGCGCTCAAAACACGGTTTTGTAAAAAGTATCTGGAAACAGCCCCAAACCAATATTTTTGAATAGATTGAGTTGAAATCTGTAAGAAAAAAACTAAAATTTCGATAATACTCGATGTTTCCTGCGAAATTTTGTCAGATAGATATTAGGGTTAGGTCTTTCTCAACTCGTGCAGAAAACACGCTTTTGTAAAAAGTATCTGGAAACCACCCGAAACCAATTTTTTTGAATAGATTGTCTAGAAATCTGTAAGAAAACACTAAAATTTCCTTGATACTCGATGTTTCCGGCCAAATGTGGCCAGATAGAGATTTGGGTCAAGTCTTGCTCAACTCTCGCTCAAAACACGGATTTGTAAAAAGTATTTGGAAACAGCCCCAAACCAACTTTTTTAAATAGATTGTGTTGAAATCTGTAAGAAAAAAACTAAAATTTCGATAATACTCGATGTTTCCTGCGAAATTTTGTCAGATAGATATTAGGGTTAGGTCTTTCTCAACTCGTGCAGAAAACACGCTTTTGTAAAAAGTATCTGGAAATGGTGTTGAAATCTGTGAAAAAAACACTAAACTTTCCTTGATACCCGATGTTTCTTGCGAATTTCGCCAGATAGAGATTTGGGTCAAGTCTTGCTCAACTCGCGCTCAAAACACTGTTTTCTAAAACGTATTTAGAATCAACCCCACACCAATTTTTTGGCTAGATTGTGTTAAAATCTATAAGAAAACACCTAAACTTCCTTCATACCCAATGTTTCCCGCGAATTTCGCCAGATAGAGATTTGGGTCAAGTCTTTCTGAAGTCGCGCTTAAAAGACGGTTGTTGTAAAAAGTATCTTGAAACAACCCCACATTAATTTGTTTTAATAGATTGTGTTGAAATCTATAAGAAAACACTAAAACTTCCTTCATACACGATGTTTTCTGCAAATTTCGCAGAATAGAGATTTGGGTCAAGTCTTGCTCAACTCGCGCTCAAAACACTGTTTTCTAAAACGTATTTGGAATCAACCCCACACCAATTTTTTTGACTAGATTGTGTTTAAATCTATAAGAAAACACCTAAACTTCCTTCATACCCAATATTTCCTGCGAATTTCGCCAGATAGAGATTTGGGTCAAGTCTTTCTCAAGTCGCGCTTAAAACACGGTTTTGTAAAAGGTATCTTGAAACAACCCTACACCAATTTTGTTTGAACAGACTGTGTTGAAATCTATAAGAAAACACCAAAACTTCCTTCATACCCGATGTTTCCTGCCAATTTCGCCAAATAGAGATTTGGGTCAAGTCTTGCTCAACTCTCGCTCAAAACAATGTTTTCTAAAAAGTATTTGGAATCAACCCCACACCAATTTTTTTTGAATAGATTGTGTTGAAATCTGTAAGAAAACACTAAAATTTCCTTCATACCCCATGTATCCTGCGAAATTTGGCCAGATAGAGATTTGGGTCAAGTCTTTGTCAACTCGTGCTCAAAATACGGTTTTGTAAAAAGTATCTGGAAAGAACTCCAAACAATTTTCTTTTAATAGATTGTGTTAAAATCTGCAAGAAAACACTAAGTTTCCTTATTACGCGATGTTTCCTGCGAATTTGGCCAGTTAGAGATTTGGGTCAAGTCTTGCTGAACTCGCGCTCAAAACACGGGTTTGTAAAAAGTATCTGCAAACAACCTTAAACCAATTGTTTTTAGTTGATTGTGTTGAAACCTGTAGGGAAACACTAAAATTTCCTTCATACTTGATGTTTTCTGCGAAATTTGGCGAGATAGAGATTTGGGTCAAGTCTTGCTCAACTCGCGCTCAAAACACGGTTTTGTAAAAAGTATTTGGAAACAACCTTAAACCAATTTTTTTTAGTTGATTGTGTTGAAACCTGTAGGAAAACACTAAAATTTCCTTCATACTTGATGTTTTCTGCGAAATTTGGCGAGATAGAGATTTGGGTCAAGTCTTGCTGAACTCGCGCTCAAAACACGGGTTTGTAAAAAGTATCTGCAAACAACCTTAAACCAATTGTTTTTAGTTGATTGTGTTGAAACCTGTAGGGAAACACTAAAATTTCCTTCATACTTGATGTTTTCTGCGATACTTGGCGAGATAGAGATTTGGGTCAAGTCTTGCTCAACTCGCGCTCAAAACACGGTTTTGTAAAAAGTATTTGGAAACAACCTTAAACCAATTTTTTTTAGTCGATTGTGTTGAAACCTGTAGGAAAACACTAAAATTTCCTTCATACTTGATGTTTTCTGCGAAATTTGGCGAGATAGAGATTTGGGTCAAGTCTTGCTGAACTCGCGCTCAAAACACGGGTTTGTAAAAAGTATTTGGAAACAACCCAAAACCACCTTTTTTGAACAGATTCTGTTGAAGTCTGTAAGAAAATACTAAAATTTCGTTGATACTCTATGTTTTCTGCGAAATTTGGCCAGGTAGAGATTTGAGTCAAGTCTTGCTCAACTCGCGCTCAAAACAGGGTTTTTGTAAAAAGTATCTGGAAACGACCCCAAACCAAATGTTTTGAATAGATTGTGTTGAAATCTGTAAGCAAACACTAAAATTTCCTTCATACCCGAGGTTTCATAAGAATTTGGCCAGATAGAGATTTGTATCAAGTCTTGCTCAACTCGCGCTCAAAACACGGTTTTGTAAAAAGTATCTGGAAACAGCCCCAAACCAATATTTTTGAATAGATTGAGTTGAAATCTGTAAGAAAAAAACTAAAATTTCGATAATACTCGATGTTTCCTGCGAAATTTTGTCAGATAGATATTAGGGTTAGGTCTTTCTCAACTCGTGCAGAAAACACGCTTTTGTAAAAAGTATCTGGAAACCACCCAAACCAATTTTTTTGAATAGATTGTGTTAAAATCTGTAAAAAAGTATTAAAATTTCCTGATACCAATTGTTTCCTGCAAAATTTTGCCATAGAGTTAAATGGGTCAAGTCTCGCGCAACTGGTGGTGAAAACATAATTTTTCAAAAAGCATCTACAAAAAACCCAAAACCAATTGTTTTCAATAGATTGTGTTGAAATCTGTAAGAAAACACTAAAAATGGAGATATACCTGCTGTTGACTTCCAAATTTGGCCACAGAGTGAAATGGGTCAAGTCTTGTTCAACTCTTGCTGGAAACACGGTTTTGGAAAAAGTATCTGCAAAGAGCCCAAAACCAACTTTTTTTCAATGGATTGCGTTGAAATTTGTATGAAAACACTAAAGTTCGGTTGATACTCGATGTTTGTTGCAAAATTTGGCCAGAGAATGAAATGGATTAAGTCTTGCTCAACTCGCGCAGAAAACATGGTTTTGAAGGAAGTATCTGCAAACAAGACAAATGCGATTCTTTTGAATAGGTTGTCTTGAAAGCTGTGAGAAAACGCTAAAATCCAGATGATATCTGCTTTTTCCTGCGAAATTTGGCCAGAGTGACATGCGCCAAGTCAACTAGTCCACCAGTCACTCAGCCCCTTCAAAGGCCAGTCAGTAAGTCAGTAGGTCAACCAGTCACTCAGTCGGTAAGGTAGCGGTGAGTTAGCCATCCGTCACCAAACCATGACTAAAGCAGTAACCCAGTCAGTCAACTGGTCATTTAGTCCAGCTGTTTTCTGTCAGTTAGCCAAGACAGTCCGTCACCATTCGGTCAGCGAGTCAGTTAACCAGTCGGTCAACCCATTAGTAAACGAATGAGATAGTCTTCAGGAGCTACTGAGTCAGTTAACCCGTCAATCAGCTGGTCAGGCACCACTGAGGAAATCGACCAGTCAGTCAGACAGTTAGTGGGTAAGGAAGTCGGCTGACCAGACAGATAGCCACTCAAGTACCATTGAGTCAATCACTCTTCAAGTCAGCCAGTCAGTCAACCAGTGACGTACTCACTAGTCAACCAGCCGCTCACTCACCAATCGGACACCAAGTCAGTTAGCCAGTCAGATATCCAGTCAAGTATCATTCTATCAGTCAACCCTTTCGTTATCCTGTTGGCCGACCATGCAGTCAGCCAGTCAGTCACCAATTTTTAAGACACTCAGTCTCCAGTCGTTCAGCCAGTCAGTTAACCAGTCATATAGCCAGTTACGTACCACTTGGTCAGTGAACCATTTAGTTAAGCGGACGGTAAACCCGCCACTCGGCCAGTCAATCACCAATTAATTAGTCACTCTTTCACCAGTCGGTCAGGAGCTCAGTCAGTTAGCTCAGTTACGATTGAGTCAGTCAACACTTCAGTCAGCCAGCCAGTCACCAGTAAACTAGCTACTCAGTCACAATTCGGTCAGCCAGTCAGTTATCCAGTCACATAGCCAGTCAATTACCACAACGTCAGTCAAACATTTAGTCAATCAGCCACTCAACCAGTTCGTCACCAGTTAACTAGTTACTCATTCACTAGGCGATCAGCAAGTCAGTTAACCGGTGAGATAACCAATCAAGTACCATTGAGTTACTCAACCAGGCAGTCGCCCAGTGAGTGACAGATCAACTAGCCACTTAGCCACCACTCGTTCAGCAAGTCAGTTAACCTGTCTTGCTGAGTAAGATGCTGTCCTGCGTGTTGTACGTATATAACCTTCTATCGAGGAAAAGCTTCAGTAGCAGAAAGCAGTTGCACGACCAGGACGTGGCTTGGGGGTGCCTGCACATCGTAGATGACATAACTAGAACTGTAAAGATACTCAAAGAGGTGGGGATCGTAGAGGAGTCAACGTCGAGCAGGAGGGGAGACGAGCAGGCTGGGGAAGAATATGTTGAGTGTCACATGGAGTTGGCTTAGGCGGGCAGTGAGGAGATTAGTAGTGAGAGAAATGAGAGTGAAAAGGAGGAGGATGTGGGTAAGGTGGAGGTGTAAAGGTAGTAGAGAGAAAGAAGAAGATCCTTGTTAGTCACAACATTGACCGCAGCTGCAACGCTCCGGGCTGTAAGGGCTACTGGGGCCCAAATCTTGTGTCGAGAGGATGAGATAGGTATGATGGTTTCTCCAGCTCCGCCCATCGTCGAAATAACTCCACCAAAGAAAAGGGCAGCGGTATTGCATGAGGATTCAAAAGATGGGTCACCTGGGCTGCCACCCCCATCAAACAAGCGCAGGAAGGAAGCCAAGGAAGGCACCTCACCATCAGAAGGACAGGGCTCGTCCTTGCCTAAGAAGGTATTCATCATCACTTTTGACACCATTGTAAAGTATTATGTAATTCACCCTTTGGCTGCGATGTAATATTTGTCATCTAACTATCTATCATGTATCATCAGGCCAGCGAGGTCCACATGTCTGAACCATCCACAGACCAAGACATTGATGTAGTGCCTCCTACCTCTGCCCCCGCCACAGCATCATCACAGGGTGCTGGTTAAGAGCCAGACTGGGACCCTCCAGAGTGTGAGTCGGAGTCGGAGTTCGAATACCCAAACGAGGAAGCTTATTTCATTGACACCAATCCTACCACCGATCGCCACACGTGGCTAGTGGCTTTCTTCAAGTATCTAAATACACCTGCAGCGGGCTTTCACCTGGCGAGAAATAAGCTACAGCACGCCTATCAGGTTAGTATCGTACATAGGACATTCTTTTTCTTCTTTTGTGTCCCCAATTACCTTGTCAGCTTGATCGCTTGGTACATTAAAAAAGTCTCTCTTTCCATTCCAGGTAAAAGCCATCCTCAACCAGGTCGACCCCTCTGGAGGTGATGTACAGGTGCTTTGTGAGGAGGAAGGCAGTCGTATATGGCTAGATTGGGTTGTTCCTAATCTTAGAGTCAAGGCTGCTGGACCGCTCAAAAGTTACCTGACATCCCTCTAGAACATTGTGGAGTTCTTAACAAGGAAAGGAGAACGGCCACACCTGCCATACCTAAGACCTAATAACAAGCAAACCCTTTCCGACCTGGCCTCCAGCCTTAAAAGGTTGGAGAAGATTCATCACGAAAGAGACTTCTTCAGACCGATACGAGAAGACCTTGGAGGAATCGGAACAAATTCTCACAAAAAGCAGGAGGTCGAACAGATCATGACATCCAGAAGGTTGGCGCTCAGCCAAGGAGAACTAGCCAAATCCCCAGACATTCTTTCCCTTCAATACGGTGCTACTCGAGACTTCCTCATCGTCTCGCTGACCCATGCTGTAGGGACACGACCTGGCGCCCTAGAGGCAGCCACATTGGGGATGTTCAGATCGGCTCAATGGGATGACGCACACCAATACTTCAGTCAGGTGATTATAATTTTTTTTCTTAAGTAGTTAATGAATAGAATCTTCCTTTTCTCACAAAATTGCTATTTCATGTTTCTAACTATGCAAGCTGTTAACTACTTAGGGTATTAGTCAAACTAGAAGCTTTTGTGTAAATCTTCAAATAGATTAGGGATTTAGAAGAGGAGTGTAGTTGTCAAAAGACTTGCGGTTAAAGGCTTACGGTTAAAGTTAGCGCAAGTAGAGTGCAAAGGATTCTTATTATACGACTCGGGAAGTCAGAGGGCCAATAACTGAGATCAACCAATCAAAATGCTCTATTGTCGGTCAATATTCTCTCAGTATTAGACCGGGCAGTGTCCCGAATGGTCCCGGAATATTTGACTGATTGACTGACTTGCTGACCGACTGGTGACCAAGTGGTTAATTAACTGTTGAATGGATGGCGGACTGCCTGGTTGACTGACTGGCTGGCTGAAAGCTCAACTGACTCAATAGTACTTGACTGCCTATTTGACCGGTTAACTGAGTTGCTGACCGACTGGTGACTGAGTGGATAGCTGCCTAATAACTTACTTGCAGACTGGTTGCTTGACGTACTGGATAACTGAATGGTTAGATGACTCTGTTGTACTCGACTGGCTATCTGATTGGTTAATTGATTTGCTGACTGACTGGTGACTGAGCGGATTATTAACTGCTGACTGACTAGCTAATTGTCTGGTTGGCTGATTATCTGACTGGAAGGTTAACTCACTATAAGGTACTTGACTTGTTAACTAATTGCTGAACAACTGGTGACTAAGTGGCTAATTGACTAGTGACTAACTGGTTAACGGGCTGATTGATTGCATGGATGAGTAAATGGTTGACTGATCCAGTGGAGCTTGATTTCGTATCTAACTGGTTAAATGACTTCCTGACCAACTGGGGTCTGAGTAGCTTATTGATTGGAAAATGGCTGGCTGCCTAGCTCGTTGTCTGACCGTCTGGGTGAAAAGTTGACTGACCCAGTGGTCCATGAATGGGTATCTGCGTGATAAACTGAGTTGCCGACATACTGGTAGGTAAGTGTGCTCATGGACTGGTGACTAAATTGCTGCCTGACTAGTCTATGAGTGGCTTAATCCTGGTTGATAGACTTGGTGAGCTACAGGAGAATGAGTGACTAATTGACTTGTGACCGACTGGTTTAGTGGCGGGATCACTGTCTGACTGATTGAATGATTGACTGACCCAGTGGTACTTTACTCACTGTCTGGCTGGGTAACTGACTTGCTGACTGACTGGTGACTGAGTGGCTAATTGACAGCAGACTGACTGGCTAACCAGCTGGTTGACTGAATGGGTGACTGAATGCTTGAGTGACTCAGTGATAGTTGTCTGGCTCTCTGCCATGGTAGCTGACTTGCTGAGCGACTGGTGACAGAGTGCCTGATTGAATGGTGACTTAGAGACTTACTGGCTTATTGACCGACAGGCTCAAGTTATGGTTGGGAGAATGAGCGGTATTTGACTTGTCATCCGAGTACTCGACTGGCTTCGTCACTGACTGGTAACTCAGTAGCTTATTGATTGGTGACTGACTGGCTAATCCGTTGTTTTTCTGTGCAGTTGAAGGAATAGTTGACTTACTCCCTGCAGCTTGACTGGCAATTGACTAGTTAACTGACTTGCTGATTCAATGCTGAATGTGTGGTTAATTGACCGATGACTGAAAAATTCATTGACTAAGTGGTACCTTACCGGCTATCTGACCGATTAAGTGACTTGTTGAATGACTAGGGACTGAGTGACTTTTTGCCTGGTGACTGACTAACTAGCTAGTTAACTGACTAGCTGAGTGACACAGTGATAGTTGAATGGCTACCCGACTGGTAAACTGGTAAACTGACTTCTCCAGTGTTTGGTGACTGAGTGGCTAATTGACTGGTTACTTAGAGGCTTACTGGCTTGTTGACTCCCTGGCTGACTGGCTAGCTGACTGACTGACTGACTGACTGGTACCTGACAGGCTCTTTGATAGGCTGACTGCCTAGCTGACTGAATGGTTAACTTACCTTCTGACAGGTGACTAACTAGATAATTGATCGCATGAGTTAATGCATAACCAGATGGCTACGTGACCGTCTAATTGGCATGTGACTGATTCGTTGTTTGACTGACTCACTGCTATCTGGCTGGCTAACTGACCTCTTCAGTACCATGCTGACCGACTTCTGATTAACTGGGTAACCGACTGGTGACAGACTGTCTCACTGATTTGTCGAGTGACTGGTAAGTTGTTGATTGTCCGACTGACTGACCGGTTTACTAATTGGTTGACTGACTCTCTGAAGGACTGACTAGTGAACTGACTTACTGGTATGTGACCTGGTTACTAAGTACATTGATTTACTGGTACTTGACCTGGTGACTAACTTCTTGACTCCTTTGCTGGTGACTGACTCTGTTACCAAGTGGTGACTCTCTGAATGACTGGTTGACTGACGTAATACTACCTGACCGGCTGACCAGCTGGTGCCTGTTTGGCTATTATGCTCTTGTGATCAATATATGTTAAAAAGCGCACTATAAATTAATCAATTATTATTAATATTATTTTTGTTTGATTGGCCTAATGACTTTCTGACCGACTGGTGAATGACTGGCTTTCTGACTGGCGACTGACTTGCTGAACAATTTGTTGACTAAGTCACTGGTACCTGACTCTCTGAGTGACTGATTGAGTGACGGATTGATTGATAACTGGTTGACTTACTTACGTGACCATCTGACTGAATGGTTGACCTAATGCTTCAGGAAATAGTAGGGTTAGTTACGGACTGGCCACAGAGTGTCTGAGTGATTGGTTGACTGGGTCACTGGTGCCTGAATGGCTACCGAACCGGTTAACTGACTTGCCGACCGACTGGTGACTGACTGCCTAATCTACTGATGACTTACTGGCTGATTCACTGGTGACTGACTCATGGTACGTGACCAGCTATGTGACTAGTTAACTGACGTGATGACCGACTTGTAAGTCACTGGCTAAGTGAGTCTGTGACTGATGATGACTACTCAGCTCACTCCTCAACCCAAAAACTTGTTTCACCAACCTGAGAATTTAAAAACTGTTACCTTCACTTTGTCTTCTAATCCCAAATTTAGCCCTGCAAGACTTTCACAAACTAGCTTGTTTTTTTAAATCCCTATTCTTTTGTAAGATTCACACAAAACTTTCTAGCTTTACTAATACTATACCAAGTTAACAACTTCCATAATTAGAGACATAAAATAGCAATATAGTAACAAAAGGAAAATTTTACTAAGGAATTCCTCAAGAGAGAAATTATAATCACCTGACTAAAACTGCACGAAAAAATTAATTTACAAAATATTTGCGCATAGCAAATCTAAGCGAATTTGTTGGAAACATATACCAAATACAGAGCAATAGTCGTAAATGCCACATTTGCTTATAAATTTGCTATCCGGTGCAAATTTGTTAGTAAATGTGACATTTACCACCCTTGCTTTATATTTACTACATGTTTGCACCAAATTTATTTAGATTTACACTCAGAAAATATGTCGAAAATACATTTTTTCCAGGACTGTAAGGTATTTGACATCGTCAGGATACAGCTATGGAAAGTCTCCAGTGAAACCTATGGGTTGGCTTGGGGTTGTAGAAATCACTTCAGTTGCATTGACCTTTTTGCATTATTTTGATGTTACGGTCACTGGCTGGGGTTAGGGTTACAGTTTGGTTATGGTTAAGGGTTAGCAGAAGTCAAGTGAAAAGCATTTTCACTGCCCTCCAGCACCCTGGGGGAAGTGGCTATATGGCACTGTTCTTGCTGAGCCCAGACCATTTTTCACTAGCCGGATAATTTAAAAATGTCACTTGCACCTTGTGTTCTAATCCGAAACTCAGCTCTGCAGGGCTTTTAACAAGTACCCTTCCCCTCTAAATCCGTATTCATTCCTAAGATTCATACAAAACTTTCTAGTTTGACCAATATTATAGCAATTTAGAAATAGCAATATAGTAACAAAGAGAGGATTTTATTAATTATTTTCTTCAGAAAATTGTTTCAGAAAACTGCGTCAGAAAACTGTTTCTTGACGGTGTTAAATACCTTAGTCAGGTGATTGTAGGTATTTCCTTTAGGAATTAATTAATAAGTTCCTCCTTTTGTCACCATATTGCTATTTCATGTCCCTAACTTTGCAAGTGGTTAACTAGTTATGGTATTTGTAAAACTAGAGAGGTTTGTGTGAATCTTTCAAATGAATAGGGATTTAGAAGGGGAGAATAGTGGTCAAAAGCCTTGCAAGGCTGAATTTGAGATTAGAACACAAAGTCCGGGTAATAGTTCTTAAATTATCAGGTTAGTTAAAAATATTTTGGGCACAGAAAGACCAGTGCAATCTCAGCACTTGCCCAAGGTTTCTGGAGGGCAATGACAATGCTTTTCACTTCACCTGTGCTAACCCTAACCCTGACCCTAACTCTAAACCCTAATGTTAGTGTTTTCTTATATATTTTGTAATGATCTATTGAAAACAATTGGTTTTGGCAAGTTTGCAGATACCTTTTGCAAATCCGAGTTCTTAGCCTGAGTTGAACAAGACTTGACCCATTTCTCACTCTAGCCATATTTCGCACGAAATATCGTGTTTAAACTAAATTCTAGGTTTTTCTTATAGATTTCATTACAATCTGGTCAAAAAAATTGGATTTGGCTTGTTCGTGGATACATTGTGGAAAACTGTCTTTTCAGCTTGAGTTGAGAAAGACTTAAAAAATTTTTACTCTCTGTCTAAATGTTGCTGGAGAGATCGGGTATCATCCAAATCTTAGCGTTCTCTTTCAGATTTCGATGCAATCTAGTCAAAAAAATTGTTTTGGCTTCTTTGCAGATACTTTTTGCAAAACCGTGTTTTCGGCGTGAGATGAGCAAGTCTTGACTTATTTCACTGTCTGGCCAAGTTTTGCAGGAAACACCGGGTGTTAACCAAATTTTTGTGTTTTGTTACAGATTTCAATGCAGTTTAGTAAAAAAAAGTGCTTTTGGGTTGTTTGCAAATACTTTTTGCAAGAGCGTGTTTTCAGAGTGAGTTGAGCAAGACTTCACCCATTTCACTCTCTGGCCAAATTTGCAGGAAACACCAGGTATGAAGGAAATTTTAGTGGTTTCTTACAGAGTTCAATGCAATCTAGTCAAACAAATTACTTTTTAGTTGTTTGCAGATACTTTTTGCAAACGCCTGTTGTCAGAGTGAGTTCAGCAAGACTTGACCCATTTCACTCTCTGGCTAAATATCCCAGGAAACATAAAGTATCAACCACATTTTTTTTTAAAGAAATTTGAACAAAATCTCTCCAAAACACTTGGTTTTGACGTGTTTGCAGCTACTTGTTTGCAAAACCGAGTTCTCAGCGAGATTTGAGAAAGACGACCTATTCCATTCTGTGGCCACATATCGCAGGGAACATCGTGTTTCATTCAAATTTTAGTGTTTTCTTATAAATTTTAATACAATCTGATGAAAAAAGTTGGATTTCGCTTGTTCGTAGATACTTTATCATAAAACCGTGGTTTGAGCCACAGCTGAGCAAAATTTGCAGGAAAGATCGGGTCTCAACCAAATTTTGGCGTTTTCTCTTAGATTTCGCTGCAATGTAGTCAAAAAGATTGCTTTTGGCTTCTTTGCAGATAAATTTTGCAAAACCGTGCTTTCAGCGTGAGTTGAGCAAGACTTGACCCTTTTAACTCTCTAACAAAGTTTTGCAGGAAAACCGGGTATTAAGCTAATTTTAGTATTTTCTTACAGATTTCAATGCAATCTAGTAAAATAAACTGCTTTTGGGTTGTTTGCGGATACCTTTTGCATAACCGTGTTTTCAGCGTGAACTGAGCAAGACTTGACCCATTTCACTCTCTGGCCTAATTCCCAAGGAAACATCAAGTATCAACCACATTTTATTGTTTCCTTAGAGACTGCCTGACCGACTGGTTGACTGTTTTTTACTAAGTTGCTGTCCGACAGGTAAATGAATGGCAAACCAAAGGTGACTGACTGGCTGACTGACTGGTTGACATACTAGCTGGTATCACACCGGCTGACTACCTACCGGTTGCTGAGTGACGAGTGACTCTCTGACTGATTGGTTGAATCAGTGTGTTGAAGCTGACTGGCTGTGACTCGTTACCTAACTTCGTGACAGATTCGTGAATGAGTGTCTAATTGCCTTGTTGACTGCCTAGATGACTGAAACGTTGACTGCTCAATGGTACTTGACTGGCCATCTGACTGGGTAAGTCACCGGGTTACCGACTGGTGACTGAAGGTAATTGACTGGTTACTGGCTTGTTGACTGACCGGCTAAAGAAAAGGTTGACTGAACCACTGGCCCTTGACAGGCTAACTTAATTGCTGACCGACTGGTGACTGAGTGGCTAATTGACTTGCCGACTGACTAAGAAGTTGTCTGACCAAGTGGTACTTGCCTGGCTATCTGACTGGTTGTCTGACCTGCGAACCGACTGGTGAGGAAATGGCTCATTGAATGCTGACTAACTGGCTGACTGCCTGATTGACTGACTGGCCGACTGAAAGGTTGACGGATTTATTGGTATTGGACTGGATATCTGACTGGTTAACTGACTTGCTGAACAATTGGTGACTGATCGGCTAGTTAACTAATGATTAAGTGACTCATTGACTGAGTGGCTGATTAAAAGACTGATATACTCAATGGTACTTGACTGGCTATCTGTCTGGTTAGTCGACTTCCTGCCCAATTTGTCGCGAATAAGAGAATGCTGACTGACTGGCCGAATGGCTGGTTGACTGACTCGGTTAATGAATGGTTGACTCGCTCAGTGGCACTGGACTTGCTATTTGACTTGTTAACTAACTTGGTGACCGACTTGGGAGTGCCTAGTTGAATGGTGATTGAGATGCTGACTGGCTGGTTGACTAAGTGAATAACTGAATGCTTGAATGACTCACTGGTATTTGCTTGGCTATCTAACCGGTTAACTAACTTGCTGACCAACTGCTGACTGAGTGACTAACCGACTAACCTGGTGACTAACTGGCTGTGTCTTGTGGACTGACTGCATGACTCAATGGTACTTAACTGGCTGTCTGACTAGTTACCTGAGTTGCTGATCGACTGGCAACCAAGTGCTTAGCTGAATGGTGATTGAGATGGTGACTGGCAGGTTGACTGAGTGAGTGACTGAATGCTCGGCTGACTCAGTGGCACTTGTCTGGCTATCTGACCAGCTACCTGACTTGCTGATCGACTGGTGACTAACTGGCCAAGTGCCTGGTGGACTGAGTGGATGACTGGCTGGTGGTACTTGACTGGCCTTCGTACAGGTTAACTGACTTGCTGCCTGAGTGCGATGTTAACCGAGTGGTAAGTGACTGGTTATTGACTGATGGTTAACTGGCTGATTGTTAACTTGCTTACTTACTTGTACCCCAACGGCTGACTAACTGGCTAACTGATTGTTTATCTAACTGTTTGAGTGACTGGTTAAGTGAGTGGTTGTCCGACTGATTGAGTTAATGGTTACTAACTGATTGACGGGTAAACTAACTAACTGATACCTAACCGGCTGACTGACTGGTTGAGTGACTCGCTTGTGCCTCACTAGCCCTCCGGCTTGTCGACCGACATGGTGACCGACTATCGGCGAACTAATTGACTGGTGACGGACTTGTGAACTAACTGGTTGGTACCTGAGCGGGATACTGTATGTCTAACTGACTGACTGAGTTAAAGGTTCCCGAGCCTTTAACTGGTGACTGACTGATTGAATAAATCACTGGTAGCCGACTGGCGATCTGACTTGTTGACGGACGCACTGAATGGGAAACGATTGGGTAATTAACTGGTAACTGACTGGTTAATTGGTTGAATGACCCACTTCTAGCTGACCAGCCTATTAACTGGTTGCCTATGTGGTTGGCTGACTGGTTAACTAAACTTCTGACGAATTGTTGACTCACCAGTTAACTGACTTCTTAAATGAGTGATTGGTGACGTGGTCACCGACTGGTCGACTAACTCACCGGTACCTGATCTGCTGACTAACCGGTTGACTGAGCTACTGGTTCCTGAACGGCTGAATAACTGGGTTCCTAACTGTTTGACTGACTGAACGACTTCAAGATTATTGACTGGCGAGTGACTGACAACGGGAATCCTGAGATTTTGACATCCTTGCTGACTCATTTATTGGTACTTAACTCGCTGACTTTCTGGTTGAGCGACTGTTTAACTGACTGGTTAAATGACTGTTTGACTGGCTGGGTGATTGGCTTGCTGACAGACTTATTAGTGGGTAAATACTGTCTTTCCGTCTAATGGGCTGACCTAATCACTGGTACCTGACCGAGTGACTGACCTGTTGACTATCTTACTGAGCGACTGGAAATGGACTGACTAAGTAAGTGATTAGTGACTTGCACACTAAGTGACCGGGTGACTGACTGAGTGAGAGACTTGCTAGTATTTGACCATCTGACAAACTCTTACGCTACCTGGCTGACCCATAGGTGATTGACTGGCTTAGTGACTAGTTCACTGAGTGGTTGAGTGAATTACTGGTATCCAACTGTGTAACTTAATGGTTGACTGGGCTGCCGACCCATTAATGAATGCATGGCTAAATGACTATCCAACTTAATGACAAGTGAGCAGCTAACTAATTGGCTTACCACCTTGCTAATTGACTGGTGACTGACTTAATAAACAAATAAAAAATATAAACAAAGTGGTGACTGGCCTACTGGCTGACTGACTGGTCAACTGCGTCGGTGGTACCTGACCAGCAGACTGACTAGTTGACTGACACATTGGCTCCTGAGGCCTCTTTGATTGGTCGACTGATGGGTTGACTGACCTTCATACCGACTGGCGACTGGAAGGCTGGGTGAGTGGCTGGTGGACTGACTGGATGACTGAATGATTGAAGTGGTACTTGACTGGTTACCGGACTGGTCAACCGCCTTGCCAAGCGACTGGCGACTGCGTCGTATTTTGAGTTGTGACTGACCAGCTCACTGGCTGGTTTAGTGACTCGCTGTCTGAATGTTTGAGTAACCCAGTCCTAATTAAATGGTTATCTGACTAGTTAACTGATTTATTGGCCGACTTGTGATTGAATGGTTAATTGACGGGTGACTGATGGCCTGACTGGCCGTTTGACTAATTGGCTCTCTGAATGGGTGACTGTTTGAGTGATATTTCTCTGGTTAACTGACCTGCTGAGCGATTCGTTACTGTGTGGCTAATTGAATGGTGACTGACTGGCTGACTGCGTGGTTGTCTGAAAGGCTGAGTACCCCAATGGTACCTGACTGGCTATGTGACTGGTTAACTGACTTTGTTACCGACTAGTGACTGCCAGGCTAATCGAGTACTGAGTGACTGGCACTAGAGTGGCTATCTAGCCAGCTAACTGAGGTCCTCATCTTGTGGTGACTTGGAGGCTATTTTAGTGTTGACTGTCTCGCTTGTTGACTGACTGGGTGACTGACTGTTTGACTGACGTAAAAGTACTTGGTATGCTATTTACTTGGTTAACTGGTTTGCACAGCTAATGGTTCACTGCTACTTGAGTGGGCATCTGATTGGTAAACTGACATGCTGACCGATCAGTGACTAATTCACCCACTGACTGGTGACTGACTGGCTGGTTTACCGACTGGATGACTAAATAGTTTACTAACTCACTGGTACTTCACTGGCTATCTGACCTGTTAGCTGAGTTGCTCACGGACTGGTGACTGATTGGCCTATCTACTGGTCACTTACTGCCTGGTTGAATTATTGTATGACTAAAAGCTCGACTGAGTCAGTTCCACTTCACTAATTATAGGAGTAGTTAAGTGACTTCCTCACCGATTGGTGAATTGGTAATTAATGGGCTGGTGGCTGACATGCTGACTGACAAATGACGGGCTAATTGATGGTCAGCAAGTCACTTAACTACTCCGATAGTTAGTTTGGTGCAACTGAGTCAGTCAGGCATTCAGTCATACAATAAGTCATCCAGCCAGTGAGTGACCCGTAGGTAGGCCAACCAGTCACTAGTGAGTCAGCAACTCAGTTAAAAGGTCAGTTAGCCAGTCAAGTACCACTGAGTAAGTCAACCATTTATTCATCCAGTCAGTCAACCAGCCAGTCAGTCACCAGTCAATGGAAGAGGCAGGCACCGGTCGGTCAGCAAGTCAGTTAACCAGTCACATACCCAGTTAGGTACCAGTGAATCAGTAAACAATTAGCTGAGCAAATAAGTGAACCAAGTAATTAATCATTTAAGTACCACTAAGTCGGTGACCCAGTCAGTCACTTAGTCAGTCGACAAGAGAGACAGTCAATACTAAAATAGCCTCCAGGTCACCACTCGGTGAGCAACTTAGTTAACTAGTTAGATAGCTGGTCTAATACCATTCAGCTTGTCAACCTCTCAGTCAGCCAGTTAATCAGCACTCAATTAGCCACGCAGTCACCAGTCGGTAACTAAGTCAGTTAACTAGTCACATAGCCAGTCAGGTACGATTAGGGTAGTCAACCCTTTATTTAGTCAGTCAGACAACCAAGCAGTCAGCCAGTCAGTAACCATTCAATTAGCCACTCAGTAACGAATCGCTCAGCAGGTCAATTAACCAGACAAATATCACTTTAACAGTCACCCATTCAGAGAGTAAACTGGTCAATCGGCCAGTCAGGCTGTCAATCACCTGTCAATTGGCCACTCAATCACAGGTCGGCCAGCAAATCCGTTGACTAGTCAGTTAACCACTAAAGGTGGACTGGGTCACTCAAACATTCAGACAACGAGTGAGTAAACCAGCCAGTCATCTGGTCAGTTACGACGCAAAAGGCGACGCAGTCGAGAGTCGTTCGGTAAGTTGGTTAACCAGTCCGATAACCAGTCAAGTACCACTTAGTCATTTAACCACTCAGTCATCCAGTCAGTCCACCAGCCACTCACCCAGCCACTCAGTCACAAGTCGGTAAGCAAGTCAGTCAACCCATAAGTCAACCAATGACATAGGCGTCAGGAACCCATGAGTCAGTCAGCTAGTCAGTCATTTGGTAAGGTACTACTGACGAGGTCGACCAGTCAATCAGCCAGTCAGCCAGTCACAACTTTGTTAGCTAGTCAGTCACAAGTCGCTTATTAAGTCAGTCACCAGTCAATTAGCAAGGTGGTAAACCAATCAAGAAGCTGGTCACTTGTCAGTAAGTCACTTGTCAGATAGTCACTAAGCCGTGCATTCATTAATGGGTCCGCAACCCAGTCAACCATTGAGATACACAGTTGGATACCAGTAATTCACTCAAACAATTGGTGAACTAGTCAATAAGCCAGTCAATCACCTATGGGTCAGCCAGGTAGCGTAACAGTTTGTCAGCCCATCAAGTACTAGCAAGTCTGTCACTCAGCCACTCAGTGAGCAGTCTGCTAACCACTCAGTTAGTCAAACCATTACTAGTGGTTCAGTAAGGTAGTCTACAAGTCAGACGGTCAGATACCAGTGATTAGTTCAAACCATTAGACGGTCAGGCAGTGATCACACACCAATAAGTCTGTCAGCAAGTCAATCACGCAGCCAATCAATTAGTCATTTAACCCATCAGTCAATCAGTCGCTCAACCAGGAAGTCAGTAATGAACAATCAGCCAGTAAACCATCAGTCACTAACCCGTCAGTTGCCACTCGGCTAACATCGCACTTAGGGAGCAAATCAATTAACCAGTCTGATAACCAGTCAAGTACCACTAAGAAAGTCAACCATTCAGTCATCCAATCAGTCCGCCAGGCACTTAACCAGCTATTCACCAGTCGGTCAGCAAGTCAGGTAACTGTTCAGATAACCAGTCAAGTGCC
The DNA here is from genome assembly GCF_964205215.1 of Stylophora pistillata. Lineage (NCBI taxonomy): Eukaryota > Metazoa > Cnidaria > Anthozoa > Scleractinia > Pocilloporidae > Stylophora > Stylophora pistillata. Next base: position 19,497,639 of record NC_142528.1, on the reverse strand, counting down.
ACCATTCAATCACTCACTCAGTCAACCTGCCAGTCGGCATCTCAATCACCATTCAGCTAGGCACTTAGTTGCCAGTCGGTCAGCAACTCAGCTAACTAGTCATCCAGTCAGTCCACAAGACACTCAGCCAGTTAGTCACCAGGCAGTTAGTCACTCAGTCAGCAGTCGGTCAGCAAGTTAGTTATCTGGTTAGATAGCCAAGCAAGGACCACTGAGTCAGCCAACCGTTCAGTCAGTTACTCAGTTCACCAGCCAGTCAGCATCTCAATTACCATTCAACTAGGCACTTAGTCACAAGTCGGTTACGAACTTAGTTAACCAGTCAGCTAGCAAGTCGAGTGCCTCTGAGCCAGTCGACCATTCATTAATCGGGTCAGTCAACCAGCCAGTCCACCGGTCAGTCAGTAGTAATTTATCAGTGAGGTAGGGTTCATTTTATCAGCACATCGACTAACCAAACACATAGCCAGTCAATTACTATTGACTTACTCAGTCTTTCAATCAGCCGCTTGGTCAGCGAGTCGCTTAGTCACCAATGAATTAGCCGACCAGTCACCAGTTGTACACCAAGTCAGTTAACCAGGCAGATATACAGTCCAGTACCATTAAGACAGTTTACCTTTCAGTCGAGCGGTAAGTCAATCAGGCAGTGAGCCAGTCAGTCAATGCGATGTTAGCGGAGTGGCAACTGACTAGTTACTGACTGATGGTTTACTGGCTGATTGTTAACTACTTAAACGGCTAACTAACTGACTAACTAATTGGTTATTTAGGTGCTTGAGTAACTGGTTGAGTGAGAGGTTGTCCGACTGACTGAGTTAATGGTTACTGACTAATTGACGGGTAAACTAACTCACTAATACCTGACTGGCTGACTTACTGGTTGAGTGACTCGCTTGTGCCTCACAAGCCCTCTGACTTGTTGACTGACATGGTGACCGACTACCCACAAACTAATTGGCTGGTGACGGACTTCTGATTTAACTAGTTGGTAACTCAGCGAGTTACTGAATGTTTAACTGACTGAATGAGTTAACGGTTCCTGAGCCGATTTACTGATTGACTGACTGACTCAATGGTAGCTGACTGGCCATTTGACCTGTTGACGGACGCACTGAGTGAGAAATGATTAACTAGGGTCACTCAACCATTCAGACAGAGAGTCAGTAAACCAGCCAATCAGCTGGTCAGTCACGACTCAAAAAGCGACGCAGTCGCCAGTCGGTCGTCGAGTCGGTTAACCAGTCCGATAACCAGTCAAGTACCACTGAGTAAGTCAACGATTTATTCATCCAGTCAGTCAAGCAGCCAGTCAGTCACCAGTCAATGGAAGAGGCAGGCACCGGTCGGTTAGCAAGTCGGTTAACCAGTCCGATAACCAGTCAAGTACCACTGAGTAAGTCAATCATTTATTCATCCAGTCAGTCTACCAGCCACTCACCCAGCCAATCAGTCACCAGTCGGTAAGCAAGTCAGTCAACCCATCAGTCAACTAGTCAGATAGGCGGTTGGAACCAATCAGTCAGTCCACTAGTCCGTCAGCTTGTCAGGTACCACTGACGAGGTCGACCAGTCAGTCAGCCATTCAGCCAGTCACCACTTTGTTAGCTAGTCGGTCACTAGTCGCTAATTCAGTCAGTCACCAGTCCGTTAGCAAGGTGGTAAACCAATCAGTCAACTGATCACTTTCAGTAAGTCGGATAGTCACTTAGCCGTGCATTTATTAATGGTCCGCAACTCAGTTAAACATTGAGATACACAGAAGGATACCAGTAATTCACTCAACCACTCAGTAAACTAGTCACTAAGCCAGTTAATCACCTATCGGTCAGCCAGATAGCGTAACAGTTTGTCAGCCGGTCAAGTACTAGCAAGTCTGTCACTCAGTCAGTCACTCGGCCACTCAGTGAGCAAGTCAGTAACCACTCAGTCCATTACGTCAGTCCATTACGAGTCGCTCAGAAAGGTAGTCAACGAGTCAGTTAGTCGGTCAGGTACCAGTGATTAGGTCAACCCATTAAACGGTCAGACAGTAATCACCCAACAATAAGTCTGTCACCAAGTCAATCACCTAGCCAGTCAGCCAGTCATTTAACCAGTCAGTCAATAGGTCGCTCAACCAGGAAGTCACCGAGTTAAGTACCAATGAATGAGTCACCAGTCGGTCAATAAGGCAGTCAACACCTCAGGATTCCAGTTAAGTAACAGTAGGTCGGTCAAGCGGTCAGTCAGCCGGTCAAATATCATTGAGTCAGTCAAGCAGTCAGTCAGCCGGCGAGTCATCATTCAGTCAACTAGTTAGTAAACCAGTGCGTCAGTTAGTCAGGTACTAGTGGGTCATTCAATTAGTCAGTGAGCCTATTACTCAATCGTCTGTTAGACAGTCCGTCAGCAGTCGGCCACGAGTGACTTAATGAACAAGTCAGACAGTCACTGAATCAGTCAGTCGCCAGTCAGTAATCTTTAATTCTTTCAGTCAGTCAACCAGTTAGGGACCGGATCAGGTACCAGTGAATAGTAAACCAAGTAGAACCAGTAAATAGGCTGGTCAGCTAGTAGTGAGTCAGTCAACTACTTAACCAGTCAGTTACCAGTCAATTAGCCAATCGCTTGTCAGTCAGTGCGTCAGTCAACAAGTCATATTGCCAGTCAGCTACCAGTGAGTAAGTTAATAAGTCAGCCACTCGGCTCAGGAACCTTTAACTCAGTCAGTCCGTTAAACATTCAGTAACCCGCTCAGGTACCAACGAGTTAGTTCACAAGTCCGTCACCAGTCAATTAGCCCGTCGGTAGTCGGTCACCATGTCGGTCAACAAGTCGGAGGGCTAGTGAGGCACCAGCGAGTCACTCAACCAGTCAGTCAGCCGGTCAGTTACCAGTGAGTTGGTTTACTCGTCAATCAGTCAGTAACCATTAACTCAGTCAGTCGGAAAACCACTCACGATACCAGGCACTCAAACAGTTAGATAACCAATCAGTTAGCCAGTTAGTAAGCCGTTGAGGTACAAGTCAGTCAGCAAGTTAACTATTAGTCAGTTAACCATCAGTCACTAACCAGTCAGTTGCCCTTCGGTTAACATCGCACTCACGCAGCAAGTCAGTTAACCAGTCCGATAACCAGTCAAGTACCACTAAGTAAGTCAACCATTCAGTCATCCAGTCAGTCCACCAGGCACTCAGCCAGTTAGTCACCAGTCGATCAGCAAGTCAGGTAAATGGTCAGATAGCCAGTCAAGTGCCACTGAGTCAGCCGACCATTCAGTCACTCAATCAGTCAACCTGCCAGTCAGCATCTCAATCACCATTCAGCTAGGCACTTAGTCGCCAGTCGGTCAGCAACTCAGGTAACTAGTCAGACAGCCAGTCAAGTACCATTGAGTCATGCAGTCAGTCCACAAGACACTCAGCCAGTTAGTCCATGGCAGTTAGTCAATCAGTCAGCAGTCGGTCAGCAAGTAAGTTAACTGGTTAGATAGCCAAGCAAGTACCACTAAGTCAGCGAACCATTCAGTCAGTGACTCAGTCAACCAGCCAGTCAGCATCTCAATCACCATTCAATTAGACACTTAGTCACAAGTCGGTCACCAAGGTGGTTAACCAGTCAGATAGCAAGTGAAGTGCCACTGAGCCAGTCAACCATTCATTAATCAAGTCAGGCAACCAGCCAGTCGGCCAGTCAGTCACTAGTCAATTATTCGCGACATAGTCCCCATTTGATCAGCAAGTCGACTAACCAGACAGATAGCCAGTCGAGTACCATTGAGTCACTGTCTTTCAATCAGTCACTCAGTCAACGAGTCACTTAGTCGCCAGTCAATTAGCTGAACAGTCACCAGTTGTACACGAAGTCAGTTAACCAGTCAGATACCAGTCCAGTAATATTAAGTCAGTCAACCTTTCAGTCGACCAGTCATTCAATCAGGCAGTCAGCCAGTCAGTGAGCAATCAATGATCCACTCGCTCACCAGTCGGTTCGCAAGTCAGACAGCCAATCAGAAAGCCAGTCAAGTACCACTGGGTCAGACAACTTTTCAGTCAGTCGGTCAGTCAACCAGCCAGGCAGCCAGTCAGTCACCAGTCAATTAGCCACTCAGTCACCAGTCGGTCAGCAAGTCAGTTAACCTGTCAAGTCCCAATAGTGCGGTCAACCTTTCTGTTAGCCGGTCAGTCAACAAGACAGTTAGTCACCAGTCGATAAGCAAGTCAGGTAAATGGTCTGATAGTCAAGTGCCACTGAGTCAGCCGACCATTCAGTCACTTAGTCAACCTGCCAGTCACCATCTCGATCACCATTCACCTAAGCACTTGGTCGCCAGTCGATCAGCAACTCAGGTAACTAGTAGGACAGCCAGTTAAGTAACATTGAGTCATCCAGTCAGTCCACAAGACACAGCCAGTTAGTCACCAGGTTAGTCGGTTAGATACTCAGTCAGCAGTTGGTCAGCACGTTAGTTAACCGGTTAAGCAAATACCATTGAGTCATTCAACCATTCAGTCATTCACTGAGTCAACCAGCCAGTCAGAATCTCAATCACCATTCAACTAGGCACTTAGTCACAAGTCAGTCACCAAGTTAGTTAACCAGTCAGATAGCAAGTCAAGTGCCACTGAGCGAGTCAACCATTCATTAACCGAGTCAGTCAGCCAGCCAGTCGGCCAGTCAGTCAGCAGTCCATTATTCGCGACCAATTGGGCAGCAAGTCGACCAATCAGACAGATAGCCAGTCAAGTACCATTGAGTAACTCAGTCTTTCAATCAGCCACTCAGTCAATGAGTCACTTACTCCTTAGTCAACTAGCCGATCAGTAGCCAGTTGTTCAGCAAGTCAGTTAACCAGTCAAATATCCAGTCCAACACCATTAAGTCCGTCAACCTTTCAGTCGGCCAGTCAGTCAATCAGGCAGTCAGCCAGTTATACAACATTCAATGAGCCATTCGCTAACCATTCGATTCGCAGGTCAGACAACCAGTGAGATAGCCAGTCAAGTACCACTGGGTCAGACAACTTCTTAGTCAGTCGGGTAGTCAACCAGCCAGTCAGCCAGTCAGGCACCAGTCAATTAGCCACTCAGTCACCAGTCGGTCAGCAATTCAGTTAGCCTGTCAAGTGCCAATGGTTCAGTCAACCTTTTCTTTAGCCCGTCAGTCAACAAGCCAGTCACCAGTCACCAGTCGGTAACCCGGTCAGTTACCCAGTCAGATGGCCAGTCAAGTACCATTGAGCAGTCAACGTTTCAGTCATCTAGGCAGTCAACAAGGCACTTAGACACTTATTCACGAATCTGTCACCAAGTTAGGTAATGAGTCACAGCCAGTCAGCTTCAACACACTGATTTAACGATTCAGTCAGAGAGTCACTCGTCACTCAGCAACCGGTAGGTGGTCAGCCAGTCTAATACCAGCTAGTATGTCAACCAGTCAGTCACCTTTGGTTTGCCAGTCACTCACCTGTCGGTCAACAACTTAGTAAAAAACAGTCAACCAGTCGGTCAGGCAGTCTCTAAGTAAACAATAAAATGTGGTTGATACTTGATGTTTCCTTGGGAATTTGGCCAGAGAGTGAAATGAGGCAAGTCTTGCTCAGTTCACGCTGAAAACACGGTTATGCAAAAAGTATCCGCAGAAAACCCAAAAGCAGTTTATTTTACTAGACTGCATTGAAATCTTCAAGAAAATACTAAAATTTGCATAATACTTGGTTTTCCTGCAAAACTTGGTAAGAGAGTGAAAAGGGTTAAGTCTTGCTCAACTCACCCTAAAAGCATGGTTTTGCACAATTTATTTGCAAAGAAGCCAAAAGCAATCTTTTTGACTACATTGCAGCGAAATCTAAGAGAAAACGCCAAAATTTGGTTGAGACCCGATCTTTCCTGCAAAATTTGGCCAGAGAGTGATATGTGCCAAATTTTGCTCAGCTGTGGCTCAAACCACGCTTTTACGATAAAGTATATACGAACAAGCCAAATCCAACTGTTTCCGTCAGATTGTATTAAAATCTATAAGAGAACACTAAAATTTGGATGAAACACGATGTTTCCTGGGAAATGTGGCCACAGAGTGGAATAGGTCGTCTTTCTCAAATCTCGCTGAGAACTCGGTTTTGCAAAAAAGTATCTGCAAACACGTCAAAACCAATTGTTTTGGAGAGATTGTGTTCAAACTTCTAAAAAAACAAAATGTGGTTGATACTTTATGTTTCCCGGGATATTTAGCCAGAGAGTGAAATGGGTCAAGTCTTGCTGAACTCACTCTGACAACAGGCGTTTGCAAAAACTATCTGCAAACAACCAAAAAGTAATTTGTTTGACTAGATTGCATTGAAACCACTAAAATTTCCTTCATATTTGGTGTGTCCTAAAAAACTTGGCCAGAGAGTAAAATGGGTGAAGTCTTGGTAAACTCACTCTGAAAACACGCTTTTGCAAAAAGTATTTGCAAACAACCCAAAAGCACATTTTTTACTAGATTGCAATGAAATCTGTAACAAAACACAAAAATTTGCTTAACACCCAGTGTTTCCTGCAAAACTTGGCCAGACAGTGAAATAAGTCAAGACTTGCTCATCTCACGCCGAAAATACGGTTTTGCAAAAATTATCTGTAAAGCCAAAATAATTTTTTTGACCAGATTGCATCGAAATCTGAAAGACAACGCTAAAATTTGGATGATACCCGATCTTTCCAGCAACATTTGGACAGAGAGTAAAAATTTGCCAAGTCTTGCTCAACTCAAGCTGAAAAGACAGTTTTCCACAATGTATCTACGAACAAGCCAAATCCAATTTTTTTGACCAGATTGTAATGAAATCTATAAGAAAACACTAGAATTTAGTTTAAACACGATGTTTCCTGCGAAATGTGGCCACAGTGAGAAATGGGTTAAGTCTTGTTCAACTCAGGCTCAAAACTCGGATTTGCAAGAGGTAACTGCACACTTGCCAAAACCAATTGTGTTCAATAGATCATTACAAAACATGTAAGAAAACACTAACATTAGGGTTTAGCGTTAGGGTCAGGGTTAGGGTTAGGAATATGGATGGCATTTTCCTACATGCTATCTTCAGAGTCTAACCGGGTTCTGTTGTGGCAGCATGCCAGGAGATGGCACGGGGTAGTTGTACGCGGAAAAGACGTGGCTACATAGAGTTTTGTCTGCGTTGGGCAAAGTAGGAGAAGGCCCAATGGCTCAGCGACCTTTGATGGGGACTCCTTCACGGGGGAGGAACGAGCCAAGGCGCGATCTTTTGGTCGCCTTTCGCTGTCTGAGCGTTCGAAAGAACGGAGGGTGCGGCATCGTCCGTTGGTGAGCGAGGCTTGTGGCCGGAGTTTGAGTTGTTTTATTGGCGACTGACTCCGATATGGGATAGCTAACTTGTGTATGCTGCCAGTAGTCATATGCTTGTCTCAAAGATTAAGCCATGCATGTCTAAGTATAAGCACCAGTACTGTGAAACTTCGAATGGCTATCAGTTATCGTTTATTTGATTGTTATCGTTTATTTGATTGTTATCGTTTATTTGATAAATCAGTTATCGTTAAATCAGTTATCGTTAAATTTGTTAAATCAGTTATCGTTTATTTGATTGTACCCGTACTACTTGGATAACCGTAGTAATTCTAGAGGTTACAGTTGCGAAAAGTCCCGACTGTCTTCGGAAGGGTTGTATTTATTAGAATAAAAACCAATGCAGATTTTGCCCGGTGTTGTGGTGAATCATAGTAACTAATGGAATCGCACGGCCTTTGCGCTGGCGATGTTTCATTGAAATATCTACCCCATCAACTGTCGATGGTAAGGTAGTGGCTTACCATGGTTGCAACGGGTGACAAAGTATTAGGGTTCGATTCCGGAGAGGGAGCCTGAGAAACGGCTACCACATCCAAGGAAGGCAGCGGGCGCGCAAATTACCCAATCCTGACTTAGGGAGGTAGTGACAAGAAATAACAACACAAGGCTTTATAATACAACGATTTATATGTTTTCCCCCACTTTCATCATTACATATGCAACCTTCCTTCCATTCCCAAATGCTCATCAACAAAATGATTACCTTTTTTCTGAAGCTTATAGCTTCCTCAAAATAAAAGAATAAGACATGAAATTTATACACAATATAGGCAATTGCATATGGTTTATGCCGCTTGAATTTCTTGTGATGTTATTAAATAGTTTTTATTTTATTAATATTTCTCTTTCAACTTTCAGAAAATGAGACGTGAAGATCATGACAAATGTCCAATTATTTTGCCAACATTTTATCAAACTACAACAACTTATATACCATAATAAATATCTAAGTAAGGGGAATACATTGGTGTATTTATATTCTCTAAGGGTTTGAATCCACATGTGCTGGAGACGCTAACAGATTGAAAGGTTTAGGTAGTTACCCACTAGCCCTGATGCCAAAAAAACTCATTAAAAAGTTAGGTTTTAAGTAAAGAAGCCGCTCTTTTATGTATGTATAGACCTGATTACTTACTATATTTGTACAAGGTGTCTTATCATTTGATATAAAACTTTAGAAGTCATCGCAGTTAGAGTTAAATTTAAGGTAACAACGTTAAAATTGATACCAAAAAAATTCATAAAGAAACTAGGTTTTAAGTAAAGACGCCGCACTTTCACGTCTATGCAGACATTGTTACTTACTATATTTATACAAGGTTTCATATCATTTGATGAAAGAGTGTAGAAATTATCGCAGTTAGGGCTAAATTTTGAGTAACCACCTTAACATCTCTGGAGAATCAGGCTAAAAATATCTCAAAGAAGCCCAAATTTGGTGTGTACATAGTTTGCACCATTCCCCATTCAGTGATTTTAACTAACTATCATTCCCTCTAATTTTAGAAATCTGACGGAAAGTATGTACCCTAAACAAGGCTTGACACGAAACTCAACCTTGAAACTAGGGCTAGATCGCAAAACTGCTAAAACCTTTATTCTTGGGAGTTGAGAGCTGAAATTTTCAGAGGATACTTATGGCATACTTTCTATCACGTGCACCAGGTTTCAAGTCATTTCAATCAATATTTTGGATTTTTTAGCCCTTTTTCGTCAAATTTGCATATTTTGAGAAAAGTGAGTGTTAGGGCTTAAGGGCTTTTCGCGTTTTTTTAACCACCATCTCATTGAATGTAGACAAGTTATACATCGTTGGAAGGTTCGCGCTAATGACTACAACTTGATGCATTCAAAAGTATTGAAATAATTACTGCGCATGCGCTGGAGACCAAAAAACCTCGAAAAAAGGGGATTTTTGAGTCTGTTTTTGCAGGGCTAAGAAACCTTAAAAATCAAACGAAATTGACACAAAGTGATATACACATAAGTGTCCATTTCCTTAACAATGGTTGGTTTAGAAAAGGATTGATTTGAGATTTTTTTATGAGTTTTCTTGTAACACGAGTCTCATATGTACGCTGTGCGGACCTATGTTTTTATCTTTTAAAAACTCGTAAAAAACTCACTTTTTATCGGTTTTTCGTTAAACTTACACCAATGTGATTACAATTAAAAGTATTTTTGTTTAAAATTAAAGGATTGATTTTTCCAACCTTTTTCGTCTTCTTTTACACGCCATAAATCTTAAGTGTTTCTATCCATTCACCTAATACTTACGCATAAAATGGAACATTGTATGTGTAAGTATGTAAGGCCTGCTAAGTTTGAAGGTCGGAACAATGAGGGCTTTTGAGTAACAGTAGATTTAATGAGTGCCTGTCCATTTCACGATTACGCTATTTTCGCCTCACTCCTGAGGTTTGAAAAATTATAAAAAATTAACAAAACATTAACTGTACCTTATTTGACCAGCATAAGATAGAACATAAAACGACGTTATCTACCATGTTAAATTTTGTTTAAAACTTTAAAACTAAATATTTGCTGTGATTGACAGAAGTCAACCTTAATTGAAAGGTAGCAATCAACCTAATTTGCCTAAATTAAGAACACCATAAGAAAATCAAATGTCTCATCTATTATGCCTGTAGGTTTGAAGTTGTTCAACAATAAGGTTATTGAGTTACAGTAGAATGAATGAATGCTACCCTTGGCCAAAAAATCCAAGATGGCGGACATCAAATAGGATGCCCTCATGGGTACTGCTCTAACTCCTCAATCTGTGATGCTCTTCACTTGCAGTTTATGAGAGTACTACAAGAGGTATAGAACTAGTCACACACCCAATATAAATATATTTCTTCAAGAGAATGGAGTTACGTTAGTTTGAAGATTGACTAGCAAAACATGAAAAATGGGCGAAGGGGTATAAGTGAGAAAAACAGTCTTAAGGTATCGAGACAACTCAAAAAGCGCTAGAAGTTGTTGTTAGGGATCATAGAGCCTATAGCAAGAGTTTCAGGGAAATTTAAAATTTTGATAAAAATGGCCATGCTACCCCCTTGGCCAAAATATCCAAGATGGCGGACACCAAATGGGGTGCTATCATGCCAACTACTACAACTAACGAATCTCTAAGGATGTGGAATTGTAATTTTTGTGAGACATAGACATGGCATGGAACTAGTTTGCTAAGAGGTTTGAAGTAGTCAGATGCCGAACGAAGAGAGATATTGCAGCTAAAAGATTGACAAGTCAAACGTGTCAGATGGGCTAAGGGGTATAAGTGAGAATATCTTTGTTGTTGGAAGGAATAATGGACCTCAACTTTTATTATTAAACAACAACATATTATATATTGTTAGAAAGGTCTTGACGAGAGGAACATTTTGGTGTATTTAAAACCCTTCAATGCGCAGGCCTTGGACTATGCCTAGGACTAAGACTATGATTGTGACTAGCACTCTTACTATGACAGTGATTATGACAGGCTAGGAAGATTACTATTACTAATACTAGGACGATAGATTTGACTATGTCCAAGAGTAACGCCATGGACATGGTTATTGTCATAGTCATTGTCCTCCTAATCATAGTCAGAGTACTAGTCATAGTCAGACAGTCATAGTCATAGTCATAGTTTTGGTCATGGCTATGACTTTCATACTGACTATAACCATACTATGGTTGTGACTATGGCTAAGACTATGACTATGACGGATACTAGGAGTCACAACCATAGTATCGTCATAGTCGTTATCAAAGTTATAGCCATGACAAAAACTATGACTATGACTATGTCTGACTGTGACTAGGACTATGGCGATGACTATAACTATGACTAGGACTAGGACTATGACTATGACTATGGCCTTACACATAGGCATAGTCATATCTATAGTCATAGTATCAGGTATAGTCATAGTCATAGCCATAGTCACAACCATAGTATGTTCATAGTCATTTTGAAAGTCATAGCCATGTCATAAACAATGACTATGACTATGACTATGTCTAACTATGACTAGGACTATGGCTATAACTATGACTATTACCAGGACTATCACTATGACTTTGACTTTGACTTTGACTAGGACTAGGACTATGCCTATGACTGGGGCCCTAACCCTTTAGGGTAACTGTTTGGGGTAAATTAGGGTGTGGCTGTGACTGTGACTGGCTGTGACTGGTTACCTAACTTCGTGACCGACTCGTGACTGACCTGGTTGCCTGGTTGACTGCCTGTTTGACTGAAACGTTGACTGGCTCAATGATACTAGAGTGGCGATCTCACCCTATATCTAAGAGCTAAGGACTAACCCTGGCCGTTTATTTAAGAGCTAAGGAGTAACCCAATCGCTAACACTAACCCATATTTATTCCTAGCCATACCCCTATCCCTAGACCTAACCTAAATTTATTCTCGACCTGTACTTTACCCTACCCTTAACCGTTATTTATTCCTTACCCTAACCCTAATTTATGGTTAGCGTTATACGGTTGGGGTAAGAATAAATTATTGAATGAATGAGCCTAGAGAAATTTTAGTAACCCTAGCCGTAACCCTCAGGGGTTAGGGTTAGGGAAGAATTAGGATTACGGTTAGGAATATGGATAGTATTAAACTCTAGTTAGGCTGGGGTTAGGGTTAAACTAGGATGAGGGTTAGGAATAAATTTACAGTTAGGGTTAAATTTGATAACTTTTAGGCATAACTTTTAGGATAACTTTTAACGGTTAGGTTAGGGTTATATTACGATGAGGGTTAGGAATAAAATTATAGTTAGGGTTAATTGGATAACTTTTAGGCATAGGGATAGGTATAAATTAAAGTTGGGGTTAGGGTTAGGGTTAGGAATATGGATAGCATTTTCCTACTTGCTACCTTTAGAGTCTAACCGGGTTATGTTGGGGCAGCATCTCAGGAGATGGCACGGGGTAGCTGTACGCGGAAAAGACGTGTTATACATAGAGTCTTGTCTGCGCTGGGCAAATTAAGAGAGAAGGCCCGATCGCTCGGCGACCTTTGATTGGGCCGCCTTGACGGGGGAGCAGCGAGCCAAGGCGCGATAATTTGGTGGCCTTTCAATGGCTGAGCGTTGGAAAGAACGGAGGGTGCGGCATCGTCCGCTTGTGGGAGAGGCTTGTGGCCGGAGTTTGAGTTGTTTTAGTGGCGACTGACTCCGATATCGGATAGCTACCTTGTTAATCCTGCCAGTAGTCATATGCTTGTCTCAAAGATTAAGCCATGCATGTCTAAGTATAAGCACTAGTACTGTGAAACTTCGAATGGCTCATTAAATCAGTTATCGTTTATTTGATTGTACCCTTACTACTTGGATAACCGTAATAATTGTAGAGGTTACAGTTGCGAAAGGTCCCGACTGTCTTCGGAAGGGATGTATTTATTAGAGTAAAAAACAATGCAGATTTTTCTCGGTGTTGTGGTGAATCATAGTAACTAATCAAATCGCACGGCCTTTGCGCTGGCGATGTTTTATTCAAATATCTATCCCGTCAACTGTCGATGGTAAGGTAGTGACTTACCATGGTTGCAACGGGTGACGAAGAATTAGGGTTCGATTCCGGAGAGGGAGCCTGAGAAACGGCTACCACATCCAAGGAAGGCAGCAGGCGCGCAGATTACCCAATCCTGACTCAGGGAGGTAGTGACAAGATATAACAATACACGGCTTTTGCAAGTCTTGTAATTGGAATGAGTTCAACCTAAATCCTTTAACGACGATGCATTGGAGGGTAAGTCTGTTGCCAGAAACCGCGGTAATTCCAACTTCAATAGCGGATATTAAGGTTGTTGCAGTTAAAAAGCCCCTAATTGGATCTCGGGATAGCCCGGCCGGTCTGCCCCAAGGTACGTTACTGGCCGAGCTTTTCTTCCTCGCAGAGACTGGGTGTGCTCTTACCTGAGTGTGTTCGGGATCTGGAACGTTTACTTTGAAAAAATTAGAGTGTTCAAAGCAAGCCGGTGCGTGAAGACGTAAGCCTGGAACAGTGGAATAGGACTTTGGTTCTAAAACGACGTAAAGACAGCAGAGTGACAATAACTCTCAAAAAAGAAACAACAACTTTGAATTTAAATTTACAAGACATGTCATGACATTCTCATGTCATCTTCAGTTGCAAATGAGCATTTAGCATTTGAATATTTGAATATAAATTAAGGGCGTTACGCACTACGTGTCCGGGATTACGTTACATTTGAATGTAAAAACGCGAAAAACGTAATTAGCACGCGCTTGACTATATCAAAAAATAAATAAATAAATATAGTAATAATAAAAATAGATTAGAAGACCAAGGAACAACATAATTAAAAGGAAAGAGACAATTCTAGGTTTTTCAATTGCTGATTAAGGATGGGTTTTTCCCACTTAATATGCAATGCCTCTTGGATCTTAATTTGGTATTTTGAAGCGGCAGAATCTAAGATCGTGAAAGATTCAGTATCACAAGAGTCAAGACAGGCCCTTGATGATTGCAGGTGCTTGTAAATATGCGAAGTTTTGAGAATACTTCTATGGAAGTAAGCAAGCTGAGTTGGATTTGAATTTTCTTAAAAACTGTTTATCCTTCAATGTGTTTCCGATGTTCATCTGTTTTCAACTGCCTAACATAAGTAGACATGATGTACATGCTATTCGAAGACGCCTATTAAGAAGTGCTATCACCAAACGAAGAAAGGAACTCTGTAAGTTAACCATAGTAAGAGACAGATTAGCGGTGCATATGAATGGCATTGTCAGCAACATCGATGGATACATCCTCCTTGGAACTATTAAATATAATGTAAAGAAGGCTGTGAAACGTGTTATCGCCACTCACGAGAAGAAACTAAAAAAGTTTAACGCGAAACGTGGTTCTACCGTTTGCTTCAACGGAGAGAGTCACCAACCTCTCGTCGCACAATCTCACGTCCGAACAATTGGAAATACTTAAATATGGTCCTTCACACTCTATCTGTCCTTCTAACATTAGCAAAACGGATGTCTTCTCTTGTTTTGAGCTGATTAATCGCACCATGGTCAGAAATCTACTCGACAGAGAGCTAAAGGGAAAACTGGTCGCAGACCTTTCTCATCTTGCCCATTCGTACGTTTCTTCCCACCAACCTTCTGCAGCGGACTTAAAGAAATGTAGGATACTAAAGGATTTGAGGAAGAACAAGGACATTGTGATACTGAAGCCTGACAAACGAAATGGCTTAGTATTCATGGACAGGAAAGCCCACGAAGAAAGTATTTTTTCCATTATCAGAGACACTTCTAAGTTTAAGGCTAATGATAACGATCCTACATTACAAAGGGAGGGTAAATTACAACGTTTGTTAAGAGCGCATAAAAATAAGGGCCACTTAGACAAAGATACGTGTGAGAGAATCTATCCAACTGGTTCTCAACCAGCCAGGTTTTATGGGCTACCTAAAATGCACAAGGCTCGGCAGCCTAATGAAACACCTCCTTTTCGACCCATAGTATCTTCAATAGGTACCTACAACTACAATTTATCTAAAATCGTTTGTAATCTTCTAGAGCCACATGTCCCGCGTGAATACAACGTCCGCGACACGTTTTCTTTTGTACATGAAATCAACCAGTTATCAACCTTAGGGAAGTTCATGTTATCTTTCGATGTTGAGAGTTCGTATCTTTTGATGTCGAAACATGTCTTGTAAATTTAAATTCAAAGTTGTTTCTTTTTTGAGAGTTATTGTCACTCTGCTGTCTTTACGTCCTTTTAGAACTAAGGTCCTATTCCATTATTCCATGCTTACGTATTCCCACACTGGCTTGCTTTGAACACTCTAATTTTTTCAAAGTAAACGTCCCAGATCCCGAGCACACTCAGGTAAGAGCACACCCAGTATCTGCGAGGAGGAAAACCTTGGCGAGTAACGTACCTTGGGGCAGACCGGCCGGGCTATCCCAAGATCCAATTAGGGGCTTTTTAACTGCAACAACTTTAATATACGCTATTGGAGCTAAAACTACCGCGGATCCTCGTTAAAGGATTTAGGTTATACTCATTCCAATTACAAGACTTGCAAAAGCCTTGTTTTGTTCTATCTTGTCACTACCTCCCTGAGTCGAGATTGGGTAATTTGCGCGCCTGCTGCCTTCCTTGGATGTGCTAGCCGTTTCTCAGGCTCCCTCTCCGGAATCGAACCCTAATTCCTCGACACCCGTTGCAACCATGGTAAGCCACTACCTTACCATCGACAGTTGATGGGGTAGATATTTCAATGAAACATCGCCAGTGCAAAGGCCGTGCGATTCCATTAGTTACCATGATTCACCACAACACCGAGAAAAATCTGCATTGTTTGTTACTCTAATAAATACATCCCTTCCGAAGACAGTCGCAACTTTTCGCAACTGTAATCTCTAGAATTACTACGGTTATCCAAGTAGTAAGGGTACAATCAAATAAACGATAACTGATTTAATGAGCCATTCGAAGTTTCACAGTACTAGTGCTTATACTTAGACATGCATGGCTTAATCTTTGAGACAAGCATATGACTACTGGCAGGATACACAAGGTAGCTATTCGATATCGGAGTCACTCGCCACTAAAACAACTCAAACTCCGGCCACAAGCCTCTCCCACCGACGGACGATGCCGCACCCTCCGTTCTTTCGAACGCTCAGACAGCGAAAGGCCACCAAAAGATCGCGCCCTGGCTCGTTGCTCCCCCTTCAAGGCGGTCCCATCAAAGATCGTCGAGTCATCGGGCCTTCTCTCTTATTTTGCCCAACGTAGACAAAACTCTATGTATGTCAGGTCTTTTGCGCGTACAACTACCCCGTGCCATTTCCTGGCATGCTGCCCCAACAGAACCCAATTAGACTCTGAAGGTAGCATGTAGGAGAATGCTTTCCATATTCCTAATGCTAGACCTAACCCTAATTATTCTCGACCTCTACTTTACCCTACCCTTAACCGTTATTTATTCCTTACCCTAACCCTGACCCTAACGCTAAACCCTAATGTAAGTGTTTTCTTACTCTTTTTGTAATTTATCGAAAACAATTGGTTTTGGCAAGTTTGCAGATACCTCTTGCAAATCCGAGTTCCTAGCCTGACTTGAACAAGACTTAACCCATTTCTCACTGTGGCCACATTTCGCAGGAAACATCGTGTTTAAACTAAATTCTATTTTTTTCTTATAGATTTCACTACAATCTGGTCAAAAAAATTGGATTTGGCTTGTTCGTAGATACATTGTGGAAAACTGTCTTTCCAGCTTGAGTTGAGCAAGACTTGGCAAATTTTTACTCTCTGTCCAAATGTTGCTGGAAAGGTGGAGCATCATCCAAATCTTAGCGTTGTCTTTCAGATTTCGATGCAATCTAGTCAAAAAAACATTGTTTTGGCTTTACAGATAATTTTTGCAAAACCGTGTTTTCGGCGTGAGATGAGCAAGTCTTGACTTATTTCACTGTCTGGCCAAGTTTTGCAGGAAACACCGGGTGTTAAGCAAATTTTTGTGTTTTGTTACAGATTTCAATGCAATCCAGTTGAAAAAAGTGCTTTTGGGTTGTTTGCAAATACTTTTTGCAAAAGCGTGTTTTCAGAGTGAGTTCAGCAAGACTTCACCTATTTTACTCTCTGGCCAAGTTTTGCAGGAAACACCAAATATGAAGGAAATTTTAGTGGTTTCTTACAGAGTTCAATGCAATCTAGTCAAACAAATTACTTTTTGGTTGTTTGCAGATACTTTTTGCAAACGCCTGTTGTCAGAGTGAGTTCAGCAAGACTTGACTCATTTCACTCTCTGGCTAAATATCCCAGGAAACATAAAGTATCAACCACATTTTGTTTTTTTAGAAATTTGAACACAATCTCTCCAAAATAATCGGTTTTGACGTGTTTGCAGATACTTTTTTGTAAAATCGAGTTCTCAGCGAGATTTGAGAAAGACGACCTATTCCACTCTTTGGCCACATTCCGCAGGAAACATCGTGTTTCATCCAAATTTTAGTGTTTTCTTATAGATTTTAATACAATCTGATGAAAACAGTTGGATTTGGCTTGTTCGTAGATACTTTATCGTAAAAGCGTGGTTTGAGCCATAGCTGAGCATAATTTGGTACATATCACTCTCTTGCCAAAGTTTGCAGGAAAGATCGGGTCTCAACCAAATTTTGGCGTTTTCTCTTAGATTTCGATGCAGTGTGGTCAAAAAGATTGCTTTTGGCTTCTTTGCAAATACATTTTGCAAAACCGTGCTTTTAGGGTGAGTTGAGCAAGACTTGACCCTTTTCACTCTCTCACCAAGTTTTGCAGGAAAACTGGGTATTAAGCAAATTTTAGTAGTTTCTTACAGATTTCAATGCAATCTAGTAAAATAAACTGCTTTTGGGTTGTCTGCGGATACTTTTTGCATAACCGTGTTTTCAGCGTGAACTGAGCAAGACTTGACTCATATCACTCTTTGGCCAAATTCTTAAGGAAACATCAAGTATCAACCACATTTTATTGTTTCCTTAGAGACTGCCTGACCGACTGGTTGACTGTTTTTTACTAAGTTGCTGGCCGACAGGTGAATTACTGGCAAAATAAAGGTGACTGACTGGTTGACATACTAGCTGGTATTAGACTGGCTGACCACCTACCGGTTGCTGAGTGACGAGTGACTCTCTGACTGATTGGTTGAATCAGTGTGTTGAAGCTGACTGGCTGTGACTCGTTACCTAACTTCGTGACAGATTCGTGAATGAGTGTCTAATTGCCTTGTTGACTGCCTAGATGACTGAAACGTTGACTGCTCAATGGTACTTGACTGGCCATCTGACTGGGTAACTGACCGGATTACCGACTGGTGACTGAAGGTAATTGACTGGTGACTGGCTTGTTGACTGACCGGCTAACGAAGAGGTTGATTGAACCATTGGCACTTGACAGGCTAACTTAATTGCTGACCGACTGGTGACTGAGTGGCTAATTGACTGGTGAATGACTGGCTGACTGGCTGGTTGACTAGCCGACTGACTAGGAAGTTGTCTGACCCAGTGGTACTTAACTGGCTATCTGACTGGTTGTCTGACCTGCGAATCGAATGTTAAGCGAATGGCTCATTGAATGCTGGATAACTGGCTGACTGCCTGATTGACTGACTGGCCGACTTAGAGTTTGACGGACTTAATGGTGTTAAACTGGATATTTGACTGGTTTACTGACTTGCTGAACAACTGCTGACTGATCGGCTAGTTGACTAATGAGTAAGTGACTCTGACTGAGTGGCTGAATGAAAGACTGAGTTACTCAATGGTACTTGACTGGCTATCTGTCTGGTTGGACGACTTGCTGCCCAATTGGTCGCGAATAATAGACTGCTGGCTTGACTGACTCGGTTAATGAATGGTTGACTCGCTCAGTGGCACTTGACTTGCTATCTGACTGGTTAGCTAACTTGGTGACTGACTTGTGATTAAGTGCCTAGTTGAGTGGTGATTGAGATTCTGACTGGCTGGCTGACTCAGTGAATGACTGAATGGTTGAATGACTCAGTGGTATTTGCTTGGCTATCTAACCGGTTAACTAACTTGCTGACCAACTGCTGACTGAGTATCTAACCGACTAACCTGGTGACTAACTGACTGTGTCTTGTGGACTGACTGGATGACTCAATGTTACTTAACTGGCTGTCTGACTAGTTACCTGAGTTTCTGATCGACTGGCGACCAAGTGCTTAGCTGAATGGTGATCGAGATGGTGACTGGCAGGTTGACTGAGTAAGTGACTGAATGGTCGGCTAACTTGGTGACTGACTTGTGACTAAGTGCCTAGTTGAATGGTGATTGAGATTCTGGAACTTGACTATCTGACCATTTACCTGACTTGCTTATCGACTGGTGACTAACTGTCTTGTTGATTGACCGGCTAACAGAAAGGTTGACTGAACCATTGGGACTTGATAGGTTAACTGACTTGCTGACCGACTGGTGACTGAGTGGCTAACAGAAAGGTTGACTGAACCATTGGGACTTGATAGGTTAACTGATTTGCTGACCGACTGGTGACTGGTGACGGGTGACTGGCGACTGGTGACAGACTGGCTGCCTGGCTGGTTGACTGGCCGACTGACTGAAAAGTTGTCTGACCCAGTGGAACTTGACTGGCTATCTGATTGGCTGTCTGACTTGCGAACCGACTGGTGAGCGAGTGGGTCATTGATTACTGCCTGACTGGCTGACTGCATGATTGACTGACTGGTCGACTTACAGGTTGACTGACTTAATATTAGTGGACTGGATATCTGACTGGTTAACTGACTTGGTGTACAACTGGTGACTGCTCAGCTGATCTACTGGTGACTAAGTGACTCGTTGACTCAGTGGCTGATTAAAAGACTGAGTGACTCAATGGTACTGGACTGGCTATCTGTCTGGTTAGTCGACTTGTTGATCAAATTGGGACTGTGTCGCGAATAATTGACTACTGACTGACTGGCCGAATGGCTAGTTGACTGACTCGATTAATGAATGATTGACTGGCTCAGTGTCACTTCACTTCTATCTGACTGGTTAACCAACTTGGTGACCGACCTGTGACTAAGTGCCTAATTGAATGGTGATTGAGATGCTGACTGCCTGGTTGACTGAGTCACTGACTGAATGGTTGGCTGACTTAGTGGTACTTGCTTGGCTATCTAACCAGGTAACTAACTTGCTGACCGACTGCTGAATGAGTGACTAACTGCCTGGTGACTAACTGGCTGAGTGTCTCGTGGACTGACTGCTTGACTCAATGGTACTTGACTGGCTGTCTGACTAGTTACCTGAGTTGCTGACCGACTGGCGACTAAGTGCCTAGCTGAATGGTGATTGAGATGCTGACTGGCAGATTGACTGAGTGAGTGACTGAATGGTCGGCTGACTCAGTGGCACTTGACTGGCTATCTGACCATTTACCTGACTTGCTGATCGACTGGTGACTAACTGGCTGAGTGCCTGCCGGACTGACTGGATGACTGAATGGTTGACTAACTTAGTGGTACTTGACTGGTTATCGGACTGGTTAACTGACTTGCTGCCTGAGTGCGATGTTAACCGAGTAGCAACTGACTGGTTAATGACTGATGGTTAACTGACTGATTGTTAACTTGCTGACTGACTTGTACCTCAACGGCTTACTAACTGGCTAACTGATTGGTTATCTAATTCCCTGAGTGCCTGGTATAGTGAGTGGTTTTCCGACTGACTGAGTTAATGGTTACTGACTGATTGACGGGTAAACTAACTCACTGGTACCTGACCGGCTGACTGACTGGTTGAGTGATTCGCTGGTGCCTCACTAGCCCTCCGACTTGTTGACCGATATGGTCACCGACTACCAACGGGCTAATTGACTGGTGAGGGACTTGTGAACGAACTGGTTTGTACCTGAGCGGGTTACCGAATGGTTAACTGACTGACTGAGTTAAAGGTTCCAGAGCCGAGTGGCTGACTGATTGACTTACTCACTGGTAGCTGACTGGATATCTGACTTGTTGACTGACGCACTGACTGAGAAACGATTGGCTAATTGACTGGTAACTGACTGGTTAAGTGGTTGACTGACTCACTACTAGCTGACCAGCCTATTTACTGGTTCTACTTGGTTTACTATTCACTGGTTCCTGATCCGCTGGCTAACTGGTTGACTGACACACTGGTTCATGAACGCTGACAAACTGGGTCCCTAACTGGTTGACTGACTGAAAGACTTAAAGATTACTGACTGGCGACTGACTGATTCAGTGACTGTCTGACTTGTTAATTAAGTCACTCGTGGCCGACTACTAACGGACTGTCTAACTGACGATTGAGTAATAGGCTCACTGACTAATTGAATGACCCACTAGTACCTGACTAACTGACTGACTGGTTTACTAACTAGTTGACTGAATGATGACTCGCCGGCTGACTTACTGCTTGACTGACTCAACGATATTTGACCGGCTAACCGACGGCTTGACCGACCTACTGTTACTTAACTGGAATCCTGAGGTGTTGACTGCCTTACTGACCGACTGGTGACTCATTTATTGGTACTTAACTCGGTGACTTCCTGGTTGAGCGACCTATTGACTGACTGGTGAAATGACTGGTTGACTGGCTAGGTGATTGACTTGGTGACAGACTTATTGGTGGGTGATTACTGTCTGACCGTTTAATGGGTTGACCTAATCGCTGGTACCTGACCGACTAACTGATTCGTTGACTACCTTACTGAGCGACTGGTAATGGACTGACGAACTGAGTGGTTACTGACTTGCTCATTGAGTGGCCGAGTGACTGACTCAGTGACAGACTTGCTAGTACTTGACCGGCTGACAACCTGTTACGCTATCTGGCTGACCCATAGGTGATTGACTGGCTTAGTGAGTGGCTTTACTGAGTGGTTGAGTGAATTACTGGTATCCTTCTGTGTATCTCAATGGTTGACTGAGTTGCGGACCATTAATAAATGCACGGCTAAGTGACTATCCGACTTACTGAAAGTGACCAGTTGACTGATTGGCTTAGCACCTTGCTAACGGACTTGTGACTGACTGAATAAGCGACTACTGACCGACTAGCTAACAAAGTGGTGACTGACTGAATGGCTGACTGACTGGTCGACCTGGTCAGTGGTACCTGACAAGCTGACGGACTAATTGACTGACTCATTGGTTCCTGACGTCTATCTGACTAGTCGACTGATGGGTTGATTGCCTTGCTTGCCGACTGGTGACTGATTGGCTGCGTAAGTGGCTGGTGGACTGACTGGATGACTGAATGGTTGACTGACTCAGTGGTACTTGACTGGTTATCGGACTGGTTAACCGACTCGACGACCGACTGGCGACTGCGTCGCCTTTTGAGTCGTGACTGACCAGCTGATTGGGTGGTTTACTGACTCTGTCTGAATGGTTGAGTGACCCCAGCCACTCATTTCTCAGTCGGTGCGTCCGTCAACAGGTCAAATGGCCATTCAGCTACCATTCAGTCAGTCAGTCAATCAATAAATGGGCTCAGGAACCTTTAACTCATTCAGTCAGTTAAACATTCAGTAACTCGCTGAGTTACTAACTAGTTAAATCAGAATTCCGTCACCAGTCAATTAGTTTGTGGGTAGTCGGTCACCATGTCAGTCAACAAGTCAGAGGGTTAGTAAGGCACGAGCGAGTCACTCGACCAGTCAGTCAGCCAGTCAGGTATTAGTGAGTTAGTTTACCCGTCAATTAGTCATTAACCATTACCTCAGTCAGTCGGACAACCTCTCACTCATCCAGTTACTCAAGCACCTAAATAACCAATTAGTTAGGCAGTTAGTCATCCGTTGAAGTAGTTAACAATGAGCCCGTAAACCATCAGTCAGTAACTAGTCAGTTGCCACTCGGCTAACATCGCACTGACTGACTGGCTCACTGCCTGATTGACTTGCCGGCCGACTGGAAGGTAAACTGTCTTAGTGGTACTGGACTGTATATCTGCCTGGTTAACTGACTTGGTGTACGACTGGTGACTGGTCGGCTAATTCACTGGTGACTAAGTGACTCGCTGACCAAGCGGCTGATTGAAAGACTGAGTAAGTCAATAGTAATTGACTGGCTATGTGTTTGGTTAGTCGACGTGCTGACAAGATGAACCCTACGTCACTAATAAATTACTACTGACTGACTGGTCGACTGGCTGGTTGACTGACCCTATTAATGAATGGTTGACTGGCTCAGAGGCACTTGACTTGCTATCTAACTGGTTAACTAATTTCGTGACCGACTTGTGACTAAGTGCCTAGTCGAGTGGTAATTGAGATATTAACTGGCTGGTTCAATGAGTAACTGAGTGAACGGTTGGCTGACTCAGTGGTCCTTGCTTGGCTATCTAACCGGTTAAATAACTTGCTGACCGACTGCTGACTGAGTTACTAACTGCCTGGTGACTACTGGCAGAGTGTCTTGTGGACTGACTCCATGACTCAATGGTATTTGACTGGCTGTCTGACTAGTTAGCTGAGTTGCTGACCGACTGGCAACTAAGTGCCTAGCTGAATGGTGATTGAGATGCTGACTGGCAGGTTGACTGAGTGACTGACTTAATGGTTGGCCTACTAAGTGACACTTGACGGGCTATCTGAACAGTTACCTGACTTGCTGACCGACTGGTGAATAGCTGGCTAGGTGCCTGGCGGACTGACTGAATGACTGAATGGTTGACTTTCTTAGTGGTACTTGACTGGTTATCAGACTGGTTAATTGACTTGCTCCCTAAGTGCGATGTTAGCCGAGTGGCAACTGACAGGTTAGTGACTGATGGTTTACTGGCTGATTGTTCACTACTGACCTCCTGGTTGAGCGACTGATTGACTGACGGGTTAAATGACGAATTGATTGGCTGCGTGATTGACTTGCTGACAGACTTATTGGTGTGTGATCACTGCCTGACCGTCTAATGGTTTGAACTAATCACTGGTACCTGACCGACTGACTTGTCGACTACCGTACTGAACGACTAGTAATGGTTTGACTAACTGAGTGGTTAGGAAACTGCTCACTGAGTGGATGAGTGAAAGACTGAGTGACAGACTTGCTGGTACTTGATTGGCTGACAAACTGTTACGCTTCCTGGCTGACCCATAGGTGACTGACTGGCTTATTGACTAGTTCACCAATTGGTTGAGTGAATTACTGGTATCCAACTGTGTATATCAATCGTTGACTGGGTTGCGGACTCATTAATGAATACCCGGCTTAGTGACTTACTGACAAGTGACCAGCTTACTGATTGGTTTACCACCTTGCTAATTGACTGGTGACTGACTTAATAAGCGACTTGTGACTTACTACCTAACAAAGTTGTGACTGACTGACTGGCTGACTGACTGGTCGACCTCGTCAATAGTACCTTACCAAATGACTGATTAGTTGACTAACTCATTGCTTCCTGACGCCTATGTCATTGGTTGACTTATGGGTTGACTGACTTGCTTACCGACTGGTGACTGAGTGGCTGGATGAGTGGCGGGTGGACTGACTGGATGACTGAATGGTTGAATGACTAAGTAGTACTTGACTGGTTATCGGACTGGTTAACCAACTTACCGAACGACTCGCGATTGCGTCGCCTTTTGCGTCGTAACTGACCAGATGACTGGCTGGTTTACTCACTCGTTGTCTGAATGTTTGAGTGACCCAGTCCACCTTTAGTGGTTAACTGACTGGTCAACTGATTTACTGGCCGACTTGTGATTGAGTGGCCAATTGACAGGTGATTGACGGCCTGACTTGCCGATTGACAAGTTTACTCTCTGAATTGGTGACTGTTAAAGTGATATTTTTCTGGTTAATTGACCTGCTGAGCGATTCGTTACTGAGTGGCTAATTGAATGGTTACTGACTGGCTGACTGCTTGGTTGTCTGACTGACTAAATAAAGGGTTGACTACCCTAATCGTACCTGACTGGCTATGTGACTAGTTAACTGACTTAATTACCGACTGGTGACTGCGTGGCTCATTGAGTGCTGATTAACTGGCTGACTGAGAGGTTGACAAGCTGAATAGTATTAGACCAGCTATCTAACTAGTTAACTAAGTTTCTCACCGAATGGTGACCTGGAGGCTATTTTAGTATTGACTGTCTCGCTTGTCGACTGACTAGGTGACTGACTGGGTCACTGACTTAGTGATACTTGAGTGATTATTTGCTTGGTTCACTTTTTTGCTCAGCTAATGGTTTACTGATTCACTGGTACCTAACTGGGTATGTGACTGGTTAACTGACTGAACCATTGGCACTTGACAGGCTAACTTAATTGCTGACCGACTGGTGACTGAGTAGCTGGTTGACTGGCCGACTGACTAAGAAGTTGTCTGACCAAGTGGTACTTGGCTGGCTATCTGACTGGTTGTCTGACCTGCGAATCGACTGGTGAGGGAATGGCTCATTGAATGCTGACTAACTGGCTGATTGCCTGATTGACTGACTGGCCGACTGAAAGGTTGACGGATTTATTGGTATTGGACTGGATATCTGACTGGTTAACTGACTTACTGAACAACTATTGACTGATCGGCTAGTTAACTAATGATTAAGTGACTCATTGAGTGGCTGATTAAACGACTGATATACTCAATGGTACTTGACTGGCTATCTGTCTGGTTAGTCGACTTCCTGCCCAATTGATCGCGAGTATTAGACTGCTGGCTTGACTGACTCGGTTAATGAATGGTTGACTCGCTCAGTGGCACTTGACTTGCTATCTGACTGGTTAGCTAACTTGGTGACTGACTTGTGATTAAGTGCCTAGTTTAATGGTGATTGAGATTCTGACTGGCTGGCTGACTCAGTGAATGACTGAATGGTTGACCTCTCAAAGTCCAACCCTACGTCCTCGTCGTGAGAGGTGGAAACAGGTAATGCTGGCTAACAGGGCTCTGGTGAAGCTGCATAGGCTAATCCCCCGTGCAGTGGATGTAACGGATTACAGAATCATTGATCAATTTTAACTTAACCATCGACTTGGGGAATAGGGGGTCGTCACACAGACAGCATATGACGCAGCGTAGGGAAAGCCGTCAGGATCCTACACAGCCGATTGCTCTTCTTTCTCCTAAGTCAGCATCCCTATTAGGCACGTGGAACGTGAGAACTATGTTCCAACCAGGCCGTGCTCATAGCGCATGAGATGAAGAGGTACAAGTTATCAATCCTCGGACTGAGCGAAACACGCTGGACCTCATCAGGAGAGATGAAACTGGCAGATGGCACAACTATCATATATTCAGGCCATCAGGACGACGGAGCACCACACACTGAGGGTGTCGCATTCATGTTAACATCAGAATCTCGTAGAGCCATGATCTCATGGGAACCTATAAATTCTAGAATTATCACTGCCAGGTTCAGGACCAAACATAAGAAGATAACCGCACATATTATCCAGTGCTATGCTCCAACAAATGATTCAACTAAGGAGGACAAGGATGATTTCTATGGTGTGCTTACTGAAATAGTTGACAAAGCGAAGGAAAGAGATCTTGTAATGATAATGGGTGACTTTAACGCAAAGATAGGAGAGAATAACAGAGGATACGAGCAGATTATGGGTAAACATGGTCTGGGGACAATAAATGAAAATGGTGAACGTTTCGCAGACTTTTGCGCAGACTGCAACCTTGTCATCGGAGGAAGCTTGTTCCCGCACAAAACAGCACACAAGGCAACATGGGTATCGCCTGACCACGTAACAGAAAATCAAATAGACCATATATGCATCTCACAGAAGTTCAGGCGATCTTTATTGGATACACGCGGCGTCAAGAGAGGTGCAGACGCTGCATCAGACCATCACCTCCTAGTTGCCAGAGTCAGATTAAAGCTGAAGCGTAACTATCAACCACGAAATCCAAGGATAAAGTACAATGTGCACTACCTCATGGATAGTGATACAGTACAGAGCTTCCGGTTGTCGTTGTCTAACAGATTTCAGCCCCTACAAGATCTGAATATAGAGGATGAATGGAGTGACATCAAAGAGAGTATTAACAGAACATGGGTAGAAGTATTAGGGACTAAGACAGCTGAGCACAAGGAATGGATTACACCAGGAACCATGGGGTCTATCAGCAAAAGAAAACATCTGAAGGAAGAGTACAACAGAAGCAGGACAAGGAGAGAAAAGGCAGAGGCACACAAGAGGTATGAGGCAGCAAACAGTGAAGTAAAGCGTAAGATCAAACAAGATAAAAGGGAATATTATGATACCCTAGCGACGAAGGCAGAAGAGGCTGCAGCACATGGCAATATGAGGGACCTCTATGATACCACCAGGAAGTTGGCGGGTAAATTTCAACAGACTAGCAGCCAAGTAAAGGACAAAGAAGGTAATATCTTGACTAGGGAAGATGAGCAGCTTAAGCGGTGGGCACAATACTTCAATGATCTCCTCAATCGTCCTCCCCCGCCAGAACTTCCAATAATACCGGAGGCTTCAGCTGAGCTGAATGTGAACTGCGGGAAGCCATCCAAATTAGAGATTGTGCGCTCTATCAAGATGCTTAAGTCAGGGAAAGCAGCTGGCCCAGATAACATACCTCCAGAGTCCCTGAAAGCTGACCCCGACCTATCAGCAGATATCCTCTATGGCTTGCTTGGAAAGATATGGGAAGAGGAGGAGATGCCCCAGGACTGGAACGAGAGCTACATTGTAAAACTGCCAAAGAAAGGTGACCGCCGGGAGTGCAAGAATTACAGAGGTATATCCTTGATGTCAACGGCAGGCAAGGTGCTGAACAGAATTATCTTGCTTCGTCTTCAGGGGGCTGTGGATGCTACACTAAGAGATCAGCAGGCTGGCTTCAGGGAGGACCATTCCTGTATCGACCAAATAGCCACACTTAGGATAATCATTGAGCAGTCAATTGAATGGAACACTTCTCTTTACGTTAATTTCATCGACTTTGAAAAGGCTTTTGATAGCCTCGATAGAAGTGTTCTTTGGTGCCTTATGAGACACTATGGCATACCAGGGAAATTCATTCGAATCATCAAAAATTCCTATGATAAGATGACTTGCAGAGTCCTTCATGCTAGTGGATTGTCAGATAGCTTCGCGGTCAACACTGGGGTCAAGCAGGGTTGTTTGATGGCACCGTTTTTGTTTCTACTTGCTATGGACTGGATCATGAAGGAAACAACTAGAGAACAGCGAAATGGGATCCAGTGGAACTTATTGGAGCAACTTGAAGATCTAGAGTTTGCTGATGATATCGCCCTGGTGTCAAGTAACAACCAACAAATGCAGGACAAAACAGCACGGCTAACAGCTAATTCCATCAAGTTAGGCCTGCATCCGAATGTGAGTAAGACCAAGGTTATGAAGGTCAACTGCACCAACAACAGACCAGTTAAAGTGAGGGATACCATCTTGGAGGAAGTAACATCTTTTGTCTACCTAGGCAGTGTAGTCAGCATTGACGGAGGTTCCGATGAAGATATCAAGGTCAGGATAAACAAAGCCAGAGTAGCTTTCAATATGCTGAGGAAAGTGTGGTCCTCCCATGTCATCTCACGGAGAACCAAATTTAGAATTTTTAACACCAATGTCAAAGCAGTCCTCCTCTATGGCTCTGAAACGTGGAGAACAACTAACCAAACGTCCCAGAAATTGCAGACCTTCGTCAATAAGTGCCTTAGGCGAATTTTAAAAATCAGTTGGACTGACAGGGTAACGAACGAGATGCTGTGGGAATTAGCAGGCGAGGAACCAATCATAACTCAGATCTCAAAGAGAAAGTGGAGATGGATAGGTCACATCCTAAGGAAACCGGCTAACAACATCACCCGGCAGGCACTACGTTGGAACCCTCAGGGCAAGAGAAAGAGGGGTCGTCCCAGGAACTCCTGGAGAAGAGGTGTAGAGTCCCAAATGAGAAACTGGGGCCACACTTGGGCCACTTTAGGAAGATTTGCCCAGGACAGAACCCGATGGAGGACGGAAGTGGTTAATGGCCTATGCTCCAACCGGAGCTAAGGGAATATATATTAGACTGCTGACTGACTGGCTGACTGGCTGGGTCACTGACTCGGTTAATGAATGGTTGACTCGCTCAGTGGCACTTGACTTGCTATCTGACTTCTTAACTAACTTGGTGCGCGACTTGTGACTAAGTGCCTAGTCAAACGGTGATTGAGATGCTGACTGGCTGGTTGACTCAGTGAATAATGGTATTTGCTTGGCTATCTAACCGGTTAACTAACTTGCTGAACAACTGTTGACTGAGTGGCTAACCGACTAACCTGGTGACTAACTGGCTGTGTCTTGTGGACTGACTGCATGACTCAATGGTACTTAACTGGCTGTGTGACTAGTTACCTGAGTTGCTGATCGACTGGCGACCAAGTGCTTAGCTGAATGGTGATTGAGATGGTGACTGGCAGGTTGACTGAGTGAGTGAGTGAATGGCCGGCTGACTCAGTGGCATTTGACTGGCTATCTGACCAGTTACCTGACTTGCTGATCGACTGGTGACTAACTGGCTGAGTGCCTGGTGGACTGAGTGGATGACTGGCTGGTGGTACTTGACTGGATTTCGTACAGGTTAAGTGACTTGCTGCCTGAGTGCGATGTTAACCGAGTGGTAACTGACTGGTTATTGACTGATGGTTAACTGGCTGATTGTTAACTTGCTTACTTACTTGTACCCCAACGGCTGACTAACCGGCTAACTGATTGTTTATCTAACTGCTTGAGTGACTGATTGAGTTAATGGTTACTAACTGATTGAGAGGTAAACTAAGTAACTGATACCTAACCGGCTGACTGACTGGTTGAATGACTCGCCTGTGCCTCGCTAGCTCTCCGACTTGTCGACCGACATGGTGACCGACTACCGACGAACTAATTAACTGGTGATGGACTTGTGAACTAACTGGTTGGTACGTGAGCGGGATACTGTATGTCTAACTGACTGACTGAGTTAAATGTTCCCGAGCCTTAAACTGGTGACTGACTGATTGAATAAATCACTGGTAGCCTACTGGCGATCTGACTTGTTGACGGACGCACTGACTTGGAAACGATTGGGTAATTAACTGGTAACTGACTGGTTAATTGGTTGAATGACCCACTACCAGCTGACCAGCCTATTGACTGGTTGCCTATGTGGTTGGCTGACTGGTTAACTAAACTTCTGACGAATTGTTGACTCAGCAGTTAACTGACTTCTTAAATGAGCGATTGGTGACGTGGTGACCGACTCGTCGACTGACTCACCGGTACCTGATCTGCTGACTAACCGGTTGACTGAGCTACTGGTTCCTGAACGGCTGACTATCTGGGTTCCTAACTGGTTGACTGACTGAACGACTTCAAGATTATTGACTGGCGAGTGACTGACTTAACGGGAATCCTGAGATTTTGACATCCTTGCTGACTCATTTATTGGTACTTAACTGGCTGACTTTCTGGTTGAGCGGCTGTTTAACTGACTGGTTGAATGACTGTCTGACTGGCTGGGTGATTGGCTTGCTGACAGACTTATTAGTGGGTAAATACTGTCTTTCCGTCTAATGGGCTGACCTAATCACTGGTACCTGACCGAGTGACTGACTTGTTGACTATCTTACTGAGCGACTGGAAAAAGAGTGAGTAACTGAGTGGTTACTGACTTCCACGCTAAGTGACCGGGTGACTGACTGATTGACAAACTTGCTAGTACTTGACCATCTGACAAACACTCACGCTACCTGGCTGGCCCATAGGTTATTGACTGGCTTAGTGACTAGTTCACTAAGCGGTTGATTGAATTACTGGTATTCAACTGTGTATCTTCATGGTTGACTGGGCTGCCGACCCATTAATGAATGCATGGCTAAATTAGTATCCAACTTAATGACAAGTGACTGGCTAACTAATTGGCTTACCACCTTGCTAATTGTCTGGTGACTGACTTAATAAGCAAGTAAAAAATATAAACAAAGTGGTAACTGGCCTACTGGCAGACTGACTGGTCGACTTCGTCGGTGGTACCTGACCAGCAGACTGACTAGTTGACTGACACATTGGCTCCTGAGGCCTCTTTGATTGGTCGACTGATGGGTTGACTGACCTTCATACCGACTCGCGACTGAAAGGCTGGGTGAGTGGCTGGTGGACTGACTGGATAACTGAATAATTGAAGTGGTACTTGACTGGTTACTGGACTGGTCAGCCGCCTTGCCAAGCGACTGGCGACTGCGTCGTATTTTGAGTCGTGACTGACCAGCTCACTTGCTGGTTTACTGACTCGCTGTCTGAATGTTTGAGTAACCCAGTCCTACTTAAATGGTTATCTGACTAGTTAACTGATTTACTAGCCGACTTGTGATTGAATGGCTAATTGACGGGTGACTGATGGCCTGACTGGCCGTTTCACTAATTGGCTCTCTGAATGGGTGACTGTTTGAGTGATATTTCTCTTGTTAACTGACCTGCTGAGCGATGGTTAGTGTGGTGCAACTGAGTCAGTCAAGCATTCAGTCATACAATAAGTCATCCAGCCAGTGAGTGACCAGTAGGTAGGCCAACTAGTCACTAGAGAGTCAGCAACTCAGTTAAGAGGTTAGTTAGCCAGTCAAGTACCACTGAGTCAGTCAACCATTTAGTCATCCAGTCATTCAACCAGCCAGTCAGTCACCAGTCAATGAAAAAGGCAGTCACCGGTCGGTCAGCAAGTCAGTTAACCAGTCACATACCCAGTTAGGTACCAGTGAATCAGTAAACCATTAGCTGAGCAAATAAGTGAACCAAGTAAATAATCACTCAAGTACAACTAAGTCAGTGACCCAGTCAGTCACCCAGACAGTCGACAAGCGAGACACTCAATACTAAAATAGCCTCCAGGTCACCACTCGGTGAGCAACTCAGTTAACTAGTTAGATAGCTGGTCTAATACCATTCAGCTTGTCAACCTCTCAGTCAGCCAGTTAATCAGCACTCAAGTAGCCACGCAGTCACCAGTCGGTAACTAAGTCAGTTAACCAGTCACATAGCCAATCAGGTACGATTAGGGTAGTCAACCCTTTACTTAGCCAGTCAGACAACCAAGCAGTCAGCCAGTCAGTAACCATTCAATTAGCCACTCAGTAACGAATCGCTCAGCAGGTCAGTTAACCAGACAAATATCACTTTAACAGTCACCCATTCAGAGAGTAAACTGGTCAATCGGCCAGTCAGGCCGTCAATCACCTGTCAATTGGCCACTCAATCACAAGTCGGCCAGTAAATCAGTTGACCAGTCAGTTAACAACTAAAGGTGGACTAAGTCACTCAAACATTCAGACAACGAATAAGTAAACCAGCCAGTCATCTGATCAGTTACGACCCAAAAGGCGA
Source organism: Stylophora pistillata (assembly GCF_964205215.1). Taxonomy (NCBI): domain Eukaryota; kingdom Metazoa; phylum Cnidaria; class Anthozoa; order Scleractinia; family Pocilloporidae; genus Stylophora; species Stylophora pistillata. The sequence continues at coordinate 19,465,429 of NC_142528.1, read as the reverse complement.
CGCAGTCACGAGTCGTTCGGTAAGTTGGTTAACCAGTCCGATAACCAGTCAAGTACTACTTAGTCATTCAACCATTCAGTCATCCAGTCAGTCCATGAGCCACTCATCCAGCCACTCAGTCACCAGTCGGTAAGCAAGTCAGTCAACCCATAAGTCAACCAATGACATAGGCGTCAGGAACCAATGAGTCAGTCAACTAGTCAGTCATTTGGTAAGGTACTACTGACGAGGTCGACCAGTCAGTCAGCCAGTCAGCCAGTCACAGCTTTTTTAGCTAGTCAGTCACAAGTCGCTTATTAAGTCAGTCACCAGTCAATTAGCAAGGTGGTAAATCAATCAGTAAGCTGGTCACTTGTCAGTAAGTCAGATAGTCACTAAGCCGTGCATTCATTAATGGGTCCGTAACCCAATCAACCATTGAGATACACAGTTGGATACCGGTAATTCACTCAACCAATTGGTGAACTAGTCAATAAGCCAGTCAATCACCTATGGGTCAGCTAGGTAGCGTAACAGTTTGTCAGCCCATCAAGTACTAGCAAGTCTGTCACTCAGTCTTTCACTCAGCCACTCAGTGAGCAGTTTGTTAACCACTCAGTTAGTCAAACCATTATTAGTCGTTCAGTAAGGTAGTCAACAACTCAGTCGGTCAAGTACCAGTGATTAGTTCAAACCATTAGACGGTCAGGCAGTGATCACACACCAATAAGTCTGTCAGCAAGTCAATCACGCAGCCGAACAATTAGTCATTTAACCCGTCAGTCAATCAGTCGCTCAACCAGGAGGTCAGTAGTGAACAATCAGCAAGTAAACCATCAGTCACTAACCCGTCAGTTGCCACTCGGCTAACATCGCACTTAAGGAGCAAGTCAATTAACCAGTCTGATAACCAGTCAAGTACCACTAAGAAAGTCAACCATTCAGTCATCCAGTCAGTCCACCGGGCACTTTGCGAGCTATTCACCACTCTGTCAGGAATTCAGGTAACTGTTCAGATAGCCAGTCAAGTGCGACTGAGTAGGCCCACCATTCAGTCACTCACTCAGTCAACCTGCCAGTCGGCATCTCAATCACCATTCAGGTAGGCACTTAGTTGTCAGTCGGTCAGCAACTCAGCTACCTAGTCAGACAGCCAGTCAAATACCATTGAGTCATGCAGTCAGTCTAGAAGACACTCATCCAGTTAGTTACCAGACAGTTAGTCACTCAGTCAACAGACGGTCAGCAAGTTAGTTAACCGGTTAGATAGCCAAGCAAGGACCACTGAGTCAGCCAAACGTTCACTCAGTTACTCAATTAACCAGCTAGTCAGCATCTCAATTACCATTCAACTAGGCACTTAGTCACAAGTCGGTCACGAACTTAGTTAACCAGTCAGATGGCAAGTCAAGTGCCTCTGAGCCAGTCCAACATTCATTAATCGGGTCAGTCAACAAGCCGGTCGACCAGTCAGTCAGTAGTAGTTTGTTAGTGACGTAGGGTTCATTTTATCAGCACGTCGACTAACCAAACACATAGCCAGTCAATTACTATTGACTTACTCAGTCATTCAATCAGTCGCTTGGTCAGCGAGTCGCTTAGTCACCAGTGAATTAGCCGACCAGTCACCAGTTGTACACCAAGTCAGTTAACCAGGCAGATATACAGTCCAGTACCACTAAGACAGTTTACCTTTCAGTCGGCCGGTAAGTCAATCAGGCAGTGAGCAAGTCAGTGCGATATTAGCCGTGTGGCAACTGACTAGTTACTGACTGATGGTTTACTGGCTGATTGTTAACTACTTCGACGGCTGACTAACTGACTAACTAATTGGTTATTTAGGTGCTTGAGTAACTGGTTGAGTGAGAGGTTGTCCGACTGACTGAGTTAATGGTTACTGACTATTTGACGGGCAAACTAACTCACTAATACCTGACTGGCTGACTGACTGGTCGAGTGACTCGCTCGTACCTCACTAGCCCTCTGATTTGTTGACTGACATGGTGACCGACTACCCACAAACTAATTGGCTGGTGACGGAATTCTGATTTAACTAGTTGGTAACTCAGCGAGTTACTGAATGTTTAACTCACTAAATGAGCTAAAGGTTCCTGAGCCGATTTACTTATTGATTGACTGACTCAATAATAACTGACTGGCCGTTTGACCTGTTCACGAACGCACCGACTGAGAAATGATTGGCTAGGGTCACTCAACCATTTAGAAAGAGAGTCAGTTAAGCAGCCAATAGGCTGGTCAGTCACGTCTCAAAAAGCGACGCAGTCGCCAGTCGGTCGTCGAGTCGGGTAACCAGTCCGATAACCAGTCAAGTACCACTGAGTCAGTGAAACATTCAGTCATCCAGTCAGTCCACCCGCCACTTACCCAGCCAATCAGTCACAAGTCGGTAAGCAAGTCAGTCAACCCATCAGTCAACTAGTCAGATAGGCGTCAGGAACCAATCAGTCAGTCAACTAATCCAGTTAGTCACTCAGTCAGCAGTTGGTCAGCAAGTTAGTTACCTGGTTAGATAGCCAAGCAAGTACCACTAAGTCAGCCAACCATTCAGTCAGTGACTCAGTCAACCAGACAGTCAGCATCTCAATCACCATTCAATTAGGCACTTAGTCACAGGTCGGTCACCAAGTTGGTTAACCAGTCAGATAGCAAGTGAAGTGCCACTGAACCAGTCAACCATTCATTAATCGAGTCAGTCAACCAGCCAGTCGGCCAGTCAGTCAGTAGTAAATTATTCGCGACCTAGTCCCCATTTAATCAGCAAGTCGACTAAACAGACAGATAGCCAGTCAAGTACCATTGAGTCACTCAGTCTTTCAATCAGCCACTCAGTCAACGAGTCACTTCGTCACCAGTCAATTAGCTGACCAGTCACCAGTTGTACACCAAGTCAGTTAGCGAGTGAGATATCCAGTCAACCTTTCAGTCGACCAGTCAGTCAATCTGGCACTCAGCCAGTCAGTCAGCAATCAATGACTCACTCGCTCACCAGTCGGTTCGCAAGTCAGACAGCCAATCAGATAGCCAGTCAAGTACCACTGGGTCAGACAACTTTTCAGTCAGTCGGTCAGTCAACCAGCCAGGCAGCTAGTCAGTCACCGGTCAATTAGCCACTCAGTCACCAGTCGGTCAGCAAGTCAGTTAACCTGTGAAGTCCCAATGGTTCAGTCAACCTTTCTGTTAGCCGGTCAGTCAACAAGAGAGTTAGTCACTAGTCGATAAGCAAGTCAGGTAAATGGTCAGATAGTCAAGTGCCACTGAGTCAGCCGACCATTCAGTCACTTACTCAGTCAACCTGCCAGTCACCATCTCGATCACCATTCAGCTAAGCACTTGGTCGCCCGTCGATCAGAAACTCAGGTAACTAGTCATCCAGTCAGTCCACAAGACACAGCCAGTTAGTCACCAGGTTAGTCGGTTAGATACTCAGTCAGCAGTTTTTCAGCAAGTTAGTTAACAGGGTAGATAGCCAAGCAAATACCATTAAGTCATTCAACCATTCAGTCATTCACAGAGTCAACCAGCCAGTCAGAATCTCAATCACCATTCAACTAGGCACTTAGTCACAAGTCAGTCACCAAGTTAGTTAACCAGTCAAGTGCCACTGAGCGAGTCAACCATTCATTAACCGAGTCAGTCAACCAGCCAGTCGGCCAGTCAGCCAGCAGTCTATTATTCGCGAGCAATTGGGCAGCAAGTCGACCAACGAGACAGATAGCCAGTCAAGTACCATTGAGTAACTCAGTTTTTCAATCAGTCACTCAGTCAATGAGTCACTTACTCATTAGTCAACTAGCCGATCAGTCAGCAGTTGTTCAGCAAGTCAGTTAACCAGTCAAATATCCAGTTTAACACCATTAAGTCCGTCACCCTCTCAGTCGGCCAGACAGTCAATCAGGCAGTCAGCCAATTATCCAGCATTCAATGAGCCATTCGCTCACCATTCGATTCGCAGCTCAGACAACCAGTCAGATAGCCAGTCAAGTACAACTTCTTAGTCAGTCAGCTTCTTAGTCAGTCTTCTTAGTCACTTAGTCTTCTTAGTCACTTCTTAGTACAACTTCTTAGTCAGTCAGCTAGTCAACCAACCAGTCAGCCAGTCAGTCACCAGTCAATTAGCCACTCAGTCACCAGTCGGTCAGCAATTAAGTTAGCCTGTCAAGTGCCAATGGTTCAGTCAACCTTTTTGTTAGCCGGTCAGTCAACAAGCCAGTCACCAGTCAATTACCTTCAGTCACCAGTCGGTAATCCGGTCAGTTACCCAGTCAGATGGCCAGTCAATTATCATTGAGCGGTCAACGTTTCAGTCATCTAGGCAGTCAACAAGGCAATTAGACACTCATTCACAAATCTGTCACGAGGTTAGGTAACGAGTCACAGCCAGTCAGCTTCAACACACTGATTCAACCAATCAGTCAGAGAGTCACTCGTCACTCAGCAACCGGTAGGTGGTCAGCCAGTCTAATACCAGCTAGTATGTCAACCAGTCAGTAAGCCAGTCAGGCACCTTTTTTTTGCCAGTCATTTACCTGTCAGCCAACAACTTAGTAAAAACAGTCAACCAGTCGCTCAGGCAGTCTCTAAGGAAACACTAAAATGTGGTTGATACTTGATGATTCCTTGGTAATTTGGCCAGAGAGTGAAATGGGTCAGTTCACGCTGAAAACACGGTTATGCAAAAGGTATCCGCAGACAACCCAAAAGCAGTTTATTTTACTAGATTGCATTGAAATCTGTAAGAAAATACTAAAATTTGCTTAATACCCGGTTTTCCTACAAAACTTGGTTAGAGAGTGAAAAGGGTCAAGTCTTGCTCAACTCACCCTAAAAGCACGGTTTTGCAAAATTTATTTGCAAAGAAGCCAAAAGCAATCTTTTTTACTACATTGCATCGAAAGCTAAGAGAAAACGCCAAAATTTGGTTGAGACCCGATCCTTCCTGCAAGCTCTGGCCAGAGAGCGATATGTGCCAAATTTTGCTCAGCTGTGGCTCAAACCACGGTTTTACGATAAAGTATCTACGAACAAGCCAAATCCAACTGTTTTCATCAGATTGTATTAAGTGGAATAGGTCGTCTTTCTCAAATCTCGCTGAGAACTCGGTTTTGCAAAAAAGTATCTGCAAACACGTCAAAACCAATTTTTTTGGAGAGATTCTGTTCAAATTTCTAAAAGAACATAATGTGGTAGATACTTTATGTTTCCTGGGATATTTAGCCAGAGAGTGAAATGGGTCAAGTCTTGCTGAACTCACTCTGACAACAGGCGTTTGCAAAAAGTATCTGCAAACAACAAAAAAGTAATTTGTTTGACTAGATTGCATTGAACTCTGTAAGAAACCACTAAAATTTCCTTCATACCTGGTGTTTCCTGCAAAACTTGGCGAGAGAGTAAAATGGGTGAAGTCTTGCTGAACTCACTCTGAAAACACGCTTTTGAAAAATGTATTTGCAAACAACCCAGAACCACTTTTTTTTAACAAGATTGCATTGAAATCTGTAACAAAACACAAATATTTGCTTAACACCCGGTGGTTCCGGCAAAACTTGGCCAGACAGTGAAATAAGTCAAGACTTGCTCATCTCACGCCGAGAACACGGGTTTGCAAAAATTATCTGTAAAGCCAAAATAATTTTTTGACTAGATTGCATCGAAATCTGAGACAACGCTAAAATCTGGATGATACCCGATCTATCTAGCAACATTTGGACAGAGAGTAAAAATTTGCCAAGCTCAACTCAAGCTGAAAAGACAGTTTTCCACAATGTATCTACGAACAAGCCAAATCCAGTTTTTTTGACCAGATATTAATGAAATCTATAACAAAAAACTAGAATTTAGTTTAAACACGATGTTTCCTGCGAAATGTGGCCATAGAGACAGATGGGTTAAGTCTTGTTCAACTCAGGCTAAGAACTCGGATTTGCAAAGGTATCTGCAAACTTGCCAAAACCAATTGTTTTCAATAGATCATTACAAAACATGTAAGAAAACACTAACATTAGGTTTTAGCGTTAGGGTCAGGGTTAGGGTTAGGAATATGGATGGCATTTTCCTACAAGCTTCCTTCAGAGTCTAACCGGGTTCTGTTGGGGCAGCATGCCAGAAAAAGGCAGGGGGTAGTTGTACGCAGAAAAGACGTGGCTACATAGAGTTTTGTCTGCGTTGAGAAAAATAAGAGAGAAGGCCCGATGGCTCAGCGACCTTTGATGGGGACGCCTTGACGGGGGAGCAACGAGCCAAGGCGCGATCGTTTGGTGGCCTTTCGCTGTCTGAGCGTTCGAAAGAACGGAGGCTGCGGCATCGTCCGTTGGTGAGAGAGGCTTGTGGCCGGAGTTTGAGTTGTTTTATTGGCGACTGACTCCGATATCGGATAGCTACCTTGTTGATCCTGCCAGTAGTCATATGCTTGTCTCAAAGATTAAGCCATGCATGTCTAAGTATAAGCACTAGTACTGTGAAACTTCGAATGACTCATTAAATCAGTTATCGTTTATTTCATTGTACCCTTACTACTTGGATAACCGTAATAATTGTAGAGGTTACAGTTGCGAAAAGTTCCGACTGTCCTCGGAAGGGATGTATTTATTAGAGTAAAAAACAATGCAGATTTTGCCCGGTGTTGTGGTGAATCATAGCAACTAATCGAATCGCACGGCTTTTGCGCTGGCGATGTTTTATTCAAATATCTATCCCATCAACTGTCGATGGTAAGGTAGTGACTTACCATGGTTGCAACGGGTGACGAAGAATTAGGGTTCAATTCCGGAGAGGGAGCCTGAGAAACGGCTACCACATCCAAGAAAGGCAGCAGGCGCGCAGATTACCCAATCCTGACTTAGGGAGGTAGTGACAAGATATAACAATACAAGGCTTTTGCAAGTCTTGTAATTGGAATGAGTACAACCTAAATCCTTTAACGAGGATCCATTGGAGGGTAAGTCTGTTGCCAGAAACGGCGATAATTCCAACCTCAATAGCGTATATTAAGGTTGTTGCAGTTAAAAAGCCCCTAACTGGATCTCGGGATAGCCCGGCCGGTCTGCCCCAAGGTACGTTACTGGCCGAGCTTTCCCTCCTCGCAGAGAGTGGGTGTGCTCTTACCTGAGTGTGCTCGGGATCTGGGACGTTTACTTTGAAAAAATTAGAGTGTTCAAAGCAAGCCGGTGCGTGAATACGTAAGCCTGGAATAATGGAATAGGACTTTGGTTCTAAAACGACGTAAAGACAGCAGAGTGACAATAACTCTCAAAAAAGAAACAACAACTTTGAATCTAAATTTATAAGACATGTCATGACATTCTCATGTCATCTTCAGTTGCAAATGAGCATTTAACTGTTGTACATTTGAATATAAATTAAGGGACGTTACACACTACGTGTTCGGGCTTACGTTACATTTGAATGTAAAAACGCGAAAAATGTAACTAGCACGCGTTTGACTAGATCAAATAATAAATAAATAAATAAATAAATATAGTAATAATTAAAATAGATTAGAAGACCAAGGAACAATATAATTAAAAGGAAAGAGACAGTTCTAGGTTTTTCAATTGCTTATTAAGGATGGGTTTTTCCCACTTAATATGCAATGCCTCTTGGATCTTAATTTGGTATTTTGAAGCGGCAGAATCTAAGATCGTGAAAGATTCAGTATCACAAGAGTCAAGACAGGCCCTTGATGATTGCAGGTGCTTGTAAATATGCGAAGTTTTGAGAATACTTCTATCGAAGTAAGCAAAGCTGAGTTGGATTTGAATTTTCTTAAAAACTGTTTATCCTTCAATGTGTTTCCGATGTTCATCTGTTTTCAACTGCCTAACATAAGTAGACATGATGTACATGCTATTTGAAAACGCCTATTAAGAAGTGCTATCGCCAAACGAAGAAAGGAACTCTGTAAGTTAACCATAGTAAGAGACAGATTAGCGGTGCATATGAATGGCATTGTCAGCAACATCGATGGATACATCCTCCATGGAACTATTAAATATAATGTAAAGAAGGCTATGAAACGTGTTGTCGCCACTCACGAGAAGAAACTTAAAAAGTTTAACGCGAAACGTGGTTCTACCGTTTGCTTCAACGGAGACAGTCACCAACCTCTCGTCGCACAATCTCACGTCCGAACAATTGGAAATACTTAAATATGGTCCTTCACACTCTATCTGTCCTTCTAACATTAGCAAAACGGATATCTTCTCTTGTTTTTAGCTGATTAATCGCACCATGGTCAGAAATCTACTCGACAGAGAGCTAAAGGGAAAACTGGTCGCAGACCTTTCTCATCTTGCCGATTCGTACGTTTCTTCCCACCAACCTTCTGCAGCGGACTTAAAGAAATGTAGGATACTAAAGGATTTGAGGAAGAACAAGGACATTGTAATACTGAAGCCTGACAAACGAAATGGCTTAGTATTCATAGACAGATAGACAGGAAAGCCCACGAAGAAAGTATTTTTTCCATTATCAGAGACACTTCTAAGTTTAAGGCTAATGATAACGATCCTACATTAGAAAGGGAGAGTAAATTACAACGTTTTTTTGAGAACCCATAAAAATAAGGGCCACTTAGACAAAGATACGTGTGAGAGAATCTATTCAACTGGTTCTCAACCAGCCAGGTTTTATGGGCTACCTAAAATGCACAAGGCTCGGCAGCCTAATGAAACACCTCCTTTTCGACCCATAGTATCTTTAATAGGCACCTACAATTACAATTTATCTAAAATCGTTTGTAATCTTCTAGAGCCACAGGTCCCGCGTGAATACAACGTCCGCGACACGTTTTCTTTTGTACATGAAATCAACCAGTTATCAACCTTAGGGAAGTTCATGTTATCTTTCGATGTTGAGAGTTTGTATCTTTTGATGTCGAAACATGTCTTGTAAATCTAAATTCAAAGTTGTTTCTTTTTTGAGAGTTATTGTCACTCTGCTGTCTTTACGTCCTTTTAGAACCAAGGTCCTATTCCATTTTTCCATGCTTACGTATTCCCGCACTGCCTTGCTTTGAACACTCTAATTTTTTCAAAGTAAACGTCCCAGATCCCGAGCACACTCAGGTAAGAGCACACCCAGTCTCTGCGAGGAGGAAAAGCTTGGCCAGTAACCTACCTTGGGGCAGACCGGCCGGGCTATCCCGAGATCCAGTTAGGGGCTTTTTAACTGCAACAACTTTAATATACGCTATTGGAGCTGGAACTATCGCGGTTTCTGGCAACAGACTTACCCTCCAATGGATCCTCGTTAAAGGATTTAGGCTATACTCATTCCAATTACAAGACTTGCAAAAGCCTTGTATTTTTATATCTTGTCACTACCTCCCCTAGTCGGGATTGGGTAATCTGCGCGCCTGCTGCCTTTCTTGGATGTGGTAACCGTTTCTCAGGCTCCCTCTCCGGAATTGAACCCTAATTCTTCGTCACCCGTTGCAACCATGGTAAGTCACTACCTTACCATCGACAGTTGATGGGGTAGATATTTCAATGAAACATCCCCAGCGCAAAAGCCGTGCAATTCGATTAGTTGCTATGATTCACCACAACACCGGGCAAAATCTGCATTGTTTTTTACTCTAATAAATACATCCCTTCCGAAGACAGTCGGGACCTTTCGCAACTGTAACCTCTACAATTATTACGGTTATCCAAGTAGCAAGGGTACAATGAAATAAACGATAACTGATTTAATGAGTCATTCGAAGTTTCACAGTACTAGTGCTTATACTTAGACATGCATGGCTTAATCTTTGAGACAAGCATATGACTACTGGCAGGATCAACAAGGTAGCTATCCGATATCGGAGTCAGTCGCCAATCAAACAACTCAAACTCCGGCCACAAGGCTCTCCCACCAGCGGACGATGCCGCACCCTCCGTTCTTTCGAACGCTCAGCCATTGAAAGGCCACCAAATTATCGCGCCCTGGCTCGTTGCTCCCCCTTCAAGGCGGTCCCGTCAAAGGCCGCTGAGCCATGGGGCCTTCTCTCTTATTTTGCCCAACGCAGAGAAAACTATGTATACCACGTCTTTTCCGCGTACAACTACCCCGTGCCATCTCCTGGCATGCTGCCCCAACACAACGCAATTAGACTCTGAAGGTAGCATGTAGGAGAATGCTTTCCATATTCCTAACCCTAGACTTAACCCTAATTATTCTCGACCTCTACTTTACCCTACCCTTAACCGTTATTTATTCCTTACCCTAACTCTAACCCTGACCCTAACTCTAAACCCTAATGTTGGTGTTTTCTTACATATTTTGTAATAAACTATTGAAAACAATTGGTTTTGGCAAGTTTGCAGATACCTTTTGCAAATCCGATTTCTTTGCCTGATTTGAACAAGACTTGACCCATTTCTCACTCTAGCCATATTTCGCAGAAAAAATCGTGTTAAACTAAATTCTAGTTTTTTCGTATAGATTTCATTACAATCTGGTCAAAAAATTTGGATTTTCCTTGTTCGTGGATACATTGTGGAAAACTGTCTTTTCAGCTTGAGTTGAGAAAGGCTTAACAAATTTTTACTCTCTGTCTAAATGTTGCTAGAGAGATCGGGTATCATCCAAATCTTAGCGTTGTCTTTCAGATTTCGATGCAATCTAGTCAAAAAAATGGTTTTGGCTTCTTTGCAGATACTTTTTGCAAAACCATGTTTTTGGCGTGAGATGAGCAAGTCTTGACTTATTTCACTGTCTGGCCAAGTTTTGCAGGAAACACCGGGTGTTAAGCAAATTTTTGTGTTTTGTTACAGATTTGAATGCAATCTAAAAAGTGCTTTTGGGTTGTTTGCAAATACTTTTTGCAAAAGCGTGTTTTCAGAGTGAGTTGAGCGAGACCTCACCTATTTCACTCTCTGGCCAAATTTGCAGGAAACACCAGGTATGAAGGATATTTTAGTGGTTTCTTACAGAGTTCAATGCAATCTAGTCAAATAAATTACTTTTTGGTTGTTTGCAGATACTTTTTGCAAACGCCTGTTGTCAGAGTGAGTCAAGCAAGACTTGACTCATTTCACTCTCTGGCTAAATATACCAGGAAACATAAAGTATCAACTACATTTTTTTTTTAAGAAGTTTGAACAAAATCTCTCCAAAAGCCTTGGTTTTGACGTGTTTTCAGCTACTTTTTTGCAAAACCGAGTTCTCAGCGAGATTTGAGAAAGACGACCTATTCCATTCTGTGGCCACATATCGCAGGAAACATCGTGTTTCATTCAAATTCTACTGTTTTCTTATAAATTTTAATACAATCTGATGAAAACAGTTGGATTTAGCTTTTTCCTGGATACTTTATCATAAAACCGTTGTTTGAGCAACAGCTGAGCAAAATTTGGCACATATCACTCTCTGGCCAAAGTTTGCTGGAAAGATGGGATCTCAACAAAATTTTGGCGTTTTCTCTTAGATTTCGCTGCAATGTAGTAAAAAAGATTGCTTTTGGCTTCTTTGCAGATAAATTTTGCAAAACCGTGCTTTCAGCGTGAGTTGATTAAGACTTGACCCTTTTCACTCTCTAACAAAGTTTTGCAGGAAAACCGGGTATTAAGCAAATTTTAGTATTTTCTTACAGATTTCAATGCAATCTAGTAAAATAAACTGCTTTTGGGTTGTTTGCGGATACCTTTTGCATAACCGTGTTTTCAGCGTGAACTTAGCAAGAGTTGACCCATTTCACTCTCTGGCCAAATTCCCAAGGAAACATCAAATATCAACCACATTTTATTGTTTCCTTAGAGACTGCCTGACCATAGTTAGTAGAGGAGACTGGTTAGGAAACGCGGCAAACTTCAGTCGGATAGGTTATTGTGCGATTTTATCGAGGTCACGTGACAATGACCCTGCACACATAAATCCAAAATGGCGCCGCGGGCTTGTTTCGACAGTCACGTAGCGTTTAAGTTTTTGGATTTTCTCCGTGATCGAGCGACATCTTACCTTCAAAATATAGCTAAAAACATTAATCAAGTCAGTGGACATAATGCCAGGTGAAAATTTTTCAGTATTTGGCTGTGGAACGTGTAGGAGAAGTAAAGGAATTGGAATCTGGAAGCTACTGGCGCCGCGAAACGCAGAATACAAGAATTGGCGAGAAGACTGGCTGAAAATAAATAAGTTACTCTATGTTAGATACTTTAACCATATAGCCTTTATACTCATTTTGTCTATACAATAATCAATAATGAGTAATATTTAATATGTTGCAGGTTGTAGCTACCAAATTAATCTTTGTAATAAATTACTTATTGACAAATTGTGGCAGGCTCTTAATTCTAACTATATCTGCCTTTCTTGTTCTTTGCTGGCTCTACAAATTTCCTTTCGTAGTGTTTCTGTCTTCATTTGTTTACATTGAATTTTGTGTTTCTGTATAACATCTTTGGCCAGTAAAAAACACCGTACAGTAACATATAAATGAATAATGCTGTCCAAAACATCTTTTGCAATGCTGTTATCTACCACTGTGTCTGAGTCCAACAACATGGTGTTATATGCTTAGACCAATTGAACATCACAAGCTGATTTGGATTCTATCTTAACATTGTCAATCTTCAGCTGGAGACTTCCTGAGGTCAGAATCCTAAAATTATGTTCTATTCTCTTAAAAATTGTTTGAGCTTGTTTAGAAATAACCCAAAGTCCACCTCGGTTTAAAGATGAAATTAGTTTTTGACTCCCTGCAACATGCAAATCTTCTGCTTTGCCAGCTTTCAGTATTGAAGCTGTTTGTTCAGTATGTGCTGTGGGATTATATACATTGTTCACCTTGCTATAAAGCTTGTGCAGTACATATCCTCCAATATATTGTAACCCTGCCATTTCTCTATTACACCGTTTAGTAGGGATATTGGGATTTGGTGATTCATCTTTCTGTTTGCTGTGAGCTATCAAACAATCAGCCACTTTGGTACTAAGCAATGTTGCCGCATTACTTGACAACCCCACAAAAATCTTTGTTGAATTGAGGCCTATTCTTGAATAGTACTTCGAGTAGAATTGTTCTGCATTTTCAGTTTTAACCAAACGCATATACATGGATTCTTCTTCTGAGAAGTTCATATTTTCTTCATCCCAGGCAATCGTATATCTTTGTAGCTCTTCTTTTACGCTTTGAGGGTAGATTTTCTTTCAATTTTTTTATCTCGTGCTTTCATTGATAACGCTTCGAAGTCTTCAGCAGTGAATTTGGCTTCTTGAGTCGGTTGATTTCACCGCGCTTGTTCCTCCTTATGCTTTATTGTCTTGTCTTTTTAATCCAGCCTTAGTCTTACATTTCTTTTGGCACAACTCGCAAACAATTTCCTCTTCATATTGAACCGAAAAATCGAAAGACTTTCAGTAAAAAAAAATATGTTGTTGTACTACGACCGATGCCATTGCTAAGGGCATCAATAACTACAAAGTTTTTGGGCGAAAATAACGTTTTAAAGGCTTCTGAAAGACGTACAGAGTCAGCTGCTTCGACAAAGTGCTCTTGTAATTCTTCCTCGTTTTCCAAAGTTTCCAATATGGCATCAAAATCGTCGCCGAAGAAAAATAAGTCGTTCATGTCCTCCATGTTGTTTTGGTTCTGTGCAGGGTCATTGGTCACGTGACGTTCAAGCGTAGCTCAGAGGACAGACAATAGGCCGGCCCTTTGAAGTTTGCCGCGTTTCCTAACCAGTTCCCTCTACGAACTATGGCCTGACCGACTGGTTGACTGTTTTTTACTAAGTTGTTGTCCGACAGGTAAATGACTGGCAAAACAAAGGTGACTGACTGGCTGACTGACTGGTTGACATACTAGCTGGTATCACACCGGCTGACTACCTACCGGTTGCTGAGTGACGAGTGACTCTCTGACTGATTGGTTGAGTCAGTGTGTTGAAGCTGACTGGCTGTGACTCGTTACCTAACTTCGTGACAGATTCGTGAATGAGTGTCTAATTGCCTTGTTGACTGCCTAGATGACTGAAACGTTGACTGCTCAATGGTACTTGACTGGCCATCTGACTGGGTATCTGACCGGGCTACCGACTGGTGACTAAAGGTAATTGACTGGTGACTGGCTTGTTGACTGACCGGCTAACAAAAAGGTTGACTGAACCATTGGCACTTGACAGGCTAACTTAATTGCTGACCGACTGGTGACTGGGTGGCTAATTGACTGGTGACTGACTGGCTGATTGGTTCGTTGACTAGCCGACTGACTAAGAAGTTGTCTGACCCAGTAGTACTTGACTGGCTATCTGACTGGTTGTCTGACCTGCGAATCGACTAGTGAGGGAATGGCTCATTGAATGCTGACTAACTGGCTGACTGCCTGATTGACTGACTAGCCGACTGAAAGGTTGACGGATTTATTGGTATTGGACTGGATATCTGACTGGTTAACTGACTTGCTGAACAACTGGTGACTGATCGGGTAGTTAACTAATGATTAAGTGACTCATTGACTAAGTGGCTGATTCAAAGACTGATTTACTCAATGGTACTTGACTGGCTCTCTGTCTGGTTAGTCGACTTGCCGCCCAATTGGTCGCGAATAATAGACTGCTGACTGACTGGCCGACTGGCTGATTGACTGACTCGGTTAATGAATGGTTCACTCGCTCAGTGGCACTTGACTTGCTATCTGACTTGTTAACTAACTTGGTGACCGACTTGTGACTAAGTGCCTAGTTGAATGGTGATTGAGATGCTGACTGGCTGGTTGACTCAGTGAATAATGGTATTTGCTTGGCTATCTAACCGGTTAACTAACTTGCTGACCAACTGGTGACTGAGTGACTAACCGACTAACCTGGTGACTATCTGGCTGTGTCTTGTGGACTGAGTGCATGACTCAATGGTACTTAACTGGCTGTCTGACTAGTTACCTGAGTTGCTGATCGACTGGCGACCAAGTGCTTAGCTGAATGGTGATTGAGATGGTGACTGGCAGGTTGACTGAGTGAGGGACTGAATGGTCGGCTGACTCAGTGGCACTTGACTGGCTATCTGACCAGTTACCTGACTTGTTGATCGACTGGTGACTAACTGGCTGAGTGCCTGGTGGACTGAGGGGATGACTGGCTGGTGGTACTTGACTGGTTTTCGTACAGGTTAACTGACTTGCTGCCTGAGTGTGATGTTAACCGAGTGTTAACTGACTGGTTATTGACTGATGGTTAACTGGCTGATTGTTAACTTGCTTACTTACTTGTACCCCAAGGGCTGACTAACTGGCTAACTGATTGTTTATCTAACTTTTTGAGTGACTGGTTAAGTGAGTGGTTGTCGGACTGATTGAGTTATTGGTTACTAAGTGATTGACGGGTAAACTAACTAACCGATACCTAACCGGCTCACTGACTGGTTGAGTGACTCGCTTGTGCCTCACTAGCCCTCCGACTTGTCGACCCACATGGTGACCGACTACCGACGAACTATTTAACTGGTGACGGACTTGTGAACTAACTGGTTGATGCCTGAGCGGGATAATGTATGTCTAACTGACTGACTGAGTTAAAGGTTCCCGACCCTTTAACTGGTTATTGACTGATTGAATAAATCACTGGTAGCCGACTGGCGATCTGACTTGTTGACGGACGCACTGACTGGGAAACGATTGGGTAATTAACTGGTAACTGACTGGTTAATTGGTTGAATGACCGACTACTAGCTGACCAGCCTATTAACTAGTTGCCTAAGTGGTTGGCTGACTGGTTAACTAAATTTCTGACGAATTGTTGACTCACCAGTTAACTGACTTCTTAAATGAGTGATTGGTGACGTGGTGACCGACTGGTCGACTAACTCACCGGTACCTGATCTGCTGACTAACCGGTTGACTGAGCTACTGGTTCCTGAATGGCTGACTAACTGGGTTCCTAACTGGTTGACTGCCTGAACGACTTAAAGATTATTGACTGGCGAGTGACTGACTTAACGGGAATCCTGAGATTTTGACATCCTTGCTGACTCATTTATTGGTACTTAACTCGCTGACTTTCTGGTTGAGCGACTGTTTAACTGACTGGTTGAATGACTGTTTGACTGGCTGAGTGATTGGCTTTCTGACAGACTTATTAGTGGGTAAATACTGTCCTTGCGTCTAATGGGCTGACCTAATCACCGGTAACTGACCGAGTGACTGACTTGTTGACTATCTTACTGAGCGACTGGAAATGGACTGTTTAACTGAGTGGTTACTGACTTGCACGCTAAGTGACCGGGTGACTGACTGAGTGACAGACTTGCTAGTACTTTACCATCTGACAAACTCTTACGCTACCTGGCTGACCCATAGGTGATTGACTGGCTTAGTGACTAGTTCACTGAGTGGTTGAGTGAATTACTGGTATCCAACTGTGTATCTTAATGGTTGACTGGGCTGCCGACCCATTAATAAATGCACCGCTAAATTAGTATCCAACTTAATGACAAGTGACTAGCTAGCTAATTGGCTTACCACGTTGCTAATTGACTGGTGACTGACTTAGTAAACAAATCAAAAATATAAAAAAAGTGGTGAGTGGCCTACTGGCTGATTAACTGGTAGACTTCGTCGGTGGTACCTGACCAGCAGACTGACTAGTTGACTGACACATTGGCTCCTGAGGCCTCTTTGATTGGTCGACCGATGGGTTAACTGACCTTCATACCAACTGGCGACTGAAAGGCTG
Source organism: Stylophora pistillata (assembly GCF_964205215.1). Taxonomy (NCBI): domain Eukaryota; kingdom Metazoa; phylum Cnidaria; class Anthozoa; order Scleractinia; family Pocilloporidae; genus Stylophora; species Stylophora pistillata. Next base: position 19,448,783 of record NC_142528.1, on the reverse strand, counting down.
GGTGAGTGGCTGGTGGACTGACTGGATGACTGAATGATTGAAGTGGTACTTGACTGGTTACCGGACTGGTCAACCGCCTTGCCAAGCGACTGGCGACTGCGTCGTATTTTGAGTCATGACTGAGCAGCTCACTGGCTGGTTTACTGACTCGCTGTCTGAATGTTTGAGTAACCCAGTCCTCCTTAAATGGTTATCTGACTACTTAACTGATTTACTGGCCGACGTGTGATTGAATGGCTAATTGACGGGTGACTGATGACCTGACTGGCCGTTTCACTTATTGGCTCTCTGAATGGGTGACTGTTTGAGTGATATTTCTCTTGTTAACTGACCTGCTGAGCGATTCGTTACTGTGTGGCTAATTGAATGGTGACTGACTGGCTGACTGCGTGGTTGTCTGAAAGGCTGAGTACCCCAATGGTACCTGATTGGCTATATGAGTGATTAACTGACTTTGTTACCGACTAGTGACTGCCAGGCTAATCGAGTACTGAGTGACTGGCACGAGACTGGGTATCTAACCAGTTAACTCAGGTCCTCATCTTGTGGTGACTTGGAGGCTATTTTAGTGTTGGCTGTCTCTCTTGTTGACTGACTGGGTGACTGACTTTTTGACCGACGTAAAAGTATTTGGTATGCTATTTACTTGGCTAACTGGTTTGTACACCTAATGGTTAACTGATCCACGGCTACTTGACTGGGCATCTGATGGTAAACTGACATGCTGACCGATCAGTGACTAATTTACCCACTGACTAGTGACTGACTGGCTGGTTTACCGACTGGATGACTAAATAGCTTACTGACTCACTGGTACTTCACTGGCTATCTGACCTGTTAGCTGACTTGCTCACGGACTGGTGACTGATTGGCCAATCTACTGGTCCCTTACTGCCTGGTTGACTTATTGGCTCGACTGAGTCAGTTCGACTTCACTAATTATCGGAGTAGTTAAGTGACTTCCTCACCGATTGGTGAATTGGTAATTAATGGGCTGGTGACTGACATGCTGACTGACAAACGACCGGCTAATTGATGGGCAGCATATCACTTAACTACTCCGATAGTCAGTGTTGAGCAACTGAGTCAGTTAAGCATTCAGTCATACAATGTCATCCAGCCAGTGAGTGACCAGTAGGTAGGCCAACCAGTCACTAGTGAGTCAGCAACTCAGTTAAAAGGTCAGTTAGCCAGTCAAGTACCACTGAGTCAGTCAACCATTTAGTCATCCAGTCAGTCAACCAGCCAGTCAGTCACCAGTCAATGGAAGAGGCAGTCACCGGTCGGTCAGCAAGTCAGTTAACCAGTCACATACCCACTGAGGTACCAGTGAGGTACCAGTGAATCAGTAAACCATTAGCTGAGCAAATAAGTGAACCAAGTAAATAATCACTCAAGTACCACTAAGTCAGTGACCCAGTCAGTCGAGAAGCGAGACAGTCAATACTAAAATAGCCTCCAGGGCACCACTCGGTGAGCAACTTAGTTAACTACTTAGCTAGCTGGTCTAATACCATTCAGCTTGTCAACCTCTCAGTCAGCCAGTAAATCAGCACACAATTAGCCACGCAGTCACCAGTCGGTAACTAAGTCAGTTAACTAGTCACATGGCCAGTCAGGTACTATTAGGGTAGTCAACCCTTTATTTAGCCAGTCAGACAACCAAGCAGTCAGCCAGTCAATAACCATTCAATTAGCCACTCAGTAACGAATCACTCAGCAGGTCAATTAACCAGACAAATATCACTTTAACAGTCACCCATTCAGAGAGTAAACTGGTCAATCGGCCAGTCAGGCCGTTAATCACCTGTCAATTGGCCACTCAATCACAAGTCGGCCAGCAAATCAGTTGACCAGTCAGTTAACAACTAAAGGTGGACTGGGTCACTCAAACATTCAGAAAACGAGTGAGTAAACCAGCCAGTCATCTGGTCAGTTACGACGCAAAAGGCGACTTACTCGCGAGTCGTTCGGTAAGTTGGTTAACCAGTCCGATAACCAGTCAAGTACCACTTAGTCATTCAACCGTTCAGTCATCTAGTCAGTCCACCAGCCACTCATCCAGCCACTCAGTCACCAGTCGGTAAGCAAGTCACTCAACCCATAAGTCAACCAATGACATAGGCGTCAGGAACCAATGAGTCAGTCAACTAGTCAGTCATTTCGTAAGGTACTACTGACGAGATCGACCAATCAGTCAGCCAGTCACAACTTTGTTAGCTAGTCAGTCACAAGTCGCTTATTAAGTCAGTCACCAGTCAATTAGCAAGGTGGTAAACCAATCAGTAAGCTGGTCACTTGTCAGTAACTCAGATAGTCATTAAGCCGTGCATTCATTAATGGGTCCATAACCCAGTCAATTATTGAGATACACAGTTGGATACCACAGTTGCCACTCGGCTAACATCGCACTTAGGGAGCAAGTCAATTAACCAGTCTGAAAACCAGTCAAGTACCACTAAGAGCGTTAACCTTTCAGTCATCCAGTCAGTCCACCAGGCACTTAGCCAGCTATTCACCAGTCGATCAGCAAGTCAGCTAACTGTTCAGGTAGCCAGTCAAGTGTCACTGAGTAGGCCCACCATTCAGTCACTCACTCAGTCAACCTGCCAGTCGGCATCTCAATCACCATTCAGCTAGGCACTTAGTCGCCAGTCGGTCAGCAACTCAGCTAACTAGTCAGACAGCCAGTCAAATACCAGTAAGTCACCAGGCAGTTAGTCACTCAGTCAGCAGTCGGTCAGCAAGTTAGTTACCCGGTTAGATAGCCAAGCAAGGACCACTGAGTCAGCCAACCGTTCAGTCAGTTACTCAGTTAACCAGCCAGTCAGCATCTCAATTACGATTCAACTAGGCACTTAGTCACAAGTCGGTAACGAACTTAGTTAACCAGTCAGATAGCAAGTCAAGTAGCTGTGAACCAGTCCACCCTTCATTAATGAGGTCAGTCAACCAGCCAGTCGACCAGTCAGTCAGTAGTAATTTATCAGTGACGTAGGGTTCATTTTATGAGCACCTCGACTAACCAAACACATAGCCAGTCAATTACTATTGACTTACTCAGTTTTTCATTCAGCCGCCTGGTCAGCGAGTCGCTTAGTCACCAGTGAATTAGCCGACCAGTCACCAGTTGTACACCAAGTCAGTTAACCAGGCAGATATATAGTCCAGTACCATTAAGAAAGTGTACCTTTCAATCGGCCGGTAAGTCAATCAGGCAGTGAGCCAGACAGTGCGATGTTAGCCGAGTGGCAACTGACTAGTTACTGACCGATGGTTTACTTGCTGATTGTTAACTACTTCAACGGCTGACTAACTGGCTAACTAATTGGTTATTTAGGTGCTTGAGTAACTGGTTGAGTGAGAGGTTGTCCGACTGACTGAGTTAATGGTTACTGACTAATTGACGGGTAAATTAACTCACTAATACCTGACTGACTGACTGACTGGTCGAGTGACTCGCTCGTGCCTCACTAGCCATCTGACTTGTTGACTGACATGGTGACCAGACTACCCACAAACTAATTGGCTGGTGACGGAATTCTGATTTAACTACTTGGTAACTCAGCGAGTTACTGAATGTTTAACTGACTGAATGAGTTAAAGGTTCCTGAGCCAATTTACTGATTGAGTGACTGACTCAATGGTAGCTGACTGGGCATTTGACCTCTCGACGTACGCACCGACTGAGAAATGATTGGCTAGGTCAACCATAGGCGTCAGGAACCAATGAGTCAGTCAATTAGTCCGTTAGCTTGTCAGGTATCACTGACGAGATCGACCAGTCAGCCAGTCACCACTTTGTTAGCTAGTCGGTCACTAGTCGCTCATTCAGTCAGTCACAAGTCCGTTAGCAAGGTGGTAAACCAATCAGTCAACTGGTCACTTTTAGTAAGTCGGAGAGTCACTTAGCCGTGCATTTATAAATGGTCCGCAACTCAGTCAACCATTGAGATACACAGAAGGATATCAGTAACTCACTCAGCCACTCAGTAAACTAGTAACAAAGCCAGCCAATCACCTATGGGTCAGCCAGGTAGAGTAACAGTTTGTCAGCCGGTGAAGTACTAGCATGTCTGTCACTCAGTGTGTCACTCTGCCACTCAGTGAGCAAGTCAGTAACCACTCAGCTCGTCAGTCCATTACAAGTCGCTCAGTAAGGTAGTAAACGAGTCAGTTAGTCGGTCAGATACCAGTGATTAGGTCAACCCATTAAACGATCAGACAGTAATCACCCACCAATAAGTCTGTCACCAAGTCGATCACCTACCCAGTAAACCAGTGATTTAATCAGTCAGTCAATAGGTCGCTCAACCAGGAAGTCACCGAGTTAAGTACCAATGAATGAGTCACCAGTCGGTCAGTCAGCCGGTCAAATATCATTGAGTCAGTCATGCAGTCAGTCAGGCGGCGAGTCATCATTCAGTCAACTAGTTAGTAAACCAGTCAGTCAGTTAGTCAGGTACTAGTGGGTCATTCAATTAGTGAATGAGCCTATTACTCAATTGTCAGTTAGACAGTCCGTCAGTAGTCGGCCACGAGTGATTTAATTAACAAGTCAGACAGTCACTGAATCAGTCAGTCGTCAGTCAGTAATCTTTAAGTCTTTCAGTCAGTCAACCAGTTAGGGACCCAGTTAGTCAGGTGTTCATGAACCAGTGTGTCTCTCAATCAGTTAGCCAGCGGATCAGGAACCAGTGAATAGTAAACCAAGTAGAACCAGTAAATAGGCTGGTCATCTAGTAGTGAGTCATTTAACCACTTAACCAGTCAGTTACCAGTCAATTAGCCAATCGTTTCTCAGTCAGTGCGTCAGTCAACAAGTCAGATTGCCAGTCAGCTACCAGTAAGTAAGTCAATTAGTCAGCCACTCGGCTCAGGAACCTTTAACTCAGTCAGTCAGTTAAACATTCAGTAACCCGCTCAGGTACAAACCAGTTCGTTCACAAGTCCGTCACCAGTCAGTTAGCCCGTCGGTAGTCGGTCACCATGTCGGTCAGCTAGTCGGAGGGCTAGTGAGGCACCAGCGAGTCACTCATCCAGTCAGTCAGCCGGTCAGGTACCAGTGAATTAGTTTACTCGTCAATCAGTCAGTAACCAATAACTCAGTCAGTCGGAAAACCACTCACTCAACCAGTTACTCAAGCAGTTAGATAACCAATCAGTTAGCCAGTTAGTAAGCCGTTGAGGTATAAGTAAGTCAGCAAGTTAACAATTAGTCAGTTAACCATCAGTCAGTAACCAGTCAGTTGCCACTCGCTTAACATCGCACTCAGGCAGCAAGTCAGTTAACCAGTCCGATAACCAGTCAAGTACCACTAAGTAAGTCAACCATTCAGTCATCCAGTCAGTCCGCCAGGCACTCAGCCAGTTAGTCACCAGTCGATCAGCAAGTCAGGTAAATGGTCAGATAGCCAGTCAAGTGCCACTGAGTCAGCCGACCATTCAGTCACTCACTCAGTCAATCTGCCAGTCAGCATCTTAGGCAACTAGTCAGACAGCCAGTCAAGTACCATTGAGTCATGCATTCAGTCCACAAGACATTCAGCCAGTTAGTCACCAGGCAGTTAGTCACTCAGTCAGCAGTCGTTCAGCAAGTTAGTTAACTGGTTAGATAGCCAAGCAAGTACCACTAAGTCAGCCAACCTTTCAGTCAGTGACTCAGTCAACCAGCCAGTCAGCATCTCAATCACCATTCAATTAGCCACTTAGTCACAGGTCGGTCACCAAGTTGGTTAACCAGTAGGATAGCAAGTGAAGTGCCACTGAACCAGTCAACCATTCATTAATGGGGTCAGTCAAGCAGCCAGTCGGCCAGTCAGTCAGTAGTCAATTATTCGCGACATAGTCCCCATTTGATCAGCAATTCGACTAATCAGACAGATAGCCAGTCAAGTACCATTGACTCACTCAGTCTTTCAATCAGGTACTCAGTCAACGAGTCACTTAGTCACCAGTCAAATAGCTGACCAGTCAACAGTTGTACACCAAGTCAGTTAACCAGTCAGATATCCAGTCTAGTAATATTAAGTCAGTCAACCTTTCAGTCGACCAGTCAGTCAATCAGGCACTCAGCCGGCCAGTCAGCAAACAATGAACCAGTCGCTCACCAGTCGGTTCGCAAGTCAGACAACCAATCAGATAGCCAGTCGAGTACCACTGGGTCAGACAACTTCTCAGTCAGTCGGTCAGTCAACCAGCCAGGCAGCCAGTCTGTCACTAGTCAATTATGTCGGTCAGTCAATTATGTCGGTCAGCAAGTCACTTAACCTGTCAAGTCCCAATGGGTCAGTCAACCTTTCTGTTAGCCGGTCAGTCAACAAGACAGTTAGTCACCAGTCGATAAGCAAGTCAGGTAAATGGTCAGATAGTCAAGTGCCACTGTGTCAGCCGACCATTCGGTCACTTACTCAGTCAACCTGCCAGTCACCATCTCGATCACCATTCAGCTAAGCACTTGGTCGCCAGTCGATCAAAAACTCAAGTAACTAGTCAGACAGCCAGTTAAGTAACATTGAGTCATCCAGTCAGTCCACAAGACACAGCCAGTTAGTCACCAGGTTAGTCGGTTAGATACTCAGTCAGCAGTTGTTCAGCAAGTTAGTTAACCGATTAGATAGCCAAGCAAATACCACTGAGTCATTCAACGATTCAGTCGTTCACTGAGTCCACCAGCCAGTCAGAATCTCAATCACCATTCAACTAGGCACTTAGACACAAGTCAGTCACCAAGTTAGTTAACTAGTCAGATAGCAAGTCAAGTGCCACTGAGCGAGTCAGCAATTCATTAACCGAGTCAGTCAACCAGCCAGTCGGCCAGTCAGCCAGCAGTCTATTATTCGCGACCAATTGGGCGGCAAGTCGACCAACCAGACAGAGAGCCAGTCAAGTAGCATTGAGTAACTCAGTCTTTCAATCAGCCACTCAGTCAATGAGTCACTTACTCATTAGTCAACTAGCCGATCAGTCACCAGTTGTTCAGCAAGTCAGTTAACCAGTCAAATATCCAAGTTAACACCACTAAGTCCGTCAACCTTTCAGTCGGCCAGTCAGTCAATCAGGCAGTCAGCCAGTTATCCAGCATTCAATCAACCATTCGCTTACCATTCGATTCGCAGGTCAGACAACCAGTCAGATAGCCAGTCAAGTACTACTGGGTCAGACAACTTCTTAGTCAGTCGGCTAGTCAACGAACCAATCAGCCAGTCAGTCACCAGTCAATTAGCCACCCAGTCACCAGTCAGTCAGTCAAGTGCCAATGGTTCAGTCAACCTTTTTGTTAGCCGGTCAGTCAACAAGCCAGTCACTAGTCAATTACCTTTAGTCACCAGTCGGTAACCCGGTCAGATACCCAGTCAGATGGCCAGTCAAGTACCATTGAGCAGTCAACGTTTCAGTCATCTAGGCAGTCATCAAGGCAATTAGACACTCATTCACGAACCTGTCACGAAGTTAGGTAACGAGTCACAGCCAGTCAGCTTCAACACACTGATTCAACCAATCAGTCAGAGAGTCACTCGTCACTCAGCAACGGGTAGGTGGTCAGCCAGTCTAATACCAGCTAGTATGTCAACCAGTCAGTCAGCCAGTAAGTCACCTTTGTTTTGCCAGTCATTCACCTGTCGGCCAACAACTTAGTAAAAAACAGTCAACCAGTCGGTCAGGCAGTCTTTAAGGAAACAATATAATGTGGTTGATATGTTTCCTTGGGAATTTGGCCAGAGAGTGAAATGGGTCAAGTCTTGCTTAGTTCACGCTGAAAACACGGTTATGCAAAAGGTATCCGCAGACAACCCAAAAGCAGTTTATTTTACTAGATTGCATTGAAATCTGTAAGAAAATACTAAAATTTGCTTGATTCCCAGTTTTCCTGCAAAACTCGGTTAGAGAGTGAAAAGGGTCAAGTCTTGCTCAACTCACCCTAAAAGCACGCTTTTGCAAAATTTATTTGCAAAGAAGCCAAAAGCAATCTTTTTGACTACATTGCATCGAAAGCTAAGAGAAAACGCCAAAATTTGGTTGAGACCCGATCTTTCCTGCAAAATTTGGCCAGAGAGTGATATGTGCCAGATTTTGCTCAGCTGTGGCTCAAACCACGGTTTTACGATAAAGTAAAAATAAAAAGATATAGTATCTCCAATGTCGAAAAGCTGATCATCAATGGTGCTCTTTACCGTGGCGAAGAAACATCGCAATTTCCTTTCTATGGGCGTTTAATGGACAACTAAGCTGAAATGAACGCTAAAACCGTAGTTAAGTTGAGTTTGTTTTTCTTTTTTTTTTTTGTACGGAATCACCTACTTGAGAGCTGCGGCTTTTCACTTCGATATCCAGTCAAAACGCCGCACAAAGCTTTAGGTAAGTCTTTAATAGTTATGTGTTCCTGTATATGTTTCCGTAAGTGTTTTCCTTTTAGCTTTATCTTCTGTTATGTTGATCAATTTTGTTTCGATGTCAGCGAAGTAATAAGAATAAAGCCTTTTCATAAATATCAACCGCACTGTGAGCCGCATAGTTCTAAGACAGCTACTTTCCTTATTTCTTGGATGCCTTGTCTATCTTTTCATCAGAAGCTAAATGTATAAGCTGCTATCACTAAACGTTAGAGGGCTAAACAGTTCGAGAAAGCGAAGACAAGTTTTTCGTTGGTTGCATCAACAACAATCGGATATAATTTTCTTGCAAGAAACTTATTCCTTGCCGGAATCTATCAAAAGATGGGAAACAGAATGGGGAGGTAAAATCGCGTCCAGCCACGGCTCCTCCCATAGTGGAGGAGTTATGATTTTATTCACACCCCATCTTGACGTTGACTTGGAAAAAATCACTACAGATAATATTGGCAGATGTATTTTGGCCGTGACTATTATTGATGGTACCAGAATAGTTCTGGTCAATATTTACGCACCGAATGATGCAACCCAACAAGTTGTTTTCCTCAGGGACGTGTCAAAAGAATTTCTAATTCCTTACGCCAACGACAACCTGGTGCTGGGAGGTGATTTTAACTGCACAATTAGCACTTTAGACAAAAAAGTTTCAATACAAAATTAATCATCGAATTTTACCAACGAATAGCTTGTTACATAAAATGAAAAAAGTTGCATCGCCCTCCTGTCCCTTTTGTCCATCTGAGCACCAGACCGTCTGGCATTTGTTTATAAACTGTAAGCAAGCAAGTTCTTTTTGGAATAGTTTCCAGGAGTGGTACTCAACCTCTAGTAATATGAAACTGTCACTGTCAGAACTGGAGATTATGTTCGGAATTATTCGCTGTCACACCTACTGTTTAGCCCTCAACCATCTCATTATTCTAGGCAAATATTTTTTATATGTTAACGCTTTAAATACCATAAATTGCCGTTTCGACGATTTCGTCTCACTTGTGCGCGACAAAATTTATCTAGAAAAATATATTGCTGTCACTTGTAATAACGAGAAGGAGTTCAGGAACAAATGGAAATTTTTTCTGTAGTTACTCGACAATTAACATGCAAACAATAATGTGGTAAATAGATCAACTGTAATTAAATTTGACTAGTGTAACTGTATTGTTATATATGTATTGTAAGTAGTGTAAGTTAATGTAGTTTAAACATGGTGTAAAAAGTAATTATAGTGTAAGTAAATGTGTAAGTGTAATAAACAATGCTGTATTAAAAAAAAAAAAAACAACAACAACAACAGTCAACCAGTCGGTCAGGCAGTCTCTAAGGAAACAATATAATGTGGTTGATACTTGATGTTTCCTTGGGAATTTGGCCAGAGAGTGAAATGGGTCAAGTCTTGCTTAGTTCACGCTGAAAACACGGTTATGCAAAAGGTATCCGCAGACAACCCAAAAGCAGTTTATTTTACTAGATTGCATTGAAATCTGTAAGAAAATACTAAAATTTGCTTAATTCCCAGTTTTCCTGCAAAACTTGGTTAGAGAGTGAAAAGGGTCAAGTCTTGCTCAACTCACCCTAAAAGCACGCTTTTGCAAAATTTATTTGAAAAGAAGCCAAAAGCAATCTTTTTGACTACATTGCATCGAAAGCTAAGAGAAAACGCCAAAATTTGGTTGAGACCCGATCTTTCCTGCAAAATTTGGCCAGAGAGTGATATGTGCCAAATTTTGCTCAGCTGTGGCTCAAACCACGGTTTTACGATTAAGTATCTACCAACAAGCCAAATCCAACTGTTTTCGTCAGATTGTATTAAAATCTATAAGAAAACACTCAAATTTGGATGAAACACGATGTTTTCTGCGAAATGTGGCCAAAGAGTGGAATAGGTCGTCTTTCTCAAATCTCGCTGAGAACTCTGTTTTGCAAAAAAGTATTTGCAAACACGTCAAAACCAATTTTTTTGGAGAGATTGTGTTCAAATTTCTAAAAGAACAAAATGTGGTTGATACTTTAAGTTTCCTGGGATATTTAGCCAGCGAGTGAAATGGGTCAAGTCTTGCTGAACTCACTCTGACAACATGCGTTTGCAAAAAGTATCTGCAAACAACCAAAAAGTAATTTTTTTGACTAGATTGCATTGAACTCTGTAAGAAACCACTAAAGTTTCCTTCATACCTGGTGTTTCCTGCAAAACTTGGCCAGAGAGTAAAATGGGTGAAGTCTTGCTCAACTCACTCTGAAAACACGCTTTTGCAAAAAGTATTTGCAAACAACCCAGAAGCACTTTTTTTAACAAGATTGCATTGAAATCTGTAACGAAACACAAATATTTGCTTAACACCCGGTGTTTCCTGCAAAACTTGGCCAGACAGTGAAATAAGTCAAGACTTGCTCATCTCACGCCGAAAACACGGTTTTGCAAAAATTATCTGTAAAGCCAAAACAATTTTTTTGACTAGATTGCATCGATTGCCAAGTCTTGCTCAACTCAAGCTGAAAAGACAGTTTTCCACAATGTATCTACGAACGAGCCAAATCCAATTTTTTTGACCAGATTGTAATGAGATCTATAAGAAAAAGCTAGAATTTAGTTTAAACACGATGTTTCCTGCGAAATGTGGCCATAGTGAGAAATGGGTTAAGTCTTGTTCAACTCAGGCTAAGAACTCGGATTTGCAAAAGGTATCTGTAAACTTGCCAAAACCAATTGTTTTCAATAGATCGTTACAAAACATGTAAGAAAACACTAACATTAGGGTTTAGCGTTAGGGTCAGGGTCAGAGTTAGGATTATGGATGGCATTTTCCTACAAGCTTCCTTCAGAGTCTAACCGGGTTATGTTGGGGCAGCATGCCAGGAAATGGCACGGGGTAGTTCTACGCAGAAAAGACGTCGCTACATAGAGTTTACTCTGCGTTGGGAAAAATAAGAGAGAAGGCCCGATGGCTCTGCGATGTTTGATGGGGACGCTTTGACGGGGGACCAACGAGCCAAGGCGCGATCTTTTGGTGGCCTATCGCTGTCTGAGCGTTCGAAAGAACGGAGGGTGCGGCATCGTGCGTTGGTGAGAGAGGCTTGTGGCCGGAGTTTGAGTTGTTTTATTGGCGACTGACTCCGATATGGGATACCTACCTTGTGTATCCTGCCAGTAGTCATATACTTGTCTCAAAGATTAAGCCATGCATGTCTAAGTAGTACTAAGTAGTACATGCATGACTAAGTACCACTAGTACTGTGAAACTTCGAATGGCTCATTAAATCAGTTATCGTTTATTTGATTGTACCCGTACTACTTGGATAACCGTAGTAATTGTAGAGGTTACAGTTGCGAAAAGTCCCGACTGTCTTCGGAAGGGATGTATTTATTAGAGTAAAAACCAATGCAGATTTTGCCCGCTGTTGTGGTGAATCATAGTAACTAATGGAGTTGCACGGCGTTTTCGCTGGCGATGTTTCATTGAAGTATCTATCCCATCCACTGTCGATGGTAAGGTAGTGGCTTACCATGGTTGCAACGAGTGACAAAGTATTAGGGTTCAATTCCGCAGAGGGAGCCTGAGAAACGGCTACCACATCCAAGGAAGGCAGCAGGCGCGCAAATTACCCAATCCTGACTTAGGGAGGTAGTGACAAGAAATAACAATAAAAGGCTTTACAATACAACGATTTATATGTTTTTCCCCAGTTTCATCATTACATATGCAACCTTCCTTCCATCCCCAAATCCTCATTAACAAAATGGTTACCTTTTTTTCTGAAGCGTATAACTTCCCCAAAATTGAAGTTTAAGACATGAAATTTATACACAAAATAGCCAATTTGATATGATTTATGCCGCTTGAATTTCTTGCGATTTTATTAAACAGTTTTTATTTTATTAATATTTATCTTTCAACTTTCAGAAAATGAGACGTGAAGATCATGACAAATGTCCAATTATTTTGCCAACATTTTATCAAACTACAACAACTTATATACCATAATAAATATCTAAGTAGGGGGAATACATTGGTGTATTTATATTTTCTAAAGGTTTGAATCCACATGTGCTGGAGACGCTAAAAGATTGAAAGGTTTAGGTAGTTACCCACTAGCCCTGATGCCAAAAAAAACTCATTAAAAAGTTAAGTTTTAAGTAAAGAAGCCGCTCTTTCACGTATGTATAGACCTGATTACTTACTATATTTGCACAAGGTTTCGTATCATTTGATATAAACCTTTAGAAGTTATCGCAGTTAGAGTTAAATTTAAGGTAACAACGTTAAAAATGATGCCAAAAAAAATTCATAAAAAAATTTCGTTTTAAGGAAAGAAGTCGCACTTTCACGGATATGCAGACATAGTTACTTACTATATTTACAGAAGATTTCATATCATTTGAATAAAACGTGTAGAAATTATCGCATTTAGGGCTAAATTTTGGGTAACCACCTTAACATCTCTGGAGAATCAGGCTAAAACTATCTCAAAGAAGCCCAAATTTGGTGTGTACATAGTTTGCACCATTCCCCATTCAGTGATTTTAACTAACGTCCATTCCCTCTAATTTTAGAAATCTGACGGAAAGCAAATAAAACTTTAGTATAGGTATATACCCTACACCAGGCTTGACACGAAACTCAACCTTGAAACTAGGGCTAGATCGCAAAACTGCTAAAACCTTTATTCTTGGGAGTTGAGAGCTGAAATTTTCAGAAGATGCTTATGGCATACTTTCTATCACGTGCACTAGGTTTCAAGTCATTTCAATCAATATTTTGAATTTTTTAGCCCTTTTTCGTCAAATTTGCATATTTTGAGAAAAGTGAGTGTTAGGGCTTAAGGGCTTTTCGCGCTTTTTTAAGCACTATCTCATTGAATGTAGACATGTTATACATCGTTGGAAAGTTTGCATTAAGGACTACAGCTTGATGTATTCAAAAGTATTGAAATAATTACTGCGCATGCGCTGGAGACAAAAAAAGCCCGAAAAAAGGGGTTTTTTGAGTCTGTTTTTGCAGGGCTAAGAAACCTTAAAAATCAAACGAAATTGACACAAAATGATATACAAATGATTGCACATTTCCTTAACAATGGTTTGCTGTAATTGGTTTAGAAAGGGATTAATTTGAGATTTTTTTATGAGTTTTCTTGTAACACGAGTCTCATATGTACGCTGTGGGGACCTATGTTTTTATCTTTTAAAAATTCGTAAAAAACTCACTTTTTATCGGTTTTTCGTTAAACTTACACCAATGTCATTACAATTAAAAGTATTTTTGTTTAAAATTAAAAAAGGATTGATATTTCCAACCTTTTTCGTCTTCTTTTACACGCCATAAATCTTAAGCGTTTCCATCCATTCACCTAATACTTACTCATACAATGAAACAGTTTCCGTACTTAATGCCTGCTAAGTTTGAAGGCCGGAACAATGAGGGCTTTTGAGTAAAAGTAGATTTAATGAGTGCCTGTCCATTTCACGATTACGCTATTTTCGCCTAACTCCGGTCGTTTGAAAAATTCTAAAAAATTAACAAAACATTAACTGTACCTTATTTGACCGGCATAAGATACAACATAACACGACGTTATCTACCATGTTAAAATTTGTTTAAAATTTTAAAATTAAATATTTGCTGTGAGTGACAAAAGTTAACCTTAATTGACAGGTAGCAATCAACCTAATTTGCCTAAATTAAGAACACCATAAGAAAATCAAATGTCTCATCTCTAATGCCTGTAGGTTTGAAGTTGTTCAACAATAAGGTTATTGAGTTACAGTAGAATGAATGAATGCTACCCTTGGCCAAAAAATCCAAGATGGCAGACATCAAATAGGATGCCCTCATGGGTACTGCTCTAACTCCTCAACCTGTGATGATCTTCACTTCCAATTTATGAGAGTACTACAAGAGGTATAGAACTAGTCACACACCCAATATAAATATATTTCTTCAAGAGAATGGAGTTACGTTAGTTTGAAGATTGACTAGCAAAACATCAAAAATGGGCTAAGGGGTAAAAGTGAGAAAAACTCAGTCTTAAGGTCTGCAGACCACTCAGAAAGCGCTAGAGGTTGTTGTTGGGGATCATTGAGCGTATAGCAGGAGTTTCAAAGAAATTCAAAATTTTGACCAAAATGGCCATGCTACCCCTTTGCCAAAAAATCCAAGATGGCGGACATCAAATGGGATGCCCTCATGGGAATTGCTGTAATTCCTTAACCTGTCATGCTCTTGACTTGCAATCTAAGAGAGTTTTACATGAGATATAGAACTAGTCACTTACCAAATATGAATACATTTCTTCAAGAGACAATGGAGTTACGTTAGTTTGAAGATTGACTAGCAAAACATCAAAAATGGGCTAAGGGGTATAAGTGAGAAAAAAAGTCTTAAGGTCTCGAGACCACTCAAAAAGCGCTACAAGTTGTTGTTAGGGATCATAGAGCCTATAGCAAGAGTTTCAGGGTAATTTAAAATTTTGATCAAAATTGCCATGCTACCCCTTGGCCAAAATATCCAAGATGGCGGACGCCAAATGGGGTGCTATCATGCCAACTACTGCAACTAACGAATCTCTAAGGATGTGGAATTGTAATTTTTGTGAGACATAGACATGGCATGGAACTAGTTTGCGATGAGGTTTGAAGTAGTTAGATGCCGAATGAAGAGAGATATTGCAGCTGGAAGATTGACAAGTCAAACGTGTCAGATGGGCTAAGGGGTATAAGTGAGAATATCTTTGTTGTTGGAAGGAATAATGGACTTCAACTTTTTTTATCGAACAACAACATGTTATATATTGTTAGAAAGGTCTTGACGAGAGGAACATTATGGTGTATTTAAAACCCCTCAATGCGCAGGCCTTGGACTATGCCTAGGACTAAGACTATGATTGTGACTAGCACTCTTACTATGACAATGATTATGACAGGCGAGGAAGATTACTATTACTAATACTAGGACGATAGATTTGACTATGTCCAAGAGTAACGCCATGGACATGGTTCTTGTCATAGTCATAGTCCTCCTAGTCATAGTCAGAGTACTAGTCATAGTCAGACAGTCATAGTCATAGTCATAGTTTTGGTCATGGCTATGACTTTAATACTGACTATAACCATACTATGGTTGTGACTATGGCTAAGACTATGACTATGACTGATACTTGGAGTCACAACCATAGTATCTTCATAGTCGTTATCAAAGTCATAGGCATGACAAAAACTATGACTATGACTATGTCTGACTGTGACCAGGACTATGGCTATAACTATGACTAGGACTAGGACTATGACTATGACTATGGCCTTACTCATAGGCATAGTCATATCTATAGTCATAGTATCAGGTAGAGTCATAGTCATAGCTATAGTCACAACCATAGTACATAGTCATTTTGAAAGTCATAGCCATGTCATAAACAATGACTATGACTATGTCTGACTATGACTATGACTAGGACTATGGCTATGACTATGACCATTACCAGGACTTTGACTATGACTAGGACTAGGACTAGGACTAGGACTATGCCTATGACTGGGGCCCTAACCATTTAGGGTAACCGTTTGGGGTAAATTAGGGTGTGGCTGTGACTGTGACTGGCTGTGACTGGTTACCTAACTTCGTGACCGACTCGTGACTGACCTGGTTGCCTGGTTGACTGCCTGTTTGACTGAAACGTTGACTGACTCAATGATACTAGAGTGGCGATCTCACCCTATATCTAAGAGCTAAGGACTAACCCTGGCCTTTTATTTAAGAGCTAAGGAGTAACCCAATCGCTAACCCTAACCCTGACCCTAACTCTAAACCCTAATGTTAGCGTTTTATTACGTATTTTGTAATGATCTATTGAAAACAATTGGTTTTGGCAAGTTTACAGATACCTTTTGCAAATCCGAGTTCTTAGCCTGAGTTGAACAAGACTTGACCCATTTCTCACTGCGGCCATATTTCGCAGGAAATATCGTGTTTAAACTAAATTCTAGTTTTTTCTTATAGATTTCATTACAATCTGGTCAAAAAAATTGGATTTGGCTTGTTCGTGGGTACATTGTAGAAAACTGTCTTTTCAGCTTGAGTTGAGAGAGACAACAAATTTTTACTCTCTGTCTAAATGTTGCTGGCGAGTTCGGGTATCATCCAAATCTTAGCGTTGTCTTTCAGATTTCGATGCAATCTAGTCAAAAAATGGTTTTGGCTTCTTTGCAGATACTTTTTGCAAAACCGTGTTTTCGGCATGAGATGAGCAAGTCTTGACTTATTTCACTGTCTGGCTAAGTTTTGCATTAAACACAGCGTGTTAAGCAAATTTTTGTTTTTTGGTACAGATTTCAATGCAATCTAATAAAAAAAGTGCTTTTGGGTTGTTTGCAAATACTTTTTGCAAGAGCGTGTTTTCAGAGTGAGTTGAGCAAGACTTCACCCATTTCACTCTCTAGCCAAATTTGCAGGAAACACCAGGTATGAAGGAAATTTTAGTGGTTTCTTACAGAGTTCAATGCAATCTAGTCAAACAAATTACTTTTAGGTTGTTTGCAGATGCTTTTTGTAAACGCCTGTTCTCAGAGTGAGTCCAGCAAGACTTGACCCATTTCACTCTCCGGCTAAATATGCCAGGAAACATAAAGCATCAACCACATTTTGTTTTTTTAGAAATTTGAACACATTCTCTCCAAAAAAATTGGTTTTGACGTGTTTCCAGCTACTTTTTTGCAAAACTGAGTTCTCAGCGAGATTTGAGAAAGACCACCTAGTCCACTCTTGGGCCATATTTCGCAGGAAACATCGTGTTTCATGCAAACCTTAGTGTTTTGGTATAGATTTTAATACAATCTGATGAAAACAGTTGGATTTGGCTTGTTCGTAGATACTTTATCGTAAAACCGTGGTTTGAGCCACAGCTGAGCAAAATTTGGCACATATCACTCTCTGGCCAAAGTTTCCAGGAAAGATCGGGTCTCAACCAAATTTTGGTGTTTTCTCTTAGATTTCGATGCAGTGTAGTCAAAAAGATTGCTTTTGGCTTCTTTGCAAATACATTTTGCAAAACCGTGCTTTTAGGGTGAGTTGAATAAGACTTGACCCTTTTCTTTCTCTAACCAAGTTTTGCAGAAAAACCGGGTATTAAGCAAATTTTAGCATTTTCTTACAGATTTCAATGCAATCTAGTAAAATAAACTGCTTTTGGGTTGTCTACGGATACCTTTTGCCGAACCGTTTTTTCAGCGTGAACTAACCAAGACTTGTCCCATTCCACTCTCTGGACAAATTCCCAAGGAAACATCAAGTATCAACCACATTTTATTGTTTCCTTAGAGACTGCCTGACCGACTGGTTGACTGTTTTTACTAAGTTGTCGGCAGACAGGTGAATGACTTGCAAACCAAAGGTGACTGACTGGCTGACTGACTAGTTGAGATACTAGCTGGTATTAGACTGGCTGAGCACCTACCGGTTGCTAAGTGACGAATGACTCTCTGACTGATTGGTTGAATCAGTGTGTTGAAGCTGACTGGCTGTGACTCGTTACCTAACTTCTTGACAGATTCGTGAATGTGTCTAATTGCCTTGTTGACTGCCTAGATGACTGAAACGTTGACTGCTCAATGGTACTTGACTGGCCATCTGACTGGGTAACTGACCAGGTTACCGACTGGTGACTGAAGGTAATTGACTGGTGACTGGGTTGTTGACTGACTGGCTAACGAAGAGGTTGACTGAACCATTGGCACTTGACAGGCTAACTTAATTGCTGACCGACTGGTGACTAAGTGGCTAATTGACTGGTGACTGACTGGCTGACTGGGTGCTTGACTAGCCGACTGACTAAGAAGTTGTCTGACCCAGTGGTACTTGACTGGGTATCTGACTAGTTGTCTGTCCTGCGAATCGAATCGTGAGCCAATGGCTTATTGAATGCTGGATAACTGGCTGACTGCCTGATAGACTGACTGGCCGACTGAAAGGTTGACGGACTTAATGGTGTTAAATTTGACTGATTAACTGACTTGCTGAACAACTGGTGACTGATCGGCTAGTTAACTAATGAGTAAGTGACTCGTTGACTGAGTGGCTGATTGAAAGACTGAGTTACTCAATGGTACTTGACTGGCTATCTGTCTGGTTGGTCGACTTGCTGCCCAATTGGTCGCGAATAATAGACTGCTGGCTGACTGGCCGACTGGCTGGTTGACTGACTCGGTTAATGAATTGTTGACTCGCTCAGTGGCACTTGACTTCCTATCTGACTGGTTAACTAACTTGGTTACTTACTTGTGACTAAGTGCCTAGTTGAATGGTGATTGAGATGGTGACTGGCAGGTTGAATGAGTAAGTGACTGGATGGTCGGCTGACTGAGTGGCACTTGACTATCTGACCATTTACCTGACTTGCTTTTCAACTAGTGACTAACTGTCTTGTTGACTGACCGGCTAACAGAAAGGTTGACTGAACCATTGGGACTTGACAGGTTAAGTGACTTGCTGACCGACTGGTGACTGAGTGGCTAATTGAGTGGTGACAGACTGGTTGCCTGGCTTGTTGACTGACCGACTGACTGAAAAGTTGTCTGACCCAGTGGTACTCGACTGATTGGTTATCTGATTGGCTTTCTGACTTGCGAGCCGACTGGTGAGCGAGTGGGTCATTGATTGCTGACTTACTGGCTGATTGCCTGATTGACTGACTAGTCGACTGAAAGGTTGACTGACTAAATATTACTGGACTGGATATCTGACTGGTTAACTGACTTGGTGTATAAATGGTGACTGGTCTGCTAATTGACTGGTGACGAAGTGACTCGTTGACTGAGTGGCTGATTGAAAGACTGAGTGACTCAATGGTACTTAACTGGCTATCTGTCTGATTAGTCGACTTGCTGATCAAATGGGGACTATGTCGCGAATAATTGACTACTGACTGATTGGCTGACTGCCTGGTTGACTGACTCGATTAATGAATGGTTGACTGGTTCAGTGGCACTTCACTCTCTATCTGACTGGTTAACCAACTTGGTGACCGACCTGTGACTAAGTGCGTAATTGAATGGTGATTGAGATGCTGACTACCTGGCTGACTGAGTCACTGACTGAATGGTTGGCTGACTTAGTGGTACTTGCTTGGCTATCTAACCAGTTAACTAACTTGCTGACCGACTGCTGACTGAGTGACTAACTGGCTGAGTGTCCTGTGGAGTGACTGCATGACTCAATGGTACTTGATTGGCTGTCTGACAAGTTACCTGAGTTTCTGACCGACTGGCGACTAAGTGCCTAGCTGAATGGCGATTGAGATGCTGACTGGCAGATTGAGTGAGTGAGTGACTGAATGGTCGGCTGGCTCAGTGGCACTTGACTGGCTATCTGACGATTTACCTGACTTGCTGATCGACTGGTGACTAACTGGCTGAGTGCCTGCCGGACTGACTGGATGACTGAATGGTTGACTTACTTAGTGGTACTTGACTGGTTATCGGACTGGTTAACTGACTTGCTGCCTGAGTGCGATGTTAAGCGAGTGGCAACTGACTGGTTACTGACTGATGGTTACCTGACTGATTGTTAACTTGCTGACTGACTTGTACCTCAACGGCTTACTAACTGGCTAACTGATTGGTTATCTAACTGCTTGAGTGACTGGTTAAGTGAGTGGTTTTCCGACTGACTGAGTTAATGGTTACTGACTGATTGACGGGTAAACTAACTCACTGGTACCTAACCGGCTGACTGACTGGTTGAGTGACTCGCTGGTGCCTCACTAGCCCTCCAACTTATTGACCGACATGGTGACTACCTACGGGCTAATTGACTGGTAACCGACTGGTTAATTGGTTAAATGACTCACTACTAGTTGACCAGCCTATTTACTGGTTCTACTTGGTTTACTATTCACTAGTTCCTAATCCGCTGGCTAACTGGTTGACTGACACACTGGTTCATGAACGGCTGACTAACTGGGTCCCTAACTGGTTGACTGACTGAAAGACCTAAAGATTAATGACTGGCGACTGACTGATTCAGTGACTGTCTCACTTCTTAATTAAGTCACTCATTGCCGACTAGTGACGGACTGTCTAACTGACGATTGAGTAATAGGCTCACTGACTAATTGAATGACCCACTAGTTTCTGACTAACTGATTGACTGGTTTACTAACTAGTTGACTGAATGATGGCTTGCCGGCTGACTGACTGCTTGACTGACTCAATGATATTTGACCGGCTGACTGACCGACTGGTGACTCATTCATTGGTACTTAACTCGTTGACTTCCTGGTTGAGCGACCTATTGACTGACTGGTTAAGTGACTGGTTGACTGGCTAGGTGATTGACTTGGTGACAGACTTATTTGTGGGTGATTACTGTCTGACCGTTTAATGGGTTGACCTAATCACTGGTACCTGACCGACTAACTGACTCGTTGACTACCTTACTGAGCGACTTGTAATGGACTGACGAACTGAGTGGTTACTGACTTGCTCACTGAGTGGCCGAGTGACTGACTGAGTGACAGACTTGCTAGTACTTGACAGGCTGACAAACTGTGACGCTACCTGGCTGACCCATAGGTGATTGACTGGCTTTGTGACTAGTTTACTGATTGGTTGAGTGAATTACTGGTATACTTCTGTGTATCTCAATGGTTGACTGAGTTGGAGACCATTAATAAATGCACGGCTAAGTGACTATCCGACTTACTGAAAGTGACCAGTTGACTGATTGGTTTACCACCTTGCTAACGGACTTGTGACTGACTGAATAAGCGACTAGTGACCGACTAGCTAACAAAGTGGTGACTGGTTGACTGGCTGACTGACTGGTTGACCTCGTCAGTGGTACCTGACAAGCTGACGGACTAGTTGACTGACTCATTGTTTCCTGACGCCTATCTGACTAGTTGACTGATGGGTTGACTGACTTGCTTACCGACTTGTGACTGATTGGCTGGGTAAGTGGCTGGTGGACTGACTGGATGACTGAATGGTTGACTGACTCAGTGGTACTTGACTGGTTGTCGGACTGGTTAACCGAATCGACGACCGACTGGCGACTGCGTCGCTTTTTGAGTCGTGACTGACCAGCTGATTGGCTGGTTTACTTACTGTCTGTTGGAGTGGTTGAGTGACGCTAGCCAATCATTTCTCAGTCAGTGCGTCCGTCAACAGGTCAAATGGCCAGTCAGTTACCATTGAGTCAGACAATCAATCAGTAAATCGGCTCAGGAACCGTTAACTCATTCAGTCAGTTAAACATTCAGTAACTCGCTGAGTTACCAACTAGTTAAATCAGAATTCCGTCACTAGCCAATTATTTTGTGGGTAGTCGGTCACCATGTCAGTCAACAAGTCAGAGGGCTAGTAAGGTACGAGCGAGTCACTCGACCAGTCAGTCAGCCAGTCAGGTATTAGTGAGTTAGTTTGACCGTCAATTGGTCAATAATTAACTCAGTCAGTCGGACAATCTCTCACTCAACCAGTTACTCAAGCACCTAAATAACCAATTAGTTAGCCAGTTAGTCAGCCGTTGAAGTAGTTAACAATCACCCAGTAAACCATCAGTCAGTAACTAGTCAGTTGCCACTCGGCTAACATCGCACTGACTGACTGGCTCACTGCCTGATTGACTTACCGGCCGAGTGAAAGGTAAACTGTCTTTATGGTACTGAACTATATATCTGCCTGGTTAACTGACTTGGTGTACAACTGGTGACTGGTCGGCTAATTCACTGGTGACTAAGCGACTCGTTGACCAAGCGGCTGATTGAAAGACTGAGTAAGTCAATAGTAATTGACTGGCTATGTGTTTGGTTAGTCGACGTGCTGATAAAATGAACCCAACGTCACTTATAAATTACTACTGACTGACTGGTCGACTGATTGGTTGACTGACCTGATTAATAAATGGTGGACTGGCTCAGAGGCACTTGACTTGCTATCTGACTGGTTAACTAAGCTCGTGACCGAATTGTGCCTAGTTGAATGGTAATTGAGATGCTAACCTGCTGGTTAACTGATTAACTGACTGAACTGTTGGCTGACTCAGTGGTCCTTGCTTGGCTATCTAACCGGTTAACTAACTTGCTGACCGACTACTGACTGAGTGACTAACTGCCTGGTGACTAACTGGCTGAGTGTCTTGTGGACTGACTGCATGACGCAATGGTATTTGACTGGCTCTCTGACTAGTTAGCTTAGTTGCTGACCGACTGACAACTAATTGCCTAGCTGAATGGTGATTGAGATGCCGACTGGCAGGTTGACTGAGTGAGTGACTGAATGGTGGGCCTACTCAGTAGCACATGACTGGCTATCTGAACAGTTACCTGGCTTGCTGACCGACTGGTGAATAGCTGGCTAAGTGCCTGGTGGACTGACTGGATGACTGAATGGTTGACTTTCTTAGTGGTACTTGAATGGTTATCAGACTGGTTAATTGACTTGCTCCCTAAGTGCGATGTTAGCCGAGTGGCAACTGACGGGTTAGTGACTGATGGTTTACTGGCTGATTGTACACTACTGACTTCCTGGTTGAGCGACTGATTGACTGACGGGTTAAATGACTAATTGATTGGCTGCGTGATTGACTTGCTGACAGACTTATTGGTGTGTGATCACTGCCTGACCGTCTAATGGTTTGAACTAATCACTGGTACCTGACCGACTGAGTTGTTGACCACCTTACTGAACGACTAGTAATGGTTTGACTAACTTGGTGGTTAGCAACTGCTCACTGAGTGGCTGAGTGAAAGACTGACCTGCTAGTACTTGATAGGCTGACAAACTGTTACGCTACCTGGCTGACCCATATGTGATTGAGTGGCTTATTGACTAGTTTACCAATTGGTTGAGTGAATTACCGGTATCTACCGATGTATCTCAATAGTTGACTGGGTTACGGACAAGTCCATCACCAGTTAATTAGCACTCAATCAGCCACGCAGTCACCAGTCGGTAATTAAGTCACTTAACTAGTCAAATAGACAGTAAGGTACGATTAGGGTAGTCAACCCTTTATTTACCCAGTCAGATAATCAAGCAGTCAGCCAGTAAGTAAACATTCAATTAGCCACTCAGTAACGATTCGCTCAGGGGGTCAATTAAACAGACAAATATCACTTTAACAGTCACCCATTCAGAGAGTAAACTGGTCAATCGGCCAGTCAGGCCGTCAATCACCTATCAATTGGCCACTCAATCACAAGTCGGCCAGCAAATTAGTTGACCAGTCAGTTAACCACTAAAGGTGGACTGGGTCACTCAAACATTCAGACAACGAGTGATTAAACCAGCCAGTCATCTGGTCATTTACGACGCAAAAGGCGACGCAGTCGCAAGACGTTCGGTATGTTGGTTAACCAGTCCGATAACCAGTCAAGTACCACTTAGTCATTCAACCATTCAGTCATCCAGTCAGTCAACCAGCACTCATCCAGCCACTCAGTCACCAGTCGGTAAGCAAGTCAGTCAACCCATAAGTCAACCAATGACATAGGCGTCAGGAACCAATGAGTCAGTCAACTAGTCAGTCAATTGGTAACGTACTACTGACGAGGTCGACCAGTCAGTCAGCCAGTCAGCCAGTCACAGCTTTGTTAGCTAGTCAGTCACAAGTCGCTTATTAAGTCAGTCACCAGTCAATTAGCAAGGTGGTAAACCAATCAGTAAGCTGGTCACTTGTAAGTAAGTCAGATAGTCACTAAGCCTTGTATTCATTAATGGGTCCACAACCCAGTCAACCTTTGAGATACACAGTTGGATACTGGTAATTCACTCAACCAATTGGCGAACTATTCAAAAACCCAGTCAGTCACCTATGGGTCGGCCAGGTAGGGTAACAGTTTGTCAGCCAATCAAGTACTACCAAGTCTGTCACTCAGTCTGTCACTCAGCCACTCAGTGAGCAGGTTGCTAACCACTCAGTTGGTCAAACCATTAATAGTCGTTCAGTACGGTAGTCAACAAGTCAGTCGTTCAGGTAACAGTGATTAGTTCGAACCTTTAGACGGTCAGGCAGTGATTACACACCAATAAGTCTGTCAGCAAGTCAATCAAGCAGCCAATCAATTAGTCATTTAACCCTTTAATCAATCAGTCGCTCAACCAGGAAGTCAGAAGTGAACAATCAGCCAGTAAACCATCAGTCAGTAACCAGTCAGTGGCAACTCGCCTAACATCGCACTTAGGGAGCAAGTCAATTAACCAGTCTGATAACCATTCAAGTACCACTAAGAAAGTCAACCATTCAGTCATCCAGTCAGTACGCCAGGCACTTAGCCAGCTATTCACCAGTCGGTCAGCAAGTCAGGTAACTGTTCAGATAGCCAGTCATGTGCCATTGAGTAGGCCCACCATTCAGTCACTCACTCAGTCAACCTGCCAGTCGGCATCTCAATCACCATTCAGCTAGGCAATTAGTTGCCAGTCGGTCAGCAACTAAGCTAACTAGTCAGAGAGCCAGTCAAATACCATTGAGTCATGCTGTCAGTCCACAAGACACTCAGCCAGTTAGTCACGGGGAAGTTAGTCACTTACTCAGCAGTCGGTCAGCAAGTTAATTAACCGGTTAGATAGCCAAGCAAGGACCACTGAGTCAGCCAACAGTTCAGTCAGTTACTCAGTTAACCAGCCAGTCAGCATCTCAATTACCACTCAACTAGGCACTTAGTCACAAGTCGGTCACGAACTTAGTTAACCAGTCAGATAGCAAGTCAAGTGCCTCTGAGCCAGTCAGCCATTCATTAATCGGGTCAGTCAACCAGCCAGTCGACCAGTCAGTCAGTAGAAAGTTATTGATGACGTAGGGTTCATTTTCTCAGCACGTCGACTAACCAAACACATAGCCAGTCAATTACTATTGAATTACTCAGTCTTTAAATCAGCCGCTTGGTCAGCGAGTCGCTTAGTCACCAGTGAATTAGCCGACCAGTCACCAGTTGTACTTCAATTAAATATACCAGGCAGATATACAGTCCAGTACCATTAAGACAGTTTACCTTTCAGTCGGTCGGCAAGTCAATCAGGCAGTGAGCCTGTCAGTGCGGTGTTAGCCGAGTGGCAACTGAGTAGTTACTGACTGATGGTTTACTGGCTGATTGTTAACTACTTCAACGGCTGGCCAACTGGCTAACTAATTGGTTATTTAGGTGCTTGAGTAACTGGTTGTGTGAGAGGTTGTCCGACTGACTGAGTAAATGGTTAATGACTAATTGACGGATAAACTAACTCACTAATACCTGACTGCCTGACTGACTGGTCGAGTGACTCGCTCGTGCCTCACTAACCCTCTGACTTGTTGACTGACATGGTGACAGACTACCCACAAATTAGTTGGCTGGGACGGAATTCTGATTTAACTGACTGAATGAGTTAAAGGTTGATAAGGCGATTGAGTTATTGATTGACTGACTCAATGGTAGCTGACTGGCCATTAAGTTGTTGTAGTTTGATAAAATGTTGGCAAAATAATTGGACAAATGTCATGATCTTCACGTCTCATTTTCTGAAAGTTGAAAGATAAATATTAATAAAATAAAAAATTTTTAATAAAATCACAACAAATTCAAGCGGCATAAATCATATCAAATTGGCCATATTGTGTATAAATTTCATGTCTTGATCTGTTATTTTAGGGAAGTTATAAGCTTCAGAAAAAAAGGTGACCATTTTGTTAATGAGGATTTGGGGATGGAAGGAAGGTTGCATATGTAATGATGAAAGTGGGGAAAAACATATAAATCGTTGTATTGTAAAGCCTTGTATTGTTGTTTTTTGTCACTACCTCCCTAATTCAGGATTGGGTAATTTGCGCGCCTGCTGCCTTCATTGGATGTGGTAGCCGTTTCTCAGGCTCCCTCTCCGGAATCGAACCCTAATACTTTGTCACCCGTTGCAACCATGGTAAGCCACTACCTTACCATCGACAGTTGATGGGGTAGATATTTCAATGAGACATCGCCAGCGCAAAGGCCGTGCAACTCCATTAGTTACTATGATTCACCACAACACCGGGCAAAATCTGCATTGGTTTTTACTCTAATGAATACATCCCTTCCGAAGACAGTCAGGGCTTTTCGCAACTGTAACCTCTAGAATTACTACGGTTATCCAAGTAGTACGGGAACAATCAAATAAACGATAACTGATTTAATGAGCCATTCGACGTTTCACAGTACTAGTGCTACTTAGTCATGCATGTACTACTTAGTACTACTTAGACATGCATGGCTTAATCTTTGAGACAAGTATATGACTACTGGCAGGATACACAAGGTAGCTCTCCAATATCGGAGTCAGTCGCCAATAAAACAACTCAAACTCCGGCCACAAGCCTCTCTCACCAACGGACGATGCCGCACCCTCCGTTCTTTCATACGCTCACAAAGCGAAAGGCCACCAAAAGATCTCGCCTTGGCTCGTTGCTCCCCCGTGAAGGCGTCCCCTTCAAAGGTCGCTGAGCCATCAGGCCTTCTCTCTTATTTTGCCCAACGCAGACAAAACTCTATCTAGCTACGTCTTTTCTGCGTACAACTACCTCGTGCCTTTTTCTGGCATGCTGCCCCAACAGAACCCGGTTAGACTCTGAAGGAAGCATGTAGGAAAATGCTATCCATATTCCTAACCCTAACCCTGACCCTAACGCTAAACCCTAATGTTAGTGTTTTCTTACATGTTTTGTAATGATCTATTGAAAACAATTGGTTTTGGCAAGTTTGCATATACCTTTGGAAATCCGAGTTCTTAGCCTGAGTTGAACAAGACTTAACCCATTTCTCACTATGGCCACAGTTCGCAGGAAACATCGTGTTTAAACTAAATTCTAGTTTTTTCTTATAGATTTCATTAATATCTGGACAAAAAAAATTGGATTTGGCTTGTTCGTAGATACATTGTGGAAAACTGTCTTTTCAGCTTGAGTTGAGCAAGACTTGGCATATTTTTACTCTCTGTCCAAATGTTGCTAGAAAGATCGGGTATCATCCAGATTGTCTTTCAGATTGCGATGCAATCTAGTCAAAAAAATTGTTTTGGCTTTACAGATAATTTTTTCAAAACCGTGTTCTCGGCGTGAGATGAGCAAGTCTTGACTTATTTCACTGTCTGGCCAAGTTTTGCAGGAAACACCGGGTGTTAAGCAAATATTTGTGTTTTGTTACAGATTTCAATGCAATCTTGTTAAAAAAAGTGCTTCTGGGTTGTTTGCAAATACTTTTTGCAAAAGCGTGTTTTCAGAGTGAGTTGAGCAAGACTTCACCCATTTTACTCTCTGGCCAAGTTTTGCAGGAAACACCAGGTATGAAGGAAATTTTAGTGGTTTCTTACAGAGTTCAATGCAATCTAGTCAAACAAATTACGTTTTGGTTGCTTGCAGATACTTTTTGCAAACGCCTGTTGTCAGAGTGAGTTTAGCAACACTTGACCCATTTCACTCTCTGGCTAAATATCCCAGGAAACATAAAGTATGTACCACATTTTGTTCTTTCAGAAATTTGAACACAATCTCTCCAAAAAAATTGGTTTGACGTGTTTGCAGATACTTTTTTTGCAAAACCGAGTTCTCAGCGAGATTTGAGAAAGACGACATATTCCACTCTTTGGCCACATTTCGCAGGAAACATCGTGTTTCATCCAAATTCTAGTGTTTTCTTATAGATTTTAATACAGTCTGATGAAAACAGTTGGATTTGGCTTGTTCGTAGATACTTTATAGTAAAACCCTGGTTTGAGCCACAGCTGAGCAAAATATGGCACATATCACTCTCTGGCCAGAGTTTGCAGGAAAGATCTGGTCTTAACCAAATTTTGGTCTTTTCTCTTAGATTTCGATGCAATGTAGTAAAAAAGATTGCTTTTGGCTTCTTTTCAAATAAATTTTGCAAAACCTTGCTTTTAGGGTGAGTTGAGCAAGACTTGACCCTTTTCACTCTCTAACCAAGGTTTGCAGGAAAACCGGGTATTAAGCAAATTTTAGTATTTTCTTCCAGATTTCAATGCAATCTACTAAAATAAACTGGTTTTGGGTTGTCTTCGGATACCTTTCGCATAACCGTGTTTTCAGCGTGAACTAAGCAAGACTTGACCCATTTCACTCTCTGGCCAAATTCCCACGGAAACATCAAGTATCAACCACATTTTATTGTTTCCTTAGAGACTGCCTGACCGACTCGTTGACGTTTTTACTAAGTTGTTGGCCGGCAGGTGAATGACTGGCAAAGCAAAGGTGACTGACTGGCTTACTGACTGGTTGACATACTAGCTGGTATTAGACTGGCTGACCACCTACCGGTTGCTGAGTGACGAGTGACTCTCTGACTGATTGGTTGAATCAGTGTGTTGAAGCTTACTGGCTGTGACGCGTTACCTAACTTCGTGACAGATTCGTGAATGAGTGTCTAATTGCCTTGTTGACTGCCTAGATGACTGAAACTTTGACTGCTCAATGGTACTTGACTGGCCATCTGACTGGGTAACTGCTCGGGTTACCGACTGGTGCCTGAAGGTAATTGACTGGTGACTGGCTTGTTGACTGACCGGCTAACAAAATGGTTGACTGAGCCATTGGCACTTGACAGGCTAACTTAATTGCTGACCGACTGGTGACTGAGTGGCTAATTGACTGGTGACTGACTGGCTGACTGGTTGGTTGACTAGCCGACTGACTAAAAAGTTGTCTGACCAAGTGGTACTTGACTGGCTATCTGACTGGTTGTCTGACCCACCAATCGAATGGTGAGCGAACGGCTCATTGAATGCTGGATAACTGGCTGACTGCCTGATTGACTGTCTGGCCGACTGAGAGGTTGACGGACTTAATGGTGTTAAACTGGATATTTGACTGGTTAACAGACTTGCTGAACAACTGTTGACTGATCGGCTAGTTGACTAATGAGTAAGTGACTCATTGACTGAGTGGCTGATTGCAAAACTGAGTTACTCAATGGTACTTGACTGTCTATCTGTCTGGTTGGTCGACTTGCTGCCCAATTGGTCGCGAATAATAGACTGCTGGCTCACTGGCTGGTTGACTGACTCGGTTAATGAATGGTTGACTCGCTCAGTGGCACTTGACTTGCTATCTGACTGGTTAACTAACTTGGTGACTGACTTGTGACTAAGTGCCTAGTTAAATGGTGATTGAGATTCTGACTGGCTGGTTGACTCAGTGAATCACTGTATAGTTGAATGACTAAATGGTATTTATGTATATAAGAACGATCCTTCGCAGTAAAGCACTATTTGAGCAATAGTTGAAATCAGACCTGAAAATATTTCAGGCCTGTACGGGATTCGAACCACTGACCTCTGCGATACTAGTGCAGCGCTCTACCAATTGAGCTAACAAGCCAACTGGGAGCAGGCCATCAAATTAATTCGATATAAACCCGTAGATGATAAATCAAAGAACAACAAACATATGAAATATATGAGTGAACTGCGGTTATGAGACGTATATAAGAACGATCCTTCGCCGTAAAGCACTATTTGAGCAATAGTGGAAATCAGACCTGAAAAAAATTTCAGGCCTGTACGGGATTCGAATCCCGTACAGGCCTGAAATTTTTTTCAGGTCTGATTTCCACTATTGCTCAAATAGTGCTTTACTGCGAAGGATCGTTCTTATATACGTCTCATAACCGCAGTTCATTCATATGTTTCATATGTTTGTTGTTCTTTGATTTATCATCTACGGGTTTATATCGAATTAATTTGATGGCCTGCTCCCAGTTGGCTTGTTAGCTCAATTGGTAGAGCGCTGCACTAGTATCGCAGAGGTCAGTGGTTCGAATCCCGTACAGGCCTGAAATTTTTTTCAGGTCTGATTTCCACTATTGCTCAAATAGTGCTTTACTGCGAAGGATCGTTCTTATATACGTCTCATAACCGCAGTTCACTCATATGTTTTATATGTTTGTTGTTGTTAAATGGTATTTGCTTGGCTATCTAACCGGTTAACTAACTTACTGAACAACTGCTGACTGAGTATCTAACCGAGTAACCTTGTGACCAACTGGCTGTGTCTTGTGGACTGATTGGATGACTTAATGTTACTTAACTGGCTGTCTGACTACTTACCTGAGTTTCTGATCGACTGGCGACCAATTGC
Organism: Stylophora pistillata; assembly: GCF_964205215.1. NCBI lineage: Eukaryota > Metazoa > Cnidaria > Anthozoa > Scleractinia > Pocilloporidae > Stylophora > Stylophora pistillata. The sequence goes on along the minus strand of NC_142528.1, from coordinate 19,418,302 downwards.
TTAGCTGAATGGTGATCGAGATGGTGACTGGCAGGTTGAGTGAGTAAGTGACTGAATGGTCGGCTGACTCAGTGGCACTTGACTATCTGACCATTTACCTGACATGCTTATCGACTGGTGACTGTCTTGTTGACTGACCGGCTAACAGAAAGGATGACTGAACTATTGGGACTTGACAGGTTAAGTGACTTGCTGACCGAATGGTGACTGAGTGGCTAATTGACTGGTGACTGACTGGTTGCCTGGCTGGTTAGCTGACCGACTGACTGAAAAGTTGTTTGACCCAGTGGTACTCGACTGGCTATCTGATTGGCTGTCTGACTTGCGAACCGACTGGTGAGCGAGTGGGTCATTGATTACTGACTGACTTGCTGAGTGCCAGATTGACTGACTGGTCGACTGAAAGGTTGACTGACTTAATATTACTCGACTGGATATCTGACTGGCTAACTGACTTGGTGTACAACTGGTGACTGGTCAGCTAATTGACTGGTGACGAAGTGACTCGTTGACTGAGTGGCTGATTTAAAGACTGAGTGACTCAATGGTACTTGACTGGCTATCTGTCTGGTTAGTCGACTTGCTGATTAAATGGGGACTAGGTCGCGAATAAGTGACTACTGACTGACTGGCCGACTGGCTGGTTGACTGACTCGATTAATGAATGGTTGACTGGTTCAGTGGCACTTCACTTGCTATCTGACTGGTTAACCAACTTGGTGACCGACCTGTGACTAAGTGCCTAATTGAATGGTGATTGAGATGCTTACTGCCTTGTTGACTGAGTCACTGACTGAATGGTTAGCTGACTTAGTGGTACTTGCTTGGCTATCTAACCAGTTAACTAACTTGCTGACCGACTGCTGACTGACTAACTGCCTGATGACTAACTGGCTGAGTGTCTTGTCGACTGACTGCATGACTCAATGGTACTTGACTGGCTGTCTGACTAGTTACCTGAGTTGCTGACCGACTGGCCACTAAGTGCCTAGCTGAGTGGTGACTGAGATGCTGACTGGCAGATTGACTGAGTGTTTGACTGAATGGTCGGCTGACTCAGTGACACTTAACTGGCTATCTGACCACTTACCTGACTTGCTGATCGACTGGTGACTAACTGGCTGAGTGCCTGCCGGACTGACTGGATGACTGAATGGTTGACTTACTTAGTGGTACTTGACTGGTTATCGGACTGGTTAACTGACTTGCTGCCTGAGTGCGATGTTAAGCGAGTGGCAACTGATTGGTTACTGACTGATGGTTAACTGACTGATTGTTAACTTGCTGACTGACATATACCTCAACGACTTCCTAACTGGCTAACTGATTGGTTATCTAACTGCTTGAATAACTGGTTGAGTGAGTGGTTTTCCGACTGACTGAGTTAATGGTTACTGACTGATTGACGGGTAAACTAACTCACTGGTACCTGACCGGCTTACTGACTGGTTGAGTGACTCGCTAATGTCTCACTAGCCCTCTGACTTGTTGACCGACATGGTGACCGACTAGTTACGGGCTAATTGACTGGTGACGCACTTGTGAACGAACTGGTTTGTACCTGAGCGGGTTACTGAATGCTTAACTGACTGACTGAGTTAAAGGTTCCTGAACCGAGTGGCTGACTGATTGACTTACATACTGGTAGCTGACTGGCAATCTGACCTGTTGACTGACGCACTGACTGAAAAACGATTGGCTAATTGACTGGTAACTGACTACTTAAGTGGTTGACTGACTCACTACTAGCTGACCAGCCTATTTACTGGTTCTACTTGGTTTACTATTTACTGGTTGCTGATCCGCTGGCTAACTGGTTGACTGACACACTGGTTCATGAACGCTGACAAACTGGGTCGCTAACTGGTTGACTGACTGAAAGAATTAAAGATTACTGACTGGCGACTGACTGATTCAGTGACTGTCTGACTTGTTAATTAAGTCACTTGTGGCCGACTACTGACGGACTGTCTAACTGATGATTGAAAATAGGCTCACTGACTAATTGAATGACCCACTAGTACCTGACTAACTGACTTACTGGTTTATTTACTAGTTGACTGAATGATGACTCGCCGGCTGACTGACTGCTTGACTGACTCAATGATATTTGACCGGCTGACTTACCGACTGGTGACTCATTCATTGGTACTTAACTCGGTGACTTCCTGTTTGAGCAACCTATTGACTGACTGGTTAAATGACTGGTTGACTGGCTAGGTGATTGACTTGGTGACAGACTTATTGGTGGGTGATTACTGTCTGACCGTTTTATGGGTTGACCTAATCACTGGTACCTGACCGACTAACTGACTCGTTGACTACCTTACTGAGCGACTGGTAATGGACTGACGAACTGAGTGGTTACTGACTTGCTCACTGAGTGGCCGAGTGACTGACAGGGTGACAGACTTGCTAGTACTTGACCGGCTGACAAACTGTTACGCTACCTGGCTGACCCATAGGTGATTGACTGGCTTTGTGACTAGTTTACTGAGTGGTTGAGTGAATTACTGGTATCCTACTGTGTATCTCAATGGTTGACTGAGTTGCGGAAAATTTATAAATGCATGGCTAAATGACTATCCGACTTACTGACAGTGACCAGTTGAGTGATTGGTTTACCGCCTTGCTAACGGACTTGTGACTGACTGAATAAGCGACTAGTGGCCGCATAGCTAACAAAGTGATGACTGGCTGACTGGCTGACTGGCTGACTGACTGGTCGACCTCGTCAGTGGTACCTGACAAGCTGACGGACTAGTTGACTGATTCATTGGTTCCTGACACCTATCTGACTAGTTGACTGATGGGTTGACTGACTTGCTTACCGACTTGTGACTGATTTGCTGGGTAAGTGGCGGGTGGACTGACTGGATGACTGAATGGTTGACTGACTCAGTGGTACTTGACTGGTTATCGGACTGGTTAACCGACTCGACGACGGACTGGCGACTGCGTCGCTTTTTGAGACGTGACTGAACAGCTGATTGGCTGCTTTACTGACTCTCTTTCTGAATGGTTGAGTGACCCTATCCAATCATTTTTCAGTCGTTGCGTTCGTCAACAGGTCAAATGGCCAGTCAGTTACCATTAAGTCAGTCAATCAATAAGTAAATCGGCTAAGGAACCTTTAACTCATTCAGTCAGTTAAACAAATAGTAACTCGCTGAGTTACCAACTAGTGAAATCAGAATTCCGTCACCAGCCAATTAGTTTGTGGGTAGTCGGTCACCATGTCAGTCAACAAGTCAGAGGGCTAGTGAGGTACGAGCGAGTCACTCGACCAGTCAGTCAGCCAGTCAGGTATTAGTGAGTTAGTTTACCCGTCAATTAGTCAGTAACCATTAACTCAGTCAGTCGGACAACCTCTCACTCAACCAGTTACTCAAGCACCTAAATAAACCATTAGTTAGCCAGTCAGTACTAATAAATTACTACTGACTGACTCGTTGACCGGCTGGTTGACTGACCCGATTAATGAATGGTGGACTGGCTCAGAGGCAATTGCCTTGCCATCTAACTGGTTAACTAAGTTCGTGACCGACTGGCAACTAAGTGCCTAGCTGAATGGTGATTGAGATGCCGACTGGCAGGTTGACTGAGTGACTGAATGGTGGGTTTACTTAGTGGCACTTGACTGGCTATCTGAACAGTTACCTGACTTGCTGACCGACTGGTGAATAGCTCAATAAAGTGCCTGGTGGACTAACTGGACGACTGAATGGTTGATTTTCTTAGTGGTACTTGACTGGTTATAAGACTGGTTAATTGACTTGTTCCCTAAGTGCGATATTAGCCGTGGCAACTGACGGGTTAGTGCCTGATGGTTTACTTGCTGATTGTTCACTACTGAGTTCCTGGTTGAGCGACTGATTGACTGACGGGTTAAATGACTAATTGATTGGCTGCGTGATTGACTTGCTGACGGACTTATTGGTGTGTAATCAATGCTTGACCGTCTAATGGTTTGAACTAATCACTGGTACTTGACCAACTGACTTGTTCACTACCTTCATTACTAATGACTAGTAATGCTTTGACTAACTGAGTGGTTAGCAAACTGCTAACTGAGTGGCTGAGTGAAAGACTGAGTGACTAGTTCACAAATTGGTTGTGTGAATTACCGGTATCCAACTGTGTATCTCAATGGTTGATTGGGTTACGGACCCATTAATGAATGCACGGCTTAGTGAGTATCTACCTTACTGACAAGTGACCAGCTTACTGATTGGTTTACCACCTTGCTAATTGACTGGTGACTGACTTAATAAGCGACCTGTGACTGACTAGCTAACAAAGCTCTGACCGGCTGACTGGCTGACTGACTGGTCGACCTCGTCAGTAGTACCTTACCAAATGACTGACTAGTTGACTGACTCATTGGTTCCTGACGCCTATGTCATTGGTTGACTTATGGGTTGACTGACTTGCTTACCGACTGGTGAGTGAGTGGCTGGATGAGTGGCTGATGGACTGACTGGATGACTGAATGGTTGAATGACTAAGTAGTACTTGACTGGTTATCGGACTGGTTAACCAACTTACCGAACGACTCGCGACTGCGTCGCCTTTTGCGTCGTAGCTGACCAGATGACTGGCTGGTTTACTTACTCGTTGTCAGAATGTTTGAGTGACCCAGTCCACCTTTAGTGGTTAACTGACTGGTCAACTGATTTGCTGGCCGACTTGTGATTGAGTGGCCAATTGACAGGTGATTGACGGCCTAACTGGCCGATTGACGAGTTTACTCTCTGAATGGGCGACTGTAAAAGTGATATTTGTCTGGTTAATTGACCTGCTGAGCAATTTGTTACTGAGTGGCTAATTGAATGGTTACTGACTGGCTGACTGCTTGGTTGTCCGACTGGCTAAAACAAGGGGTGACTACCTTAATCGTACCTGACTGGCTATGTGACTAGTTAACTGACTTAGTTACCGACTGGTAACTGCGTCGCTACTTGAGTGCTGATTAACTGGCTGACTGAGAGGTTGACAAGCTGAATGGTGTTAGACCAGCTATCTAAGCAGTTAACTAAGTTGCTCACCGAGTGGTGACCTGGAGGCTATTTTAGTATTGATTGTCTCTCTTGTCGACTGACTGAGTGACTGACTGGGTCACTGACTTAGTGGTACTTGAGTGATTATTTACTTGGTTCACTTATTTGCTCAGCTAATAGTTTACTGATTCACTGGTACCTAACTGGATATGTGACTGGTTAAGTGACTTGCTGACCGACCAGTGACTGCCTTTTTCATTGACTGGTGACTGACTGGCTGGTTGAATGACTGGATGACTAAATGGTTGACTGGCTCAGTGGTACTCGACTGGCTAACTGACCTTTTAACTGAGTTGCTGACTCACTAGTGACTAGTTGGCCTACCTACTAGTCACTCACTGGCTGGATGACTTATTGTATGACTGAATGCTTGACTGACTCAGTTGCACCACACTAACTATCGGAGTAGTTAAGTGACTTGCTGACCATCAATTAGCCCGTCGTTTATCAGTCAGCATTTCAGTCACTAGCTTATTAATTACCAATTCACCAATCGGTGAAGAAGTCACTTAACTACTCCGATAATTAGTGAAGTGCAACTGACTCAGTCGAGGTTTCAGTCACACAATAAGTCAACCAGGCACTAAGTGACCAGTAGATAGGCCAATCAGTCACCAGTCCGTGAGCAACTCAGCTAACAGATCAGAGAGCCAGTGAAGCACCATTGAGTCAGTAAACTATTTAGTCATCCTGTCGGTAAACCAGCCAGTCAGTCACCAGTCAGTGGGTGAATTAGTCACTTATCGGTCAGCATGTCAGTTTACCAATCAGATGGCCAGTCAAGTAGCGGTGAATCAGTGAACCATTTACTCTACAAACCAGTTAACCAAGTAAATAGCATACCAAGTACTTTTACGTCAGTCAAACAGTCAGTCACCCAGTCAGTCAACAAGCGAGACAGTCAACACTAAAATAGCCTCCAAGTCACCACAAGATGAGGACTTCAGTTAACTGGCTAGATAGCCAGTTTAGTGCCAGTCACTCAGGACTCGATTACCCTGGCAGTCACGAGTCGGTAGCAAAGTCAGTTAATCAGTCACATAGCCAGTCAGGTACCATTGGGGTACGCAGCGTTTCAGACAACCACGCAGTCAGCCAGTCAGTCACCATTCAATTAGCCACACAGTAACGAATCGCTCAGCAGGTCAGTTAACCAGAGAAATATCACTCAAACAGTCACCCATTCAGAGAGCCAGTTAGTGAAACGGCCGGTTAGGCCATCAATCACCCGTCAATTAGCCATTCAATCTCAAGTCGGCTAGTAAATTAGTTAACTAGTCAGATAACAATTTAAGTAGGACTGGGTTACTCAAACATTCAGACAGCGAGTCAATAAACCAGCTAGTGAGCTGGTCAGTCACGACTCAAAATACGACGCAGTCGCCAGTCGCTTGGCAAGGCGGTTGACCAGTCTAGTAACCAGTCAAGTACCACTTCAATTATTCAGTCATCCAGTCAGTCCACCAGCCACTCACCCAGCCTTTCAGTCGCAAGTCGGTATGAAGGTCAGTCAACCCATCAGTCGACCAATCAAAGAGGCCTCAGGAGACAATGTGTCAGTCAACTAGTCAGTCTGCTGGTCAGGTACCACCGACGAAGTCGACCAGTCAGTCTGCCAGTAGGCCAGTCACCACTTTGTTTATATTTTTTACTTGTTTATTAAGTCAGTCACCAGTCAATTAGCAAGGTGGTAAGCCAATTAGTTAGCTAGTCACTTGTCATTAAGTTGGATACTAATTTTGCCGTGCATTCAATAATGAGTCGGCAGCCTAGACAACCATGAAGATACACAGTTGGATACCAGTAATTCACTCAAACACTCAGTGAACTAGTCACTAAGCCAGTCAATAACCTATGGGTCAGCCAGGTAGCGTACGCGTTTGTCAGATGGTTAAGTACTAGCAAGTTTGTCAATCAGTCAGTCACCCGGTCACTTAGCGTGCAAGTCAGTAACCACTCAGTTAGTCAGTCCATTTCCTGTTGCTCAGTAAGATAGTCAACAAGTCAGTCACTCGGTCAGGTACCAGTGATTAGGTCAGCCCATCAGACGGAAAGACAGTATTTACCCACTAATAAGTCTGTCAGCAAGCCAATCACCCAGCCAGTCAGACAGTGATTTAACCAGTCAGTTAAACAGTCGCTCAACCAGAAAGTCAGCAAGTTAAGTACCAATCAATGAGTCAGCAGGGATGTCAAAATCTCAGGATTCCCATTAAGCCAGTCACTCGCCGGACAATAATCTTGAAGTCGTTCAGTCAGTCAACCAGTTAGGAACCCAGTTAGTCAGCCGATCAGGAACAAGTCGCTCAGTCAACCGGTTAGTCAGCAGATCAGGTACCGGTGGGTTAGTCGACCGGTCGGCCACAACGTCACCAATCGCTCATAAAAGAAGTCAGTTAACTGGTGAGTCAACAACTCGTCAGAAGTTTAGTTAACCAGTGAGCCAACCACATAGGCAATCAGTTAATAGCCTGGTCAGCTAGTAGTGGGTCATTCAACCAATTAACTAGTCAGTGACCAGATAATTACACAATCGTTTCCCGGTCAGTGCGTCCGTCAACAAGTCAGATCGCGAGTAGGCTACCAGTGATTTATTCAATCAGTCAGTCACCAGTTAAAGGCTCGGGAACATTTAACTCAGTCAGTCAGTTAGATACACAGTATCCCGCGCACGTACCAACCAGTTAGTTCACAAGTCCATCACCAGTTAATTAGTTCGTCGGTAGTCGGTCACCATGTCGGTCAACAAGTCGGAGAGCTAGTGAGGCACAAGCGAGTCACTCAACTAGTCAGTCAGCCGGTTAGGTATCAGTTACTTAGTTTACCTGTTATTCAGTTAGTAACCATTAACTCAATCAGTCACTCAAGCAGTTAGATAAACAAACAGTTAGCCAGTTAGTCAGCCGTTGGGGTACAAGTATGTAAGCAAGTTAACAATCGGTCAGTTAACCATCAGTCAATAACCAGTCAGTTCCCACTCGGTTTACATCGCACTCAGGCAGCAAGTCACTTAACCTCTACGAAAGCCAGTCAAGTACCACCAGCCAGTCATCCACTCAGTCCACCAGGCACTCAGCCAGTTAGTCACCAGTCCATCAGCAAGTCAGGTAACTGGTTAGATAGCCAGTCCAATGCCAATGAGTCAGCCGGCCATTCAGTCACTGACTCAGTCAACTAGCCATTCACCATCTCAATCACCATTCAGCTAAACACTTGGTCGTCGGTCGATCAGCAACTCAGGTAACTAGTCAGACAGCCAGTTAAGTACCATTGAGTCATGCAGTCAGCCCACAAGACACAGCCAGTTAGTCACCAGGCTAGTCGGTTAGTCACTCAGTCAGGAGTTGGTCAGCAAGTTAGTTAACCGGTTAGATAGCCAAGCAAATACCATTATTCACTGCGTCAACCAGCCAGTCAGCATCTCAATCACCATTCAACTAGGCACTTAGTCAACGTCGCGCACCAAGTTAGTTAAGAAGGCAGATAGCAAGTCAAGTGCCACTGAGCGAGTCAACCATTCATTAACCGAGTCAGTCACCCAGCCAGTAGGCCAGTCAGTCAGCAGTCTATTACGCGCGACTAATTGGGCAGGAAGTCGACTAGCCAGACAGATAGCCAGTCAAGTACCATTGAGTACATCAGTCGTTTAATCAGCCACTCAGTCAATAAGTCACTTAATCATTAGTTAACTAGCCGATCAGTCACCAGCTGTTCAGTAATTCAGTTAACCAGTCAGATATCTAGTCCAATACCAATAAATCCGTCAACTTTTCAGTCAGCTGGTCAGTCAATCAGGCAGTCAGCCAGTTAGTCAGCATTCAATGAGTCATTCCCTCACCAGTCGATTCGCAGGTCAGACAACCAGTTAGATAGCCAGCCAAGTAACACTTGGTCAGACAACTTCTTAGTCAGTCGGCCAGTCAACCAGCGAGTCAGTCACTAGTCAATTAGCCACTCAGTCACCAGTCGGTCAGCAATTAAGTTAGCCTGTCAACTGCCAATGTTTCAGTCATTTAACCAGTCACACACCCAGTTAGGTACCAGTGAATCAGTAAACCATTAGCTGAGCAAATAAGTGAACCAAGTAAATAATCACTCAAGTACCACTAAGTCAGTCACCAAGTCAGTCACCCAGTCAGTCGACAAGCGAGACAGTCAATACTAAAATAGTCTCCAGGTCACCACTCCGTGAGCAACTTAGTTAACTAGTTAGATAGCTGGTCTAATACTTTTCAGCTTGTCAACCTCTCAGTCAGCCAGTTAATCAGCACTCAATGAGCCACGCAGTCACCAGTCGATAATTAAGTCAGTTAACTAATCACATAGCCAGTAAGGTACGATTAGGGTAGTCAACCCTTTATTTAGCCAGTCAGACAATGAAGCAGTCAGCCAGTCAGTAACCATTCAATTAGCCACTCAGTAACGAATCGCTCAGCAGGTCAATTAACCAGACAAATATTACTTTAACAGTCACCCATTCAGAGAATAAACTGGTCAATCGGCAAGTCAGGCCGTCAATCACCTGCGCTTTGTCAACTTCACTGGTTACCAGTACAACATCGTGTTCATTTTTAGATCATAATTTTAACATTTAAAGCTATTCCTGGATGGGCGCCTAGGTATATCATTGAAGTAATTAACATCAAGCCTAGATGGTGAAGATTTGCATAATATGGCGGATGGACACGTTTTCCTAGCTCCGAAGGCTGATCGCTTTATCTCCAGGCCGCGGCTTGTTAGGACCAGTTCCTTGCCTGATTTGAGTAAAGTACACACTGACTCAACTCTGGTAGTCGCTGATAAGATTAATAACGAGAATATGTCTACTTCTGTACCCGAATACGGTTCGCTTTCCTCGTCCTTTGAAATGAGCGAAATGGCTGCTATCAAGAATGCATTAAATGGACGGTCCATCAACTCCCTGAAGGTGAAAGATCTAAGGGACGAACTTGAAAAAAGAAAGCTTTCTAAATCTGGCAGGAAAACTGAGCTGGTGAAAAGACTCAAGGAGTCGATTTTGTCAGGATCTGGTGAAATTCAAATTCCCCGCCAGAATGTCAACCAACCGTCACCTCGGCCTTCGGCTGTTATAAACCTGGACGACACTAGCAGCAGCCCAGAACAACAGAGTCACATATGCAATGGCTACAAATCCCTTAAAGATCTATACGACCGCTTGGAAAATGAGGTAAACAAACTCAAAGACTCGTATAGATCTCGATTAACGGACAGTAGAGAAATACAGTCAACCTGTACATCATGTCAAAATCAACAACGGATACAGGAAGAAAATCGCGCTCTGCGAGAGCAACTTCAGCTAATGAAGGGAAATCTAGATAAAACAAAAGAGGAGCGAGATTCCCTGCAGATGGTAGTATCATTGCTAAGCAAGGAGCTATATAACTTTCGCCTTGACAGCAAGGAAGCTTTTAAAGAGTCGCCTTCGGTTGATCCTAAGGTGTCGGATACAAAATGGTCGGATACAAAGGCGGACACAAAGCAAAACAATGGATCATCTAAATCTCAATCTTCCAAAACAACGAAGAATCACCAAAGCAAATCGAGCAAGAAAAAGCCGCCAAACAAGAGTTCTCACAACAGCTCTAATACTCTTAATCACAACCAAGAAAGATCCTCGCCGACCACCGTCATTATTGGCGATTCAATTATCAGAAACATACAAGGGTGGCAATTAGGGAAAGAAGTCGGCCACCGGGTTGTTGTAAAGTCCTTCGCGGGAGCTACAACAAGTGATATGTCACATTATGTGAAACCAACACTGGACAAGAAGCCGGACCAGATCATTTTACATGCTGGTACTAACGACCTTGGAAAACTATCCCCAAGCGAAATCGCCGATAACATCGTTGACCTAGCGAGGGAAATTGAAAGCTCCACGGACGCACAAGTAATAATATCAGAGCTGGTCACAAGAGCGGACCTCTCAGATAGCGGCGATGTTGATGCAGTCAACAAAAGGCTTCGAAAATTCTGCAATCAGCGACAGTGGCACTTCATACTCCACGATGACATTCACTCAACGGACTTAAATAGAGGAGGACTTCATCTTGGGGAGACAGGTATTGCCAAAATGTATAACAACTTCGCGAATAAATTACATGAATGTAGTTGACCTACTGGCCGTCTGTTCAATTCAGAGCGTAAGCGCGACCTTGGAAATCCAATCGTTTCTCACGAATTTCTCCCGCCCAAACGAGGCTTTAAATTGGCCTCGCTAAATATCAATAGTCTTTCTGCACACATTGATGAACTAAGAATTTTGCTTTCCGACAGACCTATCGATATCTTAGCCATAAATGAAACTAAATTGGATGACACAATAGGCGATAATGAAATTCATATCTCTGGCTATGAATCTATTCGTAGAGATCGCTCTACTAACGGTAGGTCTGGAGGGGGTGTTTGTTTTTTTATTCGTTCCGAAATCAATTATTCTGTTCGCTCTGATCTAATATGTGAACAAATAGAAAGTCTGACTGTCGAAATCAAGAAGCCCAGATCAAGGCCTTTTGCCGTTATGACCTGGTATAGACCCCCTGATTCTTCAATTGACCTTTTTAGACCATTTGAAGAACTTATTGGAAAACTAGACTCAGAAAATATCGAATATTACGTCTTAGGAGATCTGAATTGTAATATGGCCGCACCTAAGTTTGACAAAAGTACAAATATCTTATCTAATATTGCTGATGTTTACGGCCTTGACCAGTTAATAACTGAA